>NC_142414.1:14596323-14913676 GCF_059516105.1 Syngnathus floridae | reverse complement strand
TAAGGCCTAAAAAAAAAAACTATTTAAAAAACAAGTCTGAATGTATAAATTTTCAATATTGATGATCCATCTTGTCAAAACGTCTGCCTCATGGGCCTACTGTGCTTTTTTTTTTTTAGTCCCCTGTCGCCTTTAAAAAAAAATGTTTGATACAGTCCACAACATGGCGACTGCTACAAATACTTGGTTTTAATATTATCAACTAAAACACAAGTGGCTGAAGTGACCCACTTAGAGGAGAAGTAACAACACTTTCCACCACTGCTGCTCTCATTTGCATTATACGTGTTTGTGTTGTTTTTTCAGGTCAGCGTGACTTTGCTGTCGATATGTGAAGCCATAAAAAGAAATACTAAGTCGCTGTCACCGATAAATAGCCAACCAAACATTTGCAGGCGGTCACATAGACATAAGTGTGTGTGTGCATATGCTTGTGTGTGTCTGTGTGTGATGTGTGTATACACCCACACACCCACTGTCATGCTTGTAATTGAAAGGTGAGAAAAGAAAGCCTTTGTTTTTTTGTGGGGGCGCAATCACTAGTTGTCTTTACCTTGAATGCCAAACACTCACACAAAGAGACACACTAAGCCAAGCGCAAATTGGCTTGGACTGTTTGGATGTTTGTGGTGCGGTCAGTAAAAATTAAACGACACCACCATTCATAAAAAACACATAAAAAAAGGCTGAACACAAAAATGTCTCTCTGGCAAAGAAAACAATATCAGGAAAGTCTACTGGAACATTTGAAATTCATTTGGGGTTACTTTGAATGGTGGCAGGTGCGTACTGACGCACATTTAATATAAATTGGAAAGGTATTTAAACAGGAATGTTTAGATATTTTTAATATCTATTGTGGTTCCGCCGTCAACATTACAACATGAATGTGGCTGTATTTACGACAAAGCAAAAGCAGATTTCATATAGACACTACGCAACCGCCCGGACCAGACTCGCTAATTAAAGCAAGCCCAGAGGCGACAAGCAAGATGGTTTAAAGATGTTGTGCTAAGCAATTAGGAGCAAGAAACGTGTACTATACTTTTCATGGCTATAGGTGAAGAGACGTCTGAGTCCTGCTCACACATCTTTAACATGATCATGAAAGATGTGTGCACACACAGGAAGACAGCTGTGCTCTTCATTCGCTTGGGAATGTGTGTGTGTGTGTCTGCTTGTGTGTGCAGATGTGCACATGGAGTCACCGATAGTCCTCCTTCAAATAGACGCCTATTGTCTGCACTGACAATAGTTTATTTTAATACAGATTGAAAAGCGCCTTTATTTCAAACAAAGTGCTTTCAGGTAATATATAAGCGCTCGTTGACAGGTGCACAATGTAATTTTTTTCGTTGGCCATTCTGTGAGAAGTGTTATATTAATAACATTTACGTGCTTGACAGTAATTGAATTCAAACTGTAGTTTTTATTGAAGAGTAAACTTCCTCCCTCCTACAGGTCAACACCTTCCAGGCAGTGATTGGTTACGACGAAACCGACTCGTACGTTCTCTTCCTCTACCCCGAGGGTGGCCTGAACTTCTTTGGGACGAGACCCAAGGTAAACTGTGCAGAAACAAGGAGGTGCTTGTTTTTGGTGAACACTCCCGCCTGCAGATGCGTAGCATCATAGCTTAGCATCCCCCCACACACCAGTAAAAATATGACCTTGACTGTCCAGACAACTTTTGCATTGTTTGCTTCTTTTCCCAGGAGTCATATAATGTGGAGATAGAGCTGGCCGCTCGAGTCGGATTCAGCCGAGGAGAAATCACCTATCTCATTTTTTCCCGAACTGAGGGCCCTTACTACAGTGTGATCAGCAATGTGCAAAGTATCAAACATCTCGACCAGTTAGTATAAACTGTCTTATTCCATTTTCTTTACGTTTTTCTTGCTATACACGTGTCTGGAGTAGAGCTAGGACAGAACAAACCTACAACAAACTGGAAGGACCACTGAAATTCTTCAGTATCAATCCATCAAACAATTTTAAATAAATTTCCTATTTTTATGTTGCTCCACCGTTTGTGTTCAAACATCGACTCTTTAAAGCGTTTAGTTTGAAAGCAAATTTCAGCTAGAAATTGCACAAAACAGCTTGAAGCCTCTTTTTTTCAAGTTCTGTTCACTACGACAAGCTTTTTATGAAGCGAGTTGAGTTGCCACTGCAAAGCACTTTTTTGCTGGGAGGTCAAAGCAAAGCAAAAGCTCACCGGTGCGATGGCTCTTATTTTGAAAAACTCACCACCACCACTGCTACTACCAATAAAACTAATTCATTAGTAGTAGTAGTTATGGTTATGGTTAGTTATAGTTATTAGTCCTAATGGACAAAGGCTTCGATACTCCCACTTTGTAGGCTGCCAAGTTTTTCTTTCAAAAGTGATATGAGCCATTAAGGTATGCTTTGATGAGTTTAGTGTGGAGGACCCTGACCTGAGCCTTGACCTCAATTCCATGAACCATCTTTGCGATGAACTTAAGTTGAGATTGTGAGCCAACATCAGTACACCTCTGACCTCACAAATGTTCTTCTTGATGAATGGACCCAAAAAATCCCCCAGAATGGCGGTCATTCTTTTTTGTTCACTTCCAGATGTCCCGATCCTTCAGTCCATATTGCGGCACTAGAATGTTAAGTGTGTAAGGCTATTGTTTTTATTTAACCATAAAACCATGTTGGATTGGGACCTGTAAAATTGCGTGGACTGCACTTGCTGACAACCACGCTTTGAGTCATCTCTCCACTTGATTTGTTTTCTATTGGCACATACAATTGACTATTATTGTCGAGAACTAAGTGTGCTCTTAAGGGTCTAATGAAACTGTAGTTGACACTGTGTACACATCCCAATAGTGTACTTAAATCTTACTTCAAGGAAAATATTCAATGTATTGCTCTAATTACTGTTTTTTTCCCACTCCATTCAAGGGTTGGCAACACTGGAATTCCAGGTGTTTGGCTTTTCCACACTGGGAATCGCTATTCTTTTGACAACATTGTCCCTGCTGCATCTATTGGTGATATTCTTGCTACGCCTCTCCCAAGAGAACACAATCAACCTCAGGTAATTTCGCTCTCTCGTCTGTCAAATTTCAATGACTGAGGAAAATCGCAAAGTCAATGTATACACTGTATAACAAGGCTTCAAAAATCATGACAACTCAGTTGTTTCTGCTCTGAACGCTGTCAAACAAATGCCACAGATTTTCTTATGCGTAATGTTTTATTTATTCATCCAGATTAGGCAATTGAGAACAGATTTTCATTTGCAGTCCAATACGATATCAAATCGCAATCCCAGCGAATCGTTTCGCTTAAAAAATAAATCGTATCGCTGACCATGATATTGATGACACTGCAAGGCATGATTGGTTTGTGGTTGTTCCTCCCAGAGCGCCACTACACCCGAGTACAATGACTTTGAAGAGTACCCAGACAACAGCAACTTCGACCCCGGTCATCAAGAGGAAGACAGAGATTTCCCTCTGACAGTTGAAGATGTGGAATTCCAACCGGTAGCCGCTGGAGAATCTGTCCAGCCGGAAAGCTCTGACCTTCCTTTGTCAGCATCCGAGGTGTCGCATGGCGGTGGAGATGTACCTTTGACATCTGAGCCCAGGCACGATTCAGAGGTGGCGGGGCGGCAGTATGCACCGCCTCCTTCTCGAGAGGTCATCCCAGATGGAGGTGCTCAGCGGTCCCAAGAGCAGGTACACTTGAAATAACCAATATTGGGAGAGTTTTGTTGCAATTTTGGCTCCACCATGGTTTTCCTCCTATAGATTCCTGTGGATGTCGGAGATTTGTATCCCTCTCACAGAAATGAGCCACCCCTGTCCCCTGGAGGTCATGTGGTCAGTGTGGAGGAAGATGTGGACTTTGACACAGGAGGTAAGACACCTTCACAGAAATGCGTATTTATGGCCTGTGTATGTAGTCGTAAACGTACGAAAGGAGAATGGCTGACAGGAAATGGAGGGAAACGATATCTCATCCTCAGCAGCTGCACGACAATATGGCTGTTGTGCAACTCCTAGTGCGTGTGTATGTATGTGTGTGTGTGTGTATACTTACTCGAGTTCATTCATGAAGTATTTGTCTTCTGTTACGTTGCAACATGGTAAGTTTTTTTTTTAGCAGTATTTACAGATCGGCAGTGACAGGCTATATCCTTGTATTGAAGCATTTTACATGCCTGTGAGATGATAGTCATGGTATGGAACACTGCGACAGCTGTTTTCTCTCCAAGTGTTCTGTACTGTATATACAGTACGTGTGTGTGCATGCATGCATTGTGTGTGTGTGTGTGTGTGTGTGTGTGTGAGAGAGAGAGAGCGAGAGAGATTTTTCTGCAGTATTTTCCCATCCTCCTACCGTGCTGTATACTTACCATAATGTCAAGCACTTTTAATTGCTTGACATATAGTGCTGATACTAAGCCTTCAGTTTTTATGTCTGTTTCTCAGTAATTCACTACACCACAGAGAATAAGGAAACATGTGCAAGGTATGTTATCAATCATATACTATGATGGGATATTCCTTGGGTGTTAATCTTGAGAGTTATTGATTTGTGTTTGTCGTAGGTTCCAGCAGCAGTGTTCTCAGAACGCCTTTTGCTCTGACTATGCTACGGGTTTCTGCTGTCACTGCCGACCCGGCTATTATGGAAATGGCCGCCATTGCCTGCCGGACGGTTAGTCGTCAGCGCCCGCTGCGTTCTTTTGATCATTTTTAAATTCAGTGAAATACACTTACCCGGCTGGTGTTTGTTTGTGTTCAGCGGCCCCTCAGCGCGTCACTGGCAAGCTGAGTGGAACGGTAACCGTGGGTTTGACTCCCGTGGAGCTGAACAACATTGATCTGCATGCTTACATTGTGGTGGGAGATGGGCGTGCTTACACAGCCGTCAGTGAGGTAGCAGAACTTTCCGAATAATTGGGAACCACTTGAAAACAAATGAGAGATCACTCATTCCATGAACTGCATTTTCCACATTTCATCTTCTGGGTTCTCTACTGGCCTTGCTTGGTTAGATCCCCGAGCCAGTGGGTTGGGCCTTGATGCCGGCTGCGCCGATCGGTGAGCTGTTTGGTTGGCTGTTTGCTCTCGAGTTGCCCAATAGCCAAGCAGGATTCAAAACTACAGGTACAGAACTTTTCACTATGAACTTTCTCCGCAACTAACCTTTTGATCTAGACAGAAAGGTGGTTGTGCACAAACTAAAATAGTTATTGTTGTTACCAGGGGCTGAGTTTACTCGTCAAGCCGAACTCGTCTTTTACCCTGGCAACCAGCGGCTGTCAATCACTCAGACGGGACGAGGCCTCGACGAGAACAATCACTTCACTGTCGACACCGCGCTCAGCGGCAGTGTGCCTTTCCTACCTCCTGCTGCTGAAGTGACCATGGAGCCTTTTAAGGAGACGTACCATTACTACCCATCAGGTAACCACGATGACCACTGAAGACGCCTAACTCCACTGTGCGTTAATAGCACCCTTTGTGTTTGGTTCCAGTTGCTACATCCAGCTCCGTGAGGGAGTTTACCGTGGTCTCACCAGACCGAGGATCCGAATCCTTTTCGTTCCAGCTGAAACAAAACATCACCTACCGTGATTGTCGACATGACAACCGGGCTTCGCCTGTAGAGACCCTGCAGATCACCATGGAGAGAGTGTTTGTCATGTACGTCAAGGAGGAGCGGATTCTCAGATACGCCATCACCAACAAGATCAGCCCAGTTGGAGGTTGGTGGTGGACACAAAAATCACTAATTGTCCCATAGAGGTCTCACTGTATTCAAATGTTTGACTTTTTTTTTTAACCTCAACCAGGCATGAAATGGTGAGAGGCGTTGTTTGGATCACTGTTGGTTGGTTAGTTAGGGTAGATGGGTTGGGTTAGATTACAGAGTTGCTTCCATTTACATGGGAATTGCAAATAATGTGAAAACGCTGCAGAGAAGGCAATGTATTCAAGTTAGGCCGGCTTGAGCTCAAGTGGCAATCGAAGATGTCGGTCGATGGCTTCCTGTACTTGAAAAAACACGATTTTTGAAAGGCTTATTGACTGCATGTAAACATAGCGTTTGGCCAACACAAATGTCTTTGTATTTGTCTTGCCTGTTGAATCAGTAATTCTGGCACCAAGCCTCATTCAACTGCAGCAGAAAATCATTCAAATGCTGATCAAATATTGCAACAATACCCCGTGTTCTTTTTCCAACAACACAATTTTCTATAAGTCAATCTGATTTAAAAAAAACAACAACAAAGAGACTGAACAGAGAGACCAAAAGATGGAGCGTCCCAAGTCTCTATCATTTTGATGTCACATTGATTATAAAGGTCGTGACATATGCACAGGCTTGCAAGTGCGTACACACACAGTACACACCCACTCTCACGCACGCATGCACACACTCACCCAAACACACTTGTACACCCAGAGCACAGCTGGAAGAGCTTTGGGGGATCAGGGGTTTTGTAAACACGGGCTAAGTGCTGTGTGTGCGTGTGTGCGTGCATATGCATGTGTGTGCGCGGGCATATGCATGTGTGTGTATGTGTGCATGAGTGTGTACATACACGCACACATGCATGGAAGGGTCTCACACTCTGGGAAATAATACCCTATCCAATGACAGATTTTAAGGAAGGGGGTGGGTTGCCGGGCAGAATAGCTTCCTTGTGATGTCATGAGAATCCCCGGACTGACTTGAATGGCACTCAATAGACCATAGGCCTCCTCCAAGGCCAAACAATTGTAATCTGTATCAGTACCAAATTCCCTCACTGGAGATTATGAAAGCGCAAATGAGAAATTCCTCACATGCATACACGGTGGAATCACTGATAATATCAGTTAATGAGAATAAATTGCAAAACAATCTTCATGATGAAAATACAGTGTTTGAAGGAATTTATCAAGCAAGTGCAGCTGATGCACATTTAAAGGGGGAAAGTGAAACTTTGGCCCAGCAGTGTGCAGTTTAAGATTTACCCACCTGGTTCCCTTAGTCAGACAGGACCAGCTGCAGCACATCCATTTGCTTTTTTTTTCTTTCATGGATTTGGAAAATCAGAGCTCTTTGTCAGTCTGTTAACGGGCCACTACAAAACTATGAGAGTAGTGCAATTCAAATACAAACTTTAATCTGGACTTTCTGTAATGTTTCTCACTTTTGCTTTATCAGGTGCATGAATCCAATGACAAAAAGCCAGTTGCTGACTTTGTTCAAGTTCAGAATCTCGTTCTCTACAAGTAAAGTAGTTGTTCCAAGGCGGTGCACCACAGCCATGTTATTGTTGCTTTGGTATTTCTCAACCTTGACCCCTGCTGTGACTGAGTTTTGAGCAGAAGAGGGAAGCTCATCTTAAAAAGTCATACTAGTTGGTGGCGCAATTCTGTACGCATCCTCTGAGTGACTTTAAAGTCTGTGTAAAATGAAAATAAATGTCTTGTGAATTTGACACACCGCAGAGAAGAAAGTTGCTAACAATCACGGCGAATGTGACTGATTAAAACAATCCCAAGTGTATCAAATGAGGCTTCTAAATCATGAAAAATCAAGCCCTTGTCGCCGCTCTCCAACGTTGTGGGTGTGTCCGCTGAATGTTTGGAAAAAAAAAAAAAAAGCATGTTTCTTATGCCTACACATAACTACAGGTTTCAGCTGTGAAAATACGTACATCATCGTAAAGTCTCCAGTGGCTAAAATATATCGTAGTGGAGGAGGGGGGCCTCACGCTGCAACTTCTTTTGGCGCCATTTTCGCCACACCCTAAAAAATCAAGAGAACACAAATGGTGAAAAACAGTCTCCATCTTTGTCAGCAATCATCTTCAGACATGTATAATGTAATTTGAGACAAATCTCTAAATTCCCCTTACAGCATCTTTAATGATCCAGCCCTCTTTTTCCGTCTGCTCATATTCCCGTAACCCTCTCATGTCCACATTTGGGACGTGTCCTGATTAGAAGCACGTATCAAGCTCTGGCCTCAGGAGATGGAAGCAATCTGGAGTAAACGTCATTGTCTGTGTGCAGGGGATTTTCTCTCTGTGGAGTGTGTACCATCCATTTCTGAGTCACTCCACTGTGACTTGGGTTTACTATACTACAATATTTTAAGACTGGTCATGGTGGAG
Organism: Syngnathus floridae; assembly: GCF_059516105.1. Lineage (NCBI taxonomy): Eukaryota > Metazoa > Chordata > Actinopteri > Syngnathiformes > Syngnathidae > Syngnathus > Syngnathus floridae. The sequence continues at coordinate 14,905,515 of NC_142414.1, read as the reverse complement.
GCCTGAGATGTTGTTTTAGGTGGTAAAACTTGAGAAACACTAGGGTAGTGTATGAGAAAAAATATAGTACTTGTTTTTGAGCTGGTTTGTGAAATTTAAGATATTGTTTTTTTTCTTTGCGGTTCCGAAATATTAAGAATATGAAAAACACTGGCAGTGCATCAAGAACACTATATAAGCATCCAATCAGATTTTACTTTGATTTGATCCTCCATATACTAGCAGCACATGACACCAATTAATCAGCCTAAAATGGGATCCAGAAACTCAGAAAATGAATTTATTCAGCATTCAAATTGTTAAACAGTGAGGCTACACTTGTGACTTGTTGTGTGCCAATCGGCAGTTGAGAGGTAGAAAACATTTCATGTTGTAACACATGGTCAATGTGAGGTCACGCTGGAGGAAACCTTTCACACACATCTGCTCACTCATCATACTGTGTGTGGGTGGGGGGTGGGGGTGTGTCTTGGTGTGTCTAACTTCAACCATGTGTTGAATATTGAGAACATGAAGGAAGTCACTTCCTAAAAGAAAGACATCCTGTGGGAATTGCTCTGATGTGTTTACATAGCCTTGCTGCCGTAATCATCCTAAGTACTTAACACTAAATAGTCCAAAGGTCAACTCACTGTAAATTTGGCTTTTTTTTTCTAATTTTTTTTCATATATGGTACTCTTGTTGTATGCTGCAGTTTTTGATGTTTCAACTATTTTTAGTAACAGATTAATGGCATTTCCATTTCATTGGGGATAGATGTTTGGTATTAATTTGAATGTATCATCTCATTCAAATTTCATCAAATTAACCAAAGGGTCTGTTTTTGGTTTGTTAACATGTTTCCTTGTATTATAAGCGGTATCATCAATGCAAATTTACTCTCATTTTTTTTTCAGCAACACAACTAATAAGGGCCACAATTTTCTTGTTTTGCTTCAGCTGAGTTGACAGGACCAGGGTTGGTTAACCCCTGCTATGATGGAAGCCACGACTGTGACACGACTGCCCAGTGCATCCCACTGGAGGACAAGGCTTTCCAGTGCCGGTGTGGAACTGGTTACAGAGGAGATGGACACAACTGTTACGGTACCTAACCTAGTGTCCTGTGGGACTCCGGTGTATTTTTCTTCAGTGGTGTCACATGAACATCGGTGCCCCAAGTAGTCAAACTGTGTTCCAGGATGGGGAATATCTTACCTCCCTGAATTGGTTACATTAACAAAGATTTTTTTGCGCTGATTCCAAATCGGCCCTTGTTTTTTTTTCCACACCACATCAGGGTTTCATCATCATAACCTTACTTCCCACCTCCAGCACTTCAAACATGCACACAGACTTTGACAGTTGAAGGTGCTGCGGCACTTTTCAACATCTGTCCAGCAAGTGTGTATGGAAGGAATCATCACTCCCTCTTCCCTTTCTTGTCAGTCCCCCCTCCTTGTTTAATGATCTAATTAAGAAAGACCTCCATTGCTTTAAGCTTGTCCGTGGCCTGTCATTAGCCCAGCATTATCTTTGTGTCCCCTGCTGACAGCACTAGGAAAGCCCCAGGCTCTGCCACGGTTCCCATGGATGGGCCCCAGTGTCTCTCCATGACCGCATAATCACAATGTCTTGTACAGTGCTAAGAATGCAGCCTTGGCTCCAGGTGTTTGCACTCAAATATGGATGGAGAACTTGTTTCGGTTGACATGTTTTCTCTCGCTCTCTCTGGTTAGATGTTGATGAGTGTGCAGAGGGCTTGTCTTCATGTGGGGCTCATTCGCAATGCATCAACTTACCCGGTAGTCATCGCTGCCACTGCCAGAGCGGCTATGAATTTGGTTTCGACGGACGTACATGTGTGGGTGAGTTGTTAGACGCAACATGTTATGTTAATAAATAGAAGACGGATTCTTTGTGACCGTGGGGATTATCTATTAGCATCTTGTCATTTGCACATATAGCAGTGTTCCTCTACTTTTTGACTGTATGTCCACAGACATGGATGAATGCAGGTCCTCCCCATGCCACATCAATGCAAGATGCAGCAACAGCCTAGGCTCCTTCCACTGTCAGTGTGAGAATGGTTTTTACGGAGATGGTCTCTTCTGCTCGCAACAAGGTCAGTTGACTTGCCATGATTAAGTTCTTCTGTGCATTTGCGGTGTTAATATGTAGACAAATCCGAATTCCAATTAAGTTGGGCTGTTGTGCAAAACGTGAACCACGCCAGCTGCAGACCAGGTTGCAACAGTAACATAACTGGAATGTATACGCATTGAATATGACATGTAAATTGCATGATCAGTAACTGAAAAATGTGTAGTGGAAACATGCATATCGGCTGAGGTAATGAAATACCAGCAAATTGTAGCCAGATACATTTTTGAAGGTTCCATAAACTGGAGATGTTTAGGGAAAATCTGACATTTTGACACCTTTGCCCTTCACATCATCGACTTTAATGAATGTGATTGCAGAGTGCAATCGTGCTCATAAAGTTGAACACATGTTTGAATTGTTTACAAAACATCAAAACCACGGTGGTGTCAAACTACCGACTGTGGAAACCCAGTCTGTGGACTGACTAATCCTGCTCCAATCAATTCTCTTCCTGTCAAATTCCCCAAAAAGAATTCCGAAGTCCTGAAGGTTTTCTGAGAACAGTGAGGAGCCTACAATTTACAAGACATCATTTTGTTCATACAGTATACATTAATTGCAAAAGTGTTAATAATTATTATAATTCATCCATAGGACCGACAGGTGGTACTAAAAGTCAATGTGAGCAGCACAGAGACAGTCTACAGAGTGGACCAGAACAAGCTGGTCAGCTGCCGGTTGGGATTTTTATCCCTCAATGCGACTCCGATGGACGATACAGACCACTGCAGGTGGGTAATGAAATCCAGAGAGCAAAATGATGACCACTGACTGGAGCTCAAGAGGCTGATTACTCATTTGCAGTGCCATGGCTCCACTGGACATTGTTGGTGTGTGGATAATAGGGGACAAGAAAGAGCAGGAACCAGGACTCCCCCTGGTATGGCACCAACAGACTGTGACCGACACGGTGAGGAGCACATGTACAACATGCCTTGAGCATTGTCTTGCTGTGCCGTACTTACAAATAAATACTTTGAATACTTTGCCTCTAACCAACCAGAGCAACCACAGAAACCTAAAACCCAATGCGAACACCACAGAGACAGTATTCAGACCACCAGTCCAGATGGTTATCCTCGAGTGGGAGGTTTCGTACCTCAGTGTGACGCTAACGGACAATACACTCCTCAACAGGTAAGCACTTTTTAAATCGTAGACGCAATGTGTTTACCATATGAGACATTCATAAGTCTTGTTATTTTAGTGTCACGGCTCTACTGGACATTGCTGGTGTGTGGACAGCCAAGGACAGGAAAGACACGGAACCAGGACTCCACCTGGCACAACTCCCATCGACTGTGAGAGACCAGGTGCAAAGCAGGCTTTTATCAGCAAGACATTTCATTTGCTGTCATGGTCATTGATAGGCTGGAAGTTGACAATTTCCATTTTCTAAAGTGTTTCTTCATGTCCTCAGATGGCCATCCTAAAACTCACTGTGAGCACCACAGAGACAGCATGCAAACTGCCAGTCCAGAGGGTTATCCACCCGTGGGAGCTTTTGTCCCTCAGTGTGATGCTAACGGACAATACACACCACTGCAGGTCGGAAGAAGATACTTCAACCACGAACTACAGAGATGCTTTTTGAAACATTAATCTCCATTAATTTAATCTCCACCCATCTGCCACAGTGTCATGGTTCTACTGGGCATTGTTGGTGTGTGGACAGCCAGGGACAAGAAAGACCCGGAACCAGAACCAGTCCTGGTGCACCACCCACAGACTGCGACAAACCAGGTCAGAAAAGGAAGGGTGCCCACAAAAAGATGGACTTCTTCCAGAAGGCTGTCATGCTGCATGTATTGTTTTATTGCCATGATGCTACAAATGCTTGCTTCCACGAATGTTAACAGTACTTTCAAAAAGAATCCTAAACTCACTTGTTTTCACACAAAATCTCTGTCAAGCAGAAGAACCAGATCATTCAAAAACCCACTGTGAGCGTCACAGAGACAGTGTGCAGACCACCAGTCCTGAGGGTTATCCTCTCCTGGGAGCCTTTGTGCCTGAGTGTGATGCAAACGGGGAGTATGTTCCTCAACAGGTAATTAATTATGTGCTGAGGCATTATGTCTTTTGTATATTTTGGTTGCACTAAGACCGAATGCACATTTTTAGTGTCACGGCTCCACTGGGCATTGTTGGTGTGTGGACAGTCAAGGACAAGAAAGACCTGGTACAAGAACTCCTCCTGGTGCAACACCCATCGGCTGTGACAAACCAGGTGCCAACGCAAACATTTTTTCAATGTGGCAAGAACAACTTTATATTCCCTAACATTGCCCAAAAAAAAACCTAACAACTTTACGTTGCAATTTCCAGAGCAACCTAAAAGCCAATGTGAGCAGCACAGAGATAGTGTACAGACCACCAGTCCAGAGGGGTACCCAGTAGTGGGAGCCTTTGTTCCTCATTGTGATTCCAATGGTCATTACACACCTCTACAGGTAAATTCTTTAATATATATATCTATAATATATATTGTGTTCAGTGTATGATATGCTTTATTAGGGCTTGAGCAGTAACCACTGCGCAGTCCCTATTGTTTTTATACTTTAAAGCTGTCATAAATGACAACAAAATGAAACATTGAACACACATCAGGTTTGTCAAAAACATCAATATTTTATGACTATATTGTGCATTTTTAAAAATATTATTCAGTAGCGCTTTGAGCATTATTGTGCGATTTGAAAAAAAAAGTTTAATTGCACACTGTACCAAATTTTTTATGAAACAGCATTGCAAACTCATTGAAAACATAGTGATTTTATTTTGAAAATAAGGACATTTCTACGTGACCCCAAACTTTTGAATGGTAGAGTATATCTTTTTTTAATTTTAATTCCAGTTGCAATCTGCCAGTCTCGTATCTCAAGGTAGCCAAGGCTGATAGGGCCCTCAGAGCTCTAATTAAATGTTAATGTTCATTTCAGTGTCACGGCTCGACTGGACATTGTTGGTGTGTGGACAGCCAAGGACAGGAAAGACAAGGAACCAGAACTCCACCTGGTACAGCACCCACTGACTGTGACAAATCAGGTGCATTAGCCAAATCATTCCATACTATGGCAGAGTACTGCTGTCTTCATATCATATGGTTGGCTAGAATTTGTATTGTTAAATCAATGTAACAGAAGAACCGGAACGTCTTAAAAGTCATTGTGAGCAGCACAGAGACAGTGTACAGACCACCAGTCCAGAGGGTTACCCACTAGTGGGAGCATTTGTACCCCAGTGTGACGCTAATGGAGAGTACACTGCTCAACAGGTACATTTGAGATGGTTTGCATTTTTCTATATAATTTGTATATCACTGATAGAACTGACAGTGTATTGTGTATTCTAGTGTCATGGTTCTAGTGGACATTGTTGGTGTGTTGACAAAAAAGGACAGGAAAGACCTGGTACTAGAACTCCTCCTCATACAACACCCTTTGATTGTGACAAACCAGGTGCAAAAGTTAACTTTTTTTGGTATTTACAGTCTGATGACTTGTCTTTATTTTCAGTTCAAATATGACCTCACAATGTACTTTCTAGAACGGCCTAAAAGCCACTGTGAGCAGCACAGAGACAGTATTCAGACCACCAGTCCAGAGGGTTACCCGCGAGTTGGAGCCTTTGTCCCTCAGTGTGATGCTAACGGACAGTACACTCCTCAACAGGTACGATTCGAGATGAGGCATTGAGGCATTTGAGGCATTGTCTCTTGTATATGATCAATTTGACAAAAACAAACGGGGTATTCTAGTGTCACAGTTCTAGTGGACATTGTTGGTGTGTGGACAGCCGAGGACAAGAAAGGTCTGGTACAAGAACGCCTCCTGGTACAACACCCTTTGACTGTGACAAACCAGGTGCCAAAGCTACACTATCATCATCTTTACATTCTTAAAACTCTGTTAAAGTTTCAATTAGAGTATAACATTATAATGTAATTTCAAGAACGTCCTAAAAGCCACTGTGAGCACCACAGAGACAGTATTCAGACCACCAGTCCAGAGGGTTATCCACTAGTAGGAGCCTATGTACCTCAGTGTGATGCTAACGGACAGTACATTCCTCAGCAGGTACAGTAAACGGTTAGATACATCATGCCCTATGAATATCATCCATGCAACTAAAACTTAATGTGTATTTTAGTGTCACAGTTCTAGTGGACACTGTTGGTGTGTGGACAGCCGAGGACAAGAAAGGTCTGGTACTAGAACTCCTCCTGGTACAACACCTTTTGACTGTGACAAACCAGGTGCCAAAGCTAACCTATGATCGTCTTTACATTCTTAAGACTCTCTTATAGTTTCAATTAGAGTATAACTTTATAATGTAATTTTCAGAACGTTCTAAAAGCCACTGTGAGCAGCACAGAGACAGTATTCAGACAACCAGTCCAGAGGGTGAGCCAATAGTGGGAGCCTTTGTACCTCAGTGTGATGCTAATGGACAGTACACTTCTCAGCAGGTACTTTCGCGACTGTTTAATGCATTATGTATTTTTATATCATATATGTGACTAAAAAAATTTTGTATTGTAGTGTCACGGGTCTAGTGGGCATTGTTGGTGTGTGAATAGCCAAGGGCAAGAAAGGCCTGGTACTAGAACTCCTCCTGGTACAACACCCTTTGACTGTGACAAACCAGGTGTTAAAACTAACCTTTTTTGTTTTTACACTCTGATGACTCTTTTATAGTTTCAATTGGAGTACAACTTTACAATGTCATTTTCAGAACGTCCTAAAAGCCACTGTGAGCAGCACAGAGACAGTATTCAGACCACCAGTCCAGAAGGTTACCCACTTGTTGGAGCTTTTGTACCTCAGTGTGATGCTAACGGACAGTACACACCTCAACAGGTACAGGAAACGGTTAGATGAATCATGCCCTATGAATATCATCCATGCAACTAAAACTTAACGTGTATTTTAGTGTCACAGTTCTAGTGGACATTGTTGGTGTGTGAATAGCCAAGGGCAAGAAAGGCCTGGTACTAGAACTCCTCCTGGTACAACACCTTTTGACTGTGACAAACCAGGTGCCAAAGCTAACCTATGATCGTCTTTACATTCTTAAGACTCTCTTATAGTTTCAATTAGAGTATAACTTTATAATGTAATTTTCAGAACATTCTAAAAGTCACTGTGAGCAGCACAGAGACAGTATTCAGACCACCAGTCCAGAGGGTGAGCCAATAGTGGGAGCCTTTGTACCTCAGTGTGATGCTAATGGACAGTACACTTCTCAGCAGGTACTTTTTCGACTGTTTAATGCATTATGTATTTTTATATCATCTATGTGACTAAAAAAAAGTTGTATTGTAGTGTCACGGGTCTAGTGGACATTGTTGGTGTGTGACTAGCCAAGGGCAAGAAAGGCCTGGTACTAGAACTCCTCCTGGTACAACACCCTTTGACTGTGACAAACCAGGTGCAAAAGCTAACCTTTTTTGTTTTTACACTCTGATGACTCTCATGTAGTTTCAATTGGAGTAAAACTTTACTATGTCATTTTCAGAACGTCCTAAAAGCCACTGTGAGCAGCACAGGGACCGTATACAGACCAGTCCAGAGGGTTACCCACTTGTTGGAGCTTTTGTACCTCAGTGTGATGCTAACGGACAGTACACACCTCAACAGGTAAGCAGTATTAGGAATGTGTATGTGACAGCGCCATCTACGATGCAAAGTTTTTATTGAGGGTTTGCCAGGAACAATTAACAGAGTCTCCTGCCTGATGTTAAAGTCCCACTTACTTAACTAGGGAGATCGAGGACATTGAGTGATAATTAGCCATATTTATGTCTGCTATGCAAACTCCAAGTTAAATTCTTTAAATTTTAGAAGATGCCTTTCTTTGTAAGCGACCACCAAATTTCAGAGGCAATGGATCTACCAATAGACTGAAAGCAGACATAAATGACACATAATATTTGTTGGCAGAGTAGCCATACATCAGCAGGTACTTGTGACAAACCCAATTGCACCAAACTCAGTGGAATAAAATAAAGAAAGACGAGGAGGACGATCAACTCTGTTTGCACACCATTCACTGCAACTACTGCAACAACAGCTCATAGGAACAGTGCGCAGCATGCAGGAAGGCTTTTTATTAAACACGCCCACTTAATCAACACAGGTGTCTTCACTTAGACCATGGTGTCAAACCCAAGGCCCGGGGGCCAGATTTGGCCCGCCACATCATTTTATGTGGCCCGCGAAGACAAATTGTGCATCAAATTCGTGTGTCATTTCTAGAATTGCAAATTGTCTTCACTTTTCAAATCTTTTAATAATATCTTGTCTTTTACTGTCTATAATATGAGGTGCTGATACATTTATTTGGGTTGACAGTCATAATGGCCCTCCGAAAGAAGCTATGACTACAATGCGGCCCGCAAAAAAAATGAGTTTGACACCTCTGACTTAGACAGTCAACATTTTCTGTCATTATAACAAGAAAATAATAAATAGAATAAATCAACCTTTGGACAAAACATATTAGAAACCATATAATTGAGAGCATATCTTAACAATATTTAATTACAAATAGTTTCTTGCAATAACTCTATCAAGCCTGTGACCTCTTGACCTCATTCAACTTTGGCACCCTTCTTGATTTTTCCAAGTTAGACTACATCCTCTAGTTGTTGTTTTCTTTGGTCTTTATTTGGTAAAACCTCTCTTTATTCTGGAGATTGACTTGGCCAGCAAAAGCTCTCCCACTTCTCCTTTTGGCCCAGATGAACTCCTTTGTTGTTTTGGGAGTGTGTTCTGGGTCATTATCTTACAACAGGATGAAGCAGCTTCTTATCAGTTGGGTTGCATATTTTTTTAAATTGGGAGACAAATAGCTTCAGTAGACTTCTGAGCTAATTTATCTGCTCGTCTGTTCCTTTGTAAATGAAGATTAATGAGCCCAAGCAGGACCAAGTTCCAGTGAGATTTACAGATGGCCTCTTTTTTTTTTTAAGATTACGAGCAGAACCTTTCTTTCTCAAAGCTTTACTCTTTCTATCACTCAGGTAAAGATTTGCTTCTTCTCAGTATTTTTTACTTCATGAAATGTTGACAGTGATTGTCATCAATTGACAGTGTCCATCGAAAAATAATTAATTAGCCTGTCCGCTCCAACACTTTTAGATGACAGTGAACATGGATTGGATATTTCATAAGTAAGGATAGAGGAATGGTTGGACTGAAACATGCTGTTTGTTGTAGTGTCATGGTTCTAGTGGACATTGTTGGTGCGTGGACAGCCATGGACAAGAACGACCTGGAACCAGAACTCCTCCTGGTGCAACACCCATTGAATGTGACAACCAAGGTCATAATTTAAATGTTTGCAGATGTTTATTGCAAAGAATTAAGCAAGAATTAAATAAGGTTGCCAACCAATAAATTCTACTTGCCAGAACGTCCTAAAAGCCACTGTGAGCACCACAGAGATCGTGCACAGACCACCAGTCCAGAAGGTTATCCCATTTTGGGAGCCTTCGTGCCTCAGTGTGATACTAATGGACGATACACACCTCAACAAGTAAGTAATTTTTAAATTACAGTCATAATATAATGTTTTAAAATGTTATTGCTGTTCCAGTGTCACGGCTCCACTGGGCATTGTTGGTGTGTGGACAGCCAAGGACAAGAAAGACCTGGAACCAGAACTCCACCTGGAACAACACCCATTGATTGCGAGAGACCGGGTAAGAATTTAGAAATAGACTCTCAGCAAAAACCAATTTCAGTTGTCACTTGCTTGTTCTTTCCCTTCTCTCGTCCGATTTTTCAGTTGAACGTCCTAAAACTCACTGTGAGCACCACAGAGCAAGTGTACAGACCACCAGTCCAGAAGGCTATCCCCTCGTGGGAGCTTTTGTCCCTCAGTGTGATGCTAATGGACAATACACTTCTCAACAGGTAAAGGAGAAAAGGTTTCAGGTATTTTTTATTATGGGCACATACCGACTGACATGTTTCTATTTTTGCTTCATATCAAATGATTATCATTCGATGGAGTAGTGCCATAGGTCCATTGGGCAATGTTGGTGTGTGGACAGCAATGGTCAAGAAAGAGCAGGAACAAGAACTCGACCTGGTGTTTCTCCTGTGGACTGTGACCGTCCTGGTAAGATGAGACCATTTTTTTAATCTCTGGATTTCATGTCTTTGTGAACGTTTGCCCTAATGTCCTCACTCACCCACTCTATCTGTCTGCGGCACACACACGTGAAGGCTAAAAGCAGCTTTGGCTGTAAACGTATCTACTTTTTATGGCTCTCCAAACATCTTCAGAGTTTGTCTTGTGGGAAGACGGATGGGCTGTTTCCTCAGCAACCAAACCATAAGCAACCCTGCCTTTTTCAGGATGGCGCTTCGCACCCGAAAACTTGTTGTCACCTGACATTCAATTTTGTTTTTCTCCATGTCACATTACAAACGTCCATCATCATCCTCCTTGTCTGCGTTTCGAAACATATGCAGTCTTTCATGAGAACCAGCTGTGGCTTTTAAAGTTCTCTAATAAAGTGAGTTATTAGAGGGATTTTACGAGGCAAGACAAAGTGTGTGTGTGTCAACAAAGGGACACCCCACACGATTAATCACACTTCACATAAACTGGAGATACTATGATATACTGTACCCTCAAGCCAGAAACATCATCAGAGTAGGTATTTGAATCAAGGCAGCTGGAATCTTCTTGTTCGTTGAAGACATTTCACCTTGAATCCAAAGACTGTTGTAAATTTTAGAACTGGAGTTTAGGGCGTCTCTGGTGGTTGGGTTCCCAAGGAGTGGTCACAAACAGTATGATCTGGTTTTGCTTTCATTATATTCCCATCATCTTTTTGACGAGGGATTTCAGGACATGGTTTTCCTCAAAGGAATTACCTTTCTTTGTTTCCTTTTCGTTCGAGTGCTAGGACCGCCGCTCGAAAAGGCGAGTTGAAAGAATCCATCAATGTCAAACTATATGGGCTCTCCCCAAACAGAGAAGCAGCTTTTAGCTATCATTTGATGTCAACGTCTTAGATTGTCTCATCTAAAACACGGCAAGAGTGGCCACGAATGAGCCATTTTGCCTGCTCGCAGCTGGTGTGCAAAAGAGTCAGCCTGACAACGACAACTCCATCTATGGTGACCACTCACCAAAGACATAAGAAGGGTCATGCCACATCTAAACTTTAGAACTGAAAAAGTCTTTGGGATGTAAGGTGAAGCATGTTCCATAAACAAGGAGAGCAAGTCAAGTTGGTTCCATTCAACATTTGCGGATCATCATGACCTGGATGACTGCGACTCTACACTGACGCCCTTAAAATAGAACCAAGGGTTTACTCTAAATAACGTAGATGTTTATCTTTGTTGATGTGTCTCACAGTCCACGTGGCTCCGACAGAGCGCCCCGAGAGTGTGTGCGAGCGCTGGAGGAGCAGTTTAATGGAGCATTACCGTGGGAAGCCCGAGCCGCAACAGTACTTGCCCCAGTGTGAACCAGACGGACAGTTCAGGTAGTTCATTCTCTTCTTAAAGACATACACATTTTTTGCAATATCACTTCCTCACGCAGCACACATTCTTGATCTTAAATTGTCTTCTGATCTCTCTCAGTCCTGTCCAATGCTATGGGGAGACCACCTATTGCTGGTGTGTGGACCAGGATGGGCGAGAAGTTCCTGGCACCAGGTCAAATGATGTCGTCAAGCCTGCATGTGAGCGTTGGATCATCCCTGCCGCATCTTCTGTCAAAAGCACTCAATATATATGACACATTTTACCCCCTATTTTGTTGCAGGCCTTCCCTCGGTGGCCCCGCCAATCGTGCGGCCATTACCCCGCCCGGATGTGACCCCTCCCCCTAATGCTGAAACCACACTGCTCTATGCACAGGGACAGAAAATAGGAGCGCTTCCTCTCAACGGGACCAGACTAGATGCAAGCCGGTCCAGAACACTATTGACTCTCCATGTAAATGCACAGATGGGAATTTTAGCCCGATTTAATTTCTCTTTAATTGATCATGCCCATGCTTGGGTGTGTGCAGGGCTCCATAGTTGTTGGTCTGTCTTATGACTGCAAGCAGAATCAAGTGTATTGGACCGATTTGTCTGCACGGACCATTAATAGAGCATCAATGGTGCCAGGAGCTGAGCCAGAAATTCTTATTAACTCAAGTGAGCGATCACATACGTATTTATACATTTTGGATGATTATATTTTTTCTTCATGTTTTAATGCTCTGCTTTGCGTAGATCTGGTCAGTCCAGAAGGTTTAGCTGTGGATGTTAATCGAAGGCTGATGTTCTGGGTGGACTCCAACCCCGACCTGATTGAAAGGTCCAACTTGGACGGCAGCGACAGAAGGACGCTGTTTGACAGAGACTTGGTCAACCCTCGGGCCATCATTGTGGTCTCATCCACAGGGTAAGAGCTACTTGTGTCCTCCTACTAAACATCCTCCCACCCCAATTTTGGGAAAATATGTAATTGTGATTTTTTTTTTAATGCAGTTTAATATGCATTTCTTGCAACAAACAAGCAATAATTTAATCTGTACCTGAGAAACAGTATCAGACTTATTATACATCTGGTTTTGGTCTTTCTAGGTTAGGCTTGCGCTAAGTTAGTGGCAAATGAACCATGAATTAATATGAACGACAATTTCTTTTAATTAGAGGTGTCAATTTACAAAACACTTTGACTTGAAGTGTTTGCAGCAACAACTTCACGTGTGGCATAAACATAAATCAGCAAAGCCAAAGTAAAATTACAACAATAATGCCAAAAGATCTGTGGTTTTATCACTTCATCCTTTTATATTTCACAAAATAATGAAAAATATGTGGATTGCACATCTTGAGCATTATACTATAAAACTACATAAAATATTAATAATGAAATAAAAAACAAATAACAGCTTCCAGCCTTTGAGATAAAAAAAAAAATGCATTCCATTAGCTCGTGTTGATTTAAATTAGATTAATTGTTTAGCCCCACCCTCCAACCCTTCAGTGATGCTACCCAGAGGTGATCCACTGTGGCGCTATGCACCAACAAGGCCTGTATTTCATTAATTAGAGCTGACATTTTGTTGAGTCTGGTTTGTTCCACACCAGAGAGACGGGGGCCTCCATACGGGGCTATCGCCAGCTGATAAAATTTCAATCACAGTTTAGTTTTTTATTTAGCAACATGTGTTTACCCTGTGTGAGACATGAGCAAATTTTAGTGCTCTCTCTTAGTGACGAACGCCAAGACTCATGAACACAGCGAGAACGCACAAGGCCATCATCAGTCAGCTTTTCAGGAATAACATCTGCTTTTCATCACTGCAACTAATCACAGATCATCAACATTTATGGATGTGTGTCTTATAAAGAGGAGGAACGTATGTTTGTGTGTTTAATCCATCATTAAACACAACAGCAATAAGTCAAATCCGGAAACTTGCAATGTCTGTTACTGTTTAGTTTTTGACCTCAGGCCAACTGTACGCATACGTACGTGCGTGCTCGTGTTTTCGTCGTCTGACCAAAAGCCAAGCACCGACGGCGATTATTGCTTCACATGGGTGCACTTATGTTCCAGCTTGTTCTTGTTGATTTCCGAGTGTGCGTCTGTCACGCCTACACGCACATGAACGCATATGCTCAAAAGCACATACATGCACACTCTCACACAAAGCAATGAAATGATGGCAAATGATGCATATGCGTGAATACTCTTATACAAACATCTGCTCATATAGTATTCGTAGCTTGTTTTTCAAACTGATGAACTGCCACACACTGTGTGTGTGTGTGTGTGTGTGTTTGTAATCTGATAGCACATGTGGTGTGTACTTACTTATCCCTGGTAGACTTGCCACATGTACACCATCATTTATGATGAAAAGCAGCATCCCCCTCCCACACACACGCACTGCCCGAAGGGATGATCATACCGCTGAGCATCTTTGATTAGCCGACTGAACTTGTTCTATGGATGTGTTAAGTATGGTGCGGAAAAGTCTTAAGATTCCACAATCAAGAACTTAATACTACTAATAGTAGTACAGTAGTGGCTTCAGAGACAAGTGAGGAAACATTTTTCAAAATAAGAGACATCACTGGACCGATTTTTACTTTTGATTTGCGTGGTGAGGTCAAAGAGGACACAACAGAAGGTGCAACATAATGAGTTCAAGCATTAACTCATGATGCAAACTCATTGTTTGTTTGTTGTTATCATTTAAAAAAAATTGGGAATTGGTCCAGTCAAAACTGCCTTGTGTCTCTTTGCAGTTCTCTGTACTGGACTGACTGGAATCGAGAGGCTCCCAAGATCGAAAGCGCGTCAGTGGATGGCCAGAACCGCCGGGTGGTGGTTTCTGAGGGGATCGGTTTGCCCAACGCTTTGACGTATGATTATTCATCCGGGCACGTCTGCTGGGCCGATGCAGGTAAACTTAACTACGTCGGAACAATTTTGAAAATGATTTCTTATTTGTTATTACTGATTATTTTAAGTGTTACCCTCGACAACTGCACAAACAACAATGCAAACAAATGCGTGTCTTTATCGCTTCACCTTTCCGTGTTTAATGACACAATGATATGTAAACATGTGAAATGCACTTGGGCACTCACCTTATCTAGACACTATAAATAAACTTATTACACACACACACACACACAATAGAAATACACAAAATGTCATTCTTTTGAATTTTGGGTAGAGTTGAACAAAACGATTGCTTACCATGTGGATTGTTGTCTCTTTCTGTGTTAGGCACTAAGCGGTTGGAGTGTATATTCCCAGATGGTTCAGGGCGAAGAGTAATAAACCCCAGCCTCAACTACCCGTTTAGCATGGTTTACCACCGAAACCACTTCTATTACACTGACTGGAGGAGGTGAACGATTGAATTTGTTTTTATGGCAACTGAATTTGACCCATGAGTGCAAGTGCTGCTGATACTGAGCTGCCTGAACACCTCCTTGCAGGGACGGTGTCATCACGGTCAGCAAAGACAGTGGTAAACTCACCAATGAATATTTACCGGACCAGAGATCTCACCTGTATGGCATCGCTATAGCAACATCCCACTGTCTATCAGGTGAGCCGATAGAATAATTTGCCTACACTTTATTTACACCATCTGGGCAAAGTTGCTGGGGCACCTTGGTGCCTTGAGATATGAGTGAGCCGATTTGAGTGATTTTTCAAATAAAAGCTGTTGGTTGGCCAAGTAAAAACTCTAAACACTTCTTCAAAAAAGTGGCTTCAATATTTTTGTGTCCAGAAGGAGCAGCAGCACAATGTCCATTCAATTGAAGCATTTTTTTAAATTGTTTTATACTGTACAAAATTATAGGGTACTATTTTTCTCTTTGAAAACACATCCCTTTTTTTTTATAAGTAATTATTGGCTTTCCATTCATTTTAAAGAGGAAAGAATGAATTAAACTTGTATTTCAAGGCACCACAAAATTGTAATATTTTTTGGGCACGTCAACAAACTGTGCTAAAAATATGCATTAGTTGTATGTCTATTTTCAGTATTTTTTTGATTGGAGCATATGCACAGTGATGCATGACAGCATCGTTCAGTGTAAAACAATGTAACCGCTGTGTGACTTGATATCCAGTGATGAAACATGCCATGGTTAATGCGACTTGTGGGGCACGAAACCAAAGAATACATCCATCTGTGTCATTTGATGCACTGATGTCATATTGAAGACTTTTGTAAAACACCTGTAAAGAACAAAGTATGACTCTAAACACAGGATGACGCCCAAAGTAGTAACTTGCTCACACTCCCACCCCAGCTCTGACACACAATGTGATGCGTCATGTGTGCTTGACACTGGCTAAAGCTGTAATAACAGCAAGCTGCTTCAAAGAGGTTGTTTCGAGTGTGATGACAGCTTCAAAAGCTTAAAAGCTGTTATTGTTCAACACACGCAGACACACTTGAGTAAAGTTGTTGGTATCGCTTCTTCAGGATGTCAGTTGTTAGACTGCTCTGCAGCTTCTCACCAATGAAGCAAGCTTCTGTCAAAGGAATCCAATTCTGAATTACTATGTATATGTATGTATAAATATGTGTGTATATATGGTTTTATACTTCTTCTAAATTGTGTTGTATTCGTGTTTCAGGGACTCACTAACAGCTGAATGGCAGCCAGACGGTCCTTTGGTGCTAAAGTTCTTGGGCCATTTTTGAGCCAAGGGTGTAACAAGCCCTCTTGGTGTCCCTCAGAGTAAAAGGATGCTCTCAAAGGGACACGGCTTCCTGCGGATCAGCTCTCCCTCCTCCCCACCTCCAAGATATAACCGCACATTAAAAGTTCTGTACATTTTTTTTGTACCTAATTTTTTTTTTCCTACTGATTTTTTATATGCAAGTTTGTTTTTTGTAGCCACAAAAGTCTAATAGTATCACATTTTTTTATGAGTGTTTAAGCATTTTTAAGAGTGTTTAAGAGTAATAAAGCACCAAGTTAATATACAAGCTCAATTTAGATTAGCATAAAGACAGGAAACATGGAAACAGCCATCCAAAATGAGGAATGTGAATCAGATTACAATCGTTAAGGCTTCCCTCCTCTGTGTGTCAGAATGCAGCAGCTCCATGTATGCCATCATTTCCCAGCACCACTAATAGTCCCCCAACTCCTGTTTTTTCTCTCTTTATAAGATGTGATATTTATACCATTAAAAAGTGTTTTGGTACTGGACTCAGTTTATTTTTTTAAGTTGGCCACTCTGTGGAAGCACATAAAAGGGTGAAGAAGAAGCAAATTAGTCAAAAGTGCCCCCTTTTAAATCAGAACAAATGGTTGTCAATTTTAAACAGTCTCTGTAAAATACGTAAAGTTAGCCATCTGCACAAAAAAAAGTGTCACAGAAGAAAAATGGCATCAACCACAGGCTTTCAAATCATTCCACCAGTCCTCCAGAAGTTCCTCATGACCCTCATCTGCCGACCTTGCCCAGCCTGTGGTCTGTTTTGGGGTCGGCAATGACGGCTTGGACTGCTACGATGGCTTCGTTGATCCTGGTCTGAAGCTCCCTCAACTCCTCGATGTGCAGCAGACGCAGAATCTGAGCTGCTTGGTTGAGTATGGCATCTAGTGAGGAGACCACAAAGCAGATCCATGTTTCAACATCCAAAACATACATGCATGCATGCAATGTCCTTCATTCAGGGAGAATAAAACAACTCACCACCAGTATCAAATCCCAGGTTGTGCTTGTCTAAGGATACTGGGATACCCTGAGTGCATGCAGAGAAGACATACATCCATAAACTGCCTCAGCAATTAAAGCACAGAATAAACCAGAGAATGTGGTTTTTTAGAAATTGTGTCTTGAAAAGTGGAATGATGTTAAAATATATTGAAATATAGAATTTGAGATGTAAAAGTTGGAATGTTTTGAATCAGTCAAGAAATGAGGAATGAATAAATAAATGTAAGATATTTCTTAAATTTGGGATTTTCACTGTGAGGATTGCAGAATTTGGGGAATGTGTGAAATTAATGAGTTGAAATCTCTAACATTTGGAGAAGAAATTCAACCCTTTTACTTTTACAAATTAAAGCAAAAGTCAACATTGAATACAATGCATTTACCTCTTTGCTGTGGCTCGCTTTAGCGATAGCCTCTGGTGAAAGCCTTTCTTGGATGAGGATTCGAATAGCCTTTCAGGTGGAGACAAAAAAAACCAAAACAGTCAATTAACTGAAATAGAGTGGTGTACACATTCAGTCTGGCTGGAACGGGTGGTCGGAATCTTTAAGCACTCACCTTGAGCATCACCAGGTAATCGTCATGCCGCTGTATTTTGAGGATGTTGGCCAGGGCGAGCACGCCCGCTTTGAAATCCGGTGAGTCACCTGAGTCGCGTAAACACACCACAAGAGCCTCGGTTCATCCACAAGAACATTTGGAGAAAAGGCAACAAGGCGTCTGTCTTGTTGTGATTGATGCCTACTGTCCAGGTTGATGAGAGGGTCTGATGTAGCTCTGCTATCGCTGGAGGCTTCCAATGATGGACAGTTTCTGTACTTGTCCACTAGGTGGAGACACATAACAAACAATCATATTCAGACACTGTTAAATTGGAACCCCCTTGGGGAATAGGGGTGGGGCACAAGTCAACAATCTGATACCCAAAAGCGAAAGTCTCTCTGTCTCACAAAATTATTTAGCTAGTTAAAAGGTAAATAACACATTTGTATTTGAGTACAAAATATTTCTGTGGTTTTGCCGTAAACAAAATCAGCAAGTACAGCACAGTAATGTGCTTTTGCTGTCAAGAGAATGGATGGATGGATGGATGGATGCTTGCTGATAAGGTATTGATTTTTCCTATGGCGTCATCTATTGACGGATTTCTATACTGCAAGAAAAATACAAGTCTGCCCTCCTACCATTGTCTCCATATTCATAGCGCACCGCCAAGCCCAGCAGCCAATCTACAGCCTCGGCTCTTTCAGACGCTCCAAATGGACAGTTGACGTCCTGCAAGTACTACACGCAAAACAAATAATAGAAGAAAAATCTATTAATTATTAATCTTATTAATCACAAGATTCAGTTTGATACTGTATCTTGAGTGAGCATCAGTTGGATGAACTCACCTTCTGGTATGCTTTGGGCCAATCAGAACTGGGGATGTTTCGCAGGTTGCCACGATCTTCAATTTTGTAGTGCCGAATCTTCTGGTCCTCCAGCCACACTACAAAGTTCCTGAACTGAGTTTCATCTAGGAAAAATATATTTGTGATAAGCATGATTTTGACTTCAGTGCTGTACTTTTTGTGTTTATTTACACATTAGAACAACTGGCAGAATGTCACAAAGGGTGCACGTCACAAGGGTTGGCACCTGTCGAGCAAGTAAGACTTGCATATATTATATACAGCAGCGGGTTGAATTTACACCTTTTTTTATACGGCCCTATATTACCAATTAGTAAGTCTAATAGATTTTTTGTGAATTTGGAATGGTATAATGGGAAAACGGAGTGCTGGAATGTTTTGAGTAACAGGGAAAACAGAGTGCCGGAATGTTTTGAGTAAAATTTCAAGGGTCTTGATTTTTTTATAACTCAAAATGCAGAATATTATTTCTTACGTTTAATGTTGGTTTCTTGTTCAGCAGTTTTGTGCCATCCATTAATGGTATTAATTTTATTTATTTTTTTAATGCTAGTGAGCCCTTTAAAATTGGGAAAAAAATAAAATAAAAATCACACTTATGGTTATTTTGTTGGTTGCTTCAAACCCTGTTGTTGGGTTAGGATAGTGGATATTTTTTTATACATTAGTTAGCAAATGTCTATTGAAAAATGTATTACATTTCCCCAAACCCTTTTTGGGGAAAATTTGCATTTTAGGGTGCTGGTAAAGGTCAGGAAAAAAAATCATACAATGCATGCCCTTGCAATACGCATACTGCAAGGAGCGCTTGCGCATCACGCAGTTATCAAATAAGGCTTAGGTTTGACTCACTAACATACAGTTGTTCTGCTCGTGTCAGGAGTAAACGTCACAGGAAAGACAGTCGTTCTACTAGTGCGGCGCATTGTTCTTTCAATTTGTCTTACCTGCACAGTCAAATCCGCTCGGACTGTGATAGTCTAAGGCAGTCAGTTTTCTCTTAAACATTACTACGTTAGAATTCAGACTTCGATAGTAAAATCGGTCGTCACGTTATGAAGAAGCAAATGCCACTTGCTGTCGGCTGACACAGGCACGCATGCGCAGAATTGGATGTCCCGTTTGAGCTACCGTCGTTTTCTTCTTCTGTGGTGTCTATTGGGGATTGGACAAACAGCTTAACGGTACACTACCGCCACGAATTGAACTGGAGTGTGTGCTGCCAATTTACAGAAACTGGACAGAAAGAAAAAGTGTAGTGGATGTTGATCAATTTGAATAAGAACCGTTTATTTTCAGGTTAATATTAAATTATGCTATTTTGAGGGTCTAGACATGGACAAAAAAAAACTGCACACATATCAGGCCTAGCACTGAAATCTATATTTTAGACCTATGCCCAAGTACTGCATTGGGCAAGTACCCCAACATGGCCAGGGTTGCGAGGGTCCATCATAGCCAATCACAGCTCTAGCTTAATTTGTAAATAAAAAAAGGTTGTCAACATCAATATACTATACTGGTTTACTGCGACTATTTGGAAACTTAATATGTTGTTCAAACTTGACATTTGTTCAGAGCGTCAAAAACAGAATGTCATAATTCCAAAAATGGAATGGCGCTCTGATTGAGGTCATGGTGCGGCAGTAGCTGTGTTCGGAAATGAATGGGAGCGACGCTAACCCTGCCGCTCCAAACACATCCACTGGCAGCGTTGTGCACAGGCTTTGGTCAGAGAGAATTTGCGCCACGCATTTAATGAGGATGCCAATGGCAGCTACAATAACTTTACTAACATACACTGACAACAAAATAATACAATCAAAAGATGTGTTTACTGAACATCTTATTGTACAAGATGAGACAAAAACAATTTATGATTTAAAAAAAAAAAATACAAAATTAGGGTAACAAAGGGAGTTGGTTTTTGTATTTGTCAAGAATGTATTAGCTCAAAAAGGCCTCATGCGTGGTCCAAGGGGTTGGGCTCTATTGGGAGGCGTAATGGCTATGTCGAGATAGTCTCCAATCTGGAAACGCTGAGACTGCAGCGTCATGGAGTCGTCAGCACACTTCTTGCCAGACACCGTATTGCCAATCTCTTTAAAGCTAAAGAAAGAGGTGGGGGAAAGAGACATTTTTTTATCAATACTGTAAGCAATGCAAATGCAAATTACCATACCAAGTGATACTGTGACACTAACCGATACACTTTCCCTCGGAGGTCAGGGAAGACGATGGCAAAGCTGAAATGGGTTCCTTTTTTCCTGGCTTCTGGATACACTTCCTTCACGAGGCTGGTCAGCTCCCGCAGTGTAGCGTCCATCCTGGACGAAGCACAGACATCAGAGAAAGCTGTGTATCGGTTTTACCTACCTTGGGGCAGGGGGGAACAAACTTTCTTTATGGACTGCTGTACTTTGGATAAAGTTGCATTCCTTGGCAAAAGAGGCTACAGAGGGTCCTTGGTTCACAACCGTCCTATTTCAATAATACAACTGACATGTGGCAGAAGAATTTGGGCTCGTGACCTAAGACAGTCACTATGGGTGTATTCACCGTTTGGCCAACTTTAAACGGAGCTGGGTTTGTCTCCCATGCTGGTCTGGACCTTTTATGCAAGTGTGAATACCCACAAACGAACCAAATAACCAGACCGAGACCCACAGTCTCACCATGTGTATATCTGCAGTTCACTGGAGGGAACATTGCCACGGGCAAATTCATCTTGGCGGTGGTGTCGGCCATTGTTGGTGGTGAAAACTCTCAGGAGAAGGGGACAAGTCTGTGACAGAGACAAGTGTATTTGTACATTAAACTGAAAATGAAAATTTGTTGATATTTTCAAAATCGCTGTATTCAAAAACTGCAGAAATCATTTAGAATAAAAATTAATTACGGATAACATTTACTGTAAACTAATCTATTATAATTTGCCCTTATTTGAGTGCAGTGATAATTAAATTTTGGACTGCGACTAGTGTGGCTAACATTGCACGAGTAAGCATACTTTTCATATAAATCCGACGGCTAATTCAAGATTAACCTCGCAAGCTACTATTGAAATGATGGTCAATGGTCACCTATGGTAGCACCAAGTAGCCTATTTGATGCATTTATATGAAAAGAAAATATAGATTAAACGCGGCTTTATAAGAAGACATGTTTTTTCTTATTTTTGCCTACTACATTTGACCAGAAAACAAATTATAACACGAATAACACTTTCGGCGTCGTGTCCTGAGCTGCGTGCTAACAGTTAAATGCGGCGCCCATGCGTAACACGCCATACCTTTTCTCTATCGATTGGCTTCTCGGATTCCTTCTTAATTTCTTCCTGCGTAACACGCGATTCAAGGGCCATTTCTCGATTTGTTTTAACTGGTTGATTTACGCAGTTTATTAAGACTTTCCACCGCCTTGTTTGGATAAATTCGCTACAACGCTGTACACGGAACAAAACCGGGGAAACTGTTTCCGTTTGCTGTTCGGCGACTTTGCGCCCTCTGCTGTTTGGGAGTCGTCATTTATATACACATAGGGCGCGTTTGGAAACGGACTCTGAGATTGCGTATTTGAAGAGGCATAGTTGCGCTCCGTTTCCATCAATTTCCGAACACAAGCACTTTTTGCACTTACCGATTGGCAAATTTGAGCAATGCACTGAATTTCCCAACGATCGTAGTGAACTTGTGCGCGCTCGGAGACTATTTCCGAATGCGCCCATAGGCACCACGCGGATGATGTCCATCCCCTTCTTAAATGCGTCAGAGCGGCCGCCATATTGTGACAGTCATTAGTTAAACAGTCAAGCAATATAAAGGCTGCATGCAAGTCATGTTTTCTCAAGAAATTGTGTTCACATTTATCTGAATATTAATAATGATTGGATTCAGTTAGTTAGAATCATGGATGCTTCACACTTTAATTACACACAGCAATGATAATAAAAAAATAAATCCATACATTTGAGAGGTAATCCCACCGTATAGATTCATGACCGTTGGGCGATTAATAAAACCCCAAACCAAAGAGTGATGCAGCACCATTGCTAATTTCATGACTTTATTATTATTTATGATTACAACAGTGGACCCAGGCCTCTCACCCAGCGGGCCTGCAGTTATGGGGGAATTATTTGTACA
This sequence comes from Syngnathus floridae, assembly GCF_059516105.1. Classification (NCBI taxonomy): domain Eukaryota; kingdom Metazoa; phylum Chordata; class Actinopteri; order Syngnathiformes; family Syngnathidae; genus Syngnathus; species Syngnathus floridae. The sequence goes on along the minus strand of NC_142414.1, from coordinate 14,882,567 downwards.
TTCCTTGGTACATCACATTATTTTTATTGCTGTGATCACTTGTCTTGTCTCACTTGTTGGCTGTCAGTCTTGGAAGTCTTTATTGCTTTGATCACATCAAAGTCAAAGTCAAAGTCAAAGTCAGCTTTATTGTCAATTTCTCCACATGCCAAAGACACACAAAGAAACCGAAATTTCGTTCCCCCCTATCCCACGGTGACAAGACATGGCTCACAACAGACAAACAGTAAACAAGTATAACAAAAGCGTGCTGAATAAATAATGAATAAATAACACAACAATAAATAAATAAATAATTAATTAAGAGGAGCGTAAAAACGCGTACAGCAGACATTCCCGAAAATAGCGCAACAGTGCCGCACGCTACGCAGAAGGGGGTCTTGTCTTTCTTGTTGGCAGTCAGTCTTGGAATAAAGACGTGTTCCTTACTTCTTCCAAAATGTTACCACCGATTTCCTTTTCAATTTGACACTCTGCCTCACTTATGGACTTGGACAGTCATTGCCATAGTGTCTCAAGCGACAGAAATAATGTAAACATGAATTTGTGCGTTAATTGTCACTGGCCACTTTTGTGCTATCCTCCTCCTTGCTACTTGAGTAGAAAGTGATTTCTTGGTGGGAAGCAGCACTTAAATTTTCCCCACAAGTTGGTCAATTACCGTGTAAACAAAACGGCAGATCCAGTGACATCACACAAAATTATAAATCGATATACCGTGCCCAGTCGAACAGGTGAACAAATTTCGACTCATTTGTGCACAGCACTAGTATAATGTAGACACAAGACTCCTGCAATTCTTACTATTAATGGCAAGTTTTATTTATTTTTGGGAAATACCTAAGAAATGTCAAATCCGATAAAATTGGACTACAAATTGCCACTCCCTCCTCCCTCCCATAAAACATGCCAGCCATCCTTATCCCCACACCACACTAAACCCCCCACCATCCATCCCCCAGCCCCCACCACCCCATGCACCCCCTGCACGGGGGCACACTATGTGACAGAGGCGGATGGCCCTGGCCACGCGGGACGCAGCCGCTGCGCTTGGCCTTGGTGGGACCACACGCGCCGTCTTCACACTGGACTTGCCTCATTCCTTCTTTTGCTTCACTTAAACTCTCCCTTGCTCTCTCAGCCAGTCTTTTGCTCTCTCTTTACCCCCCACCCCACTCCTTGCCCCCCCCCATCCCCACTGCTCATCACCCCTACTCCACGAGTGGTCGCCTCCTACTCACCTGTGGGAGAAGAAGGATTGGAGGACTCGCTTGGGCAGATGTGCTCATAGGAGAGTGGGAAGAAGGTGGGTGTTGAAAGTGTGTGTGTGTATGGCGGGGGGTCATCTCCCATTTTGATTTACTTCTTTGGTCATGGTGATGGAAAACAGGCATTTGGGCATCTCTTGGAATAAAAGTTGAAAACATGTGAACAGAATAACTTAAATCCATTCAAATGTGTCAGACACTACCTTAATCCTCACTCAAATTTTGAATGACCATCTTAATGATGAGCAAAGGAATCTTGCAACGTTTTTTTCTTTAGACTATAGCGATTGTTTTTGAAACATGGATGCTACTCAGATGGAAATTAGGAATCGTCAGTAGATCCAAAGATTGGAAAAAATATCCGTACTACTTCCAATGATTGTTGGTTATGTCAAAGGTGAAGCTTAATGGTATTTTTTTCCAAAACATCTTTTAGCAAGGTTAAAACTTGAAAACTTTTGTGTCTATTTTCTGTCTCCATTTTTTCTTGCCTAACACGCAGTGAATGTTTGTTAGTAGTTTTGTCATGTAAATCGGTTCTCGTATTAGGAGTGTAACAAAGAACATCTGTTTTGATTTAAACGATGTGAAGGAAATGCCACATCTACAATAGCCTATTGACAACTTACAAGTTCATTCATGTGTGCGTGTGTGTATACCATATAATGTTGTTTTTTTTGTTTTTATTTGTCAAGTAGTTAACCTGAAAATGAGATATCAGACTGCTAAATTGACAGGTATCCAAAGATATTTTTGAGCCATTGTGAACATCTTTTCATGCACAGGGCAGGAGAACTTCTGCAGCTAAAATCTTGTTGTGTTTACGTCCACCCATTAACATGCCTTCGACCCGATCACGCGTCCATATGAGTTGAAGTGGAACCGAGAGAGAGTCTACTGCTTATCCATAAACTTTTGTTGTGTGCTTGTTTATTGAGGGGGTGCAAACAGTCGGCCAAGAGTTAACCGTTTGACTGAGGACAAAGACCTCAGCGCCATCAATAGTGCACGGCGCCGCTGGGACAATATCCATCTGGCAGCTTCTCTATTATTCGTAGGGCGGGTGGCATTTCATCACGTGAACACATCATGTACATGTCCGTATGCAAATCAGTCACAGTGGTGTAGCTGGCAAATATTTTGGAATATATTTTGATGTGGGTTCATTCGCAAACTTGAAATGCCTTAAGGGGGGCGGTATGGCTCAGTGGTCGGCTTTGGGTCGGGGGTTTGATCCCAAGACCCTGAACCTGCTCCTGATGGCATGTCATTTGTAGGTGAATGAGGAACCAGTGTAGTTTTTAAGTTCCTCTTCATTTAGCAAATCTAAAAAAAATATATGATCTTATAATTTAACCACTATTCTTGGAATCATGCGATGGAATTCTTTGCATCACATCTCAGAAGTAAACTAGAGTGTACAATAATTAAGGTCACTCAGGTTCATTATTTCTTGTATTATCATTGAGTAGTTTTTGTGTCGTATTGTTGACTAACAAACAACCAAAACGTAGCGTATCAACCAAATACATTGTGGGCAACCTTGCTCAACCTCTTAGAATTTGATGCGTTAGGCATACTGTAGTAGAGTAGGCTACTGTAAGTGTGTGTGTGTGTGTTTGTGAATATCAGTTGATCCCAGGCAAACATTTGCCCTCCTCAGCATTCCTGGGATGTGATGAGTCCAGCATTCAACAGGGACAACCTGTTATCCACTCATTCACTTCCCACAGATGGCCGGCCATTGTCCAGCGGCCAGCCAGCCAGCCCTGCGGCGCGCACACACACGCACAAATTCTTGCAAGCGTTCACATGAACAAGTCTGGTGTATAAAGTTGATTTCAAGGTGGCATGGATTGCTGTTAATGTGACATTGGTGTGTTGCGCTTCAAAAAAAGCAATTGGTGTTCAATGTAAAGACCCAATTGTCTCCCATGAGTTCATCTATGCATACTGTATTTTGGGATTTAATCGTACACAAACAAACTGTGTTTTTTTTCTCTTTTGCAGATATCCTTTTTCTTCTGCTTTCTAGTCGATGGATTTGTCACTGGCAACGCAACGATATATTTGTAAGTTTTGCTTCTTTTGTGGTCCCATAATACGCTGTGTTCCACTGCTTCCAAACAAAAGGAACGACAATATGTCTGACCCAAGTTGATGTCAATGGTAGATTTCAGGCAGAATTACACGACCAATTAAAAGTTATTAATTCTGTCTTTCTCTCAACCTATTGTTCGCAAACGTCTCACATCAAGTACCATCTAAAAAGTTCTTGGCTTGCCAAGTACCACTACTATAAGGAGTAACGTTAAAATTTTAGCTCAGTAGGCTTCATCCAAAATTCTAAACTAAACTGTATACATCTAAAACGGGGGAAAATAAAGCTGCTCTCAAATAATGATTCAATTATAAAAAGTCAAATTCAAATTCTACCTAAATAAATGTTTAAAAGATTTTATTTATGTGTAATGAGCTCAAAAGTTAAATACAACTGATCTGTGTTTGGGCAGTAATTGTTTTGCATGCCTAAATACCATTCATTAGTAGAACCGGTGGAAAAAAATATGAAATCGTCACAGTGGATATGTTCATTCACTTGTTTCAATTTGTTGGGAAACAAAGCAGATCACAGATATGACAACAAAACGAAAGTAAAGTCAATGCAATGTTTCTCAAACACTGGTTTTTGATTTTTGTCAATTGCAAATGAAGGAGGCACCATTAAAAATCTCCTTGAGGGTTGGCTCAACTACATTTAAGTGGTTAAGTGTCTTAACTCCAGACCAATTTCTTTCCAGGTTAAAAAAAAAGCGTGTGAAGCATGGGTGACTGGAGCTTTCTGGGGCGACTGTTGGAGAACGCTCAGGAACACTCCACTGTGATAGGAAAGGTAACGGCTTACGCCAGTTCTGTGTTCTCCCATAACTTCTACCTCTGTTGAGCTCCATTCCAAATGACATATGACACATTTTGAGGTGTTCTTCTTTGTTTGTTGTGTGTTCCTCAAACCTTTATGGTACTTGCTTCCCAAGGTTTGGCTGACCGTCCTCTTCATCTTCCGTATCTTGGTGTTGGGCGCGGCGGCCGAAGAAGTGTGGGGCGACGAGCAGTCTGACTTCACTTGCAACACGCAGCAGCCCGGTTGCGAGAATGTTTGCTACGACGAAGCCTTTCCCATCTCCCACATGCGCTTCTGGGTGCTGCAGATTATCTTTGTGTCCACGCCGACCCTAATCTACCTGGGACACGTGCTGCACATTGTACGCATGGAGGAGAAGAGGAGGGAGCGGGAAGACGAGAACAGGAAGTTAGGTCGGCACCCGGGGGACCACGACCCCCTCTACCACAACGGAGACGGCGGTTGGAAGAAAGAGAAGCCGCCGATCCGCGACGAGCACGGCAAAATCCGTATCCGCGGGGCCTTACTGAGGACCTACATCTTCAACATCATTTTCAAGACCCTGTTTGAGGTGGGCTTCATCCTGGGACAGTACTTCCTCTACGGCTTCCACTTGAGGCCGCTCTATAAATGCACGCGCTGGCCCTGTCCCAACACAGTGGACTGCTTTATATCCAGGTCAGTTCTTTGATAACTACCCACTGTAAGTACCTTTGTTTGAGTTCAACCTCCTGTCCACACTCTTTGACAGGTCAAGCTGGATTTTCTTACTATGATTGAGCGTCTATCAATCAAATCTTAGCAAATTGTAATGCAAATTTAGAAATCGGAATGAATGTCCCCTGATGACTGTTCGTCACTATGTATTTTTGCAGGCCAACTGAAAAAACGATATTTATCATCTTCATGCTGGCGGTGGCTTGCGTTTCATTGGTCCTCAACCTGCTGGAGATCTACCACCTGGGCTGGAAGAAAGTCAAGCAAAGTGTCACGAATGAGTTTGTCACCGACAACGAGTCCCTGCTGCTGGGCGCAGTACGAGCCGGAGACGCCAAGACTCTTCCCGAGGAGGTCAGTCCACCGGCGCTCGACTGTTTGCCGAGGTACGCCAGCGTGAGTGTGGTCGGGGGCAGCGTAGCCGAGGGGGGTGCCGACAGTCCCGCCGAGGTAATCTCCTTAAGTCCCGATACGGCAACCGGTTCTGTCAAGATGGACCGCACCTTGTTCCACCCTGATGACCTCCTGTTACAGTCGCTGCCTGGTTCCATTTATGGAGGAGTCCAAAGACAGCTGACAGAGGAGAAGCAGAACTGGAGGAACATGGCGTTGGAAATGCAGGACGCCAATGGAAAAAACTCCTCCGGCTCTTACCCTCCTCCCTCACCTCGAATCTCCTCCTCCTCCTCCCAGCCGGAGGAGTCGAGTATCCCCCCTCCGCCGGAGTCGCAACACTCCACTTTTCCCACACTCCCTTGCCACGCTCGTCTCTACCTCCTCTCGCTTGAGGAGGCTTTGGCAAGTGAGGAGAAAGCAACGGTGAGCGACGACTCCACCGTGGTTACCAAAGCGGAGATGCATCAGCCTCCTGATATGCAGAAGTCGAGACGGGTGGGCGAGAGCAGCGGCGCCAGGGCTCGGCCTGATGATTTGGCTGTGTAACCACGGCAACGTCAACAAAATCCTGCATCAATCTGGATACAAGTACATAAGGTGCCCATCAGTCATCAGCAACAACATAAACTGGACAAAGTCAAGCCAACGTCTGAACATGACCATTTACTTCTAAAATGGCCCTCTGAGAGCAGACCTCTGCCAAGGCCAAACGATCCGCGCTTATTCACAAATTCATCAATTCACTGATTCTTTGGTGTAACCTGTTATTCGCATAACATTGGCGCTATCTTGGTGCCAAGAAACTATGGAGATGTGAATTGAGGCGTTTTCTTTAGACAACAGTAATGCTTCTATGCCGCTTTGTGGCATGTCAGTGCTGAGGAACAATGTGGAAGTGAGTTAAGGTGTTTTGTTTTGGACAAAAATAGTGCTTCGTACAGGTAATTACAAAGGTTTTGGTGGCAGTCAATTACTCAGACAAGGTCACCTTAAAAATCACCCTCAAAAAGCATGGGTTCACTCAATCTCCATAGATAACCACTTCTGAGAATGCCTGAAAGAAATCAGCACCTTTATCCAGATCTGCACTGATATTTAATGCCCCACCCCTACACAAGGTCCTGTGGAAATCAGTTGAATATTTCTTTTTTTTTGTGCACTACTGCCAACAAAGAATCCAGCAATGAAAACACAACCTTCTTGGCGGAGGTAACTGATGCCGCTTGCTTAGATGAACAAAAGAGGAGACAGAATTGTAGTCTATATTTTTCTACTGGAAGGAATATTTGAAAACATTGAGGAAAAAAAAGTGTGTAAAATAAACAATCAGGGGTTCCTTTAGATAATCTATTCCCAATTAAAAAATAGGTACGTGTAGCAGCAGCTAATCAAATACAGTAAAGACAACGAACGTGGAGAGACGTGAGGTCCACGTTCAAAAGGTCATGCTAAATGTTGACAAGGCGCATCTGTAGCTTGCACCAGAATCTTCCCTTTTCACACAAACGCTGCAAAATTTGATACGTTGAATGTGTACGATTATGTTAGGGAAAAATTAAAAATAAAAACAAAAAAACAAGTCATGTAGAGGATGTAACTGCGGTATCGTAAGGCTACAGCTAGCTGTGCTGCGAGGGACTATTCACCTCACAAATGTTTTTTTTGTTTTTGCAATCCAAACTTGTTGGCGTAGGGTGCTACTTCTCCTACTGCTTCACAACCACGACATTTGGCTCATCGGTTAAATCTCATTGGGTTTCACGTTTTTCGGAATATTAAAAGCAGTTCCTTTGTGAACCCATCACAAACATTTTGACCATTCATATTCACAAGATTATCGCCTCGTTTTAACTGGGACATCTCAGTTTTGAACCTAGCGTCTCGAGGTCCAGCATATTTCACAAGCCCTGTTGTTTTATCCCGCTTTTACGCAGGTCCTGTTTTTCTAGTCAGCAAGCCAGTTGTCCCGCTTTCACGCAGGTCCCGTCCCGGCGTTCCGTTTTTTTTCCCCCCCGGATCTAGTCAGCAAACCAATTGTTTGAGCCATTTATGTTGCCGTTGCAATTCATACAGTAAATCAAATATAAAAAGGAATTTAACAGTTAAATTCCTTCCTAGTTACTTTCACATTTGCCTGAGCGTTGCACTGGAACTTGGACTACTTCCTGCTTCCATTTTTAAGAATCATGGAAAATGAAGTCAGAGCAAACGGGAGTTGAGCGGTTTTTGGTGGACAATGTGGGCGGTCCCACAGTGAGGTTGCTACAACATGGCAATGTTCTGCTTGACTAGGAACTGTCCGATGCTCGGGGTATTGTGAGCAGGTGGGAATTGTCCTGCCACAACTCTGACCTTGTTTCAAGCTTTGAACTAAGAAAACGCCACGGGATCTTTTTGTCGACGAGCTGCTTGATCGTCTGGTCCATATTGAATGGGAAACCTCATACCTCGTGGTTTGAAACACAATTTATGATAAGCAATCCTGGAAATTTCCCGATACACACCAGTAAGCACGCGCAAGCTGATTTTGACAATGATGATAACTGGATTCATTTAACGTTTAAGAGCTTAGGGGCAGCAGTATGACGTCTTCATATTTGTCTTTAGTGTCTTTGCTTGGAGAGATAAAGACAGGTTTGCACTTTTGTTTCTTATTAATGATCATGACGGGGCTGGACGGGCCACATGGGTGTGTTGGAATTGTGTGTTTGTGTTCATTAATATTGTTTCAGTGTTGATGCAAACACATCTCTACTGTTACATCAGGGTCAATTATAAATATGTATACAGTATAAATACGGGGTAGAGGCTATCATAGGTCAATCAACGTGTGATGCAGAATTACTTTTTTTTTCTTCTTTTTCAAAGGTTCCTGGTTCTATTTGGAGATTTCTCACTATTTTACTGTAAGAGGACTTTGGCAAGAAACAAACCTCTCCAGCGGTCATACTGTAGGTCATTGAGCGATTGGAGCTGAGCATCTCCGAGGGTCCAAACCCAAATAGGCTGTTTTGGTTGGAGGACTTGTACAATTTCTTTCTGATGCTTGTGTTTGCAGTGTGTGACAGAACTGTTGACTTCCTTCTAGCTGTTCTGTATAGGACAAGTTTCATTTTCTAGACTAGCTGTAGATTATCATTGTGACTTTTAGGTTTCGGGGTGGGGGTCGGGGGATATGATCCTTTTTTTTTTTTTTTCCCCCGTTTGTTTTTTTACAGATATCCCATGTGGGTTGTTATTATTTTCCAGTCCCTCTCACAAATTCCTGCCTGTCTCACGGAATTTCGCTTGCAACACTGTACAATGAGATAAGATAGCTATTTAGCTAAATAACTAGCTAACTCTCTCTTAAACAGATCACCATGGTTGAGGGTGAAGCGAGGCTATCTCCCACAAGAGTGAATGAAACCACCAGATTCTGTTCTTCCAGCACTTTGAAAATTACAATTCAACCCCAAAATAAAAAAGACTGTTTGTCTCTAAACTGGGCTTATTTTACAAAATGTTAGCGAGCTGTTTTCTAACCTTTAATAAAGGATTGCACATTGACATTGTAGCCCGCTATAATTAGGGGATGATAATAGAAACACAGAATTGTCTTGAAAGAATTTTGAAATTTCATTTGCAATGATGAAGACATTCATCTAAAGTCGTTATGTTGTTGCTGTATATGTGTATGGATCAAGAGACTTCCATCTTAAACAAACATGTTTGAGGGACTTCCATGGCAAAAACCTAGTAGTGCAAACCCTGCTTTTAATCCACACTGTGTGTGTGTGTAACAAAGTCTTTCTATATAAACTTTTGTTGAAGAGCATGTTGATGTAAATGTTCATTTACCTCAGATGTTTAAAACAGTGTTACTCAATAAACTTATTTTGTACCGTTGCCCATCTGCTTCGTTTGTCGTCAGTTGACAATCCGCATCTATTAAACAGTTTGGTGTGCGTTTGTGAGCATTTGTGTCAGTGTGTGAGTGTGAAGCCATGCTGAGGCCAGCACTCCCTTTATTGTTAGTGAAAATCACAGGGATTTTAATTGAACAAAACGTGTGGAGGGAGTGAAAGGGCCTTGAATGCTTGCTAACGCCAGCATGACCTCTGGACTCTTGCAGGCTGCAGTTATACTGAGTGTTACGCTCATTCTTTAACTTTTACTAATGTGGAATTGAGAAAGCAAATTTCTGTGATATTTAAACCAGTGTTACATTTTCCAATGTCTTCAAACAAAATTTCTCACCACATCTGAAAGAGAGCATATTTTGCAATGTCTAGATTACTTTAGAAAGTTTAGCCGACTTTAATTTTCAATCACTGGCGATAACACAAACATGATTAAAAAAATCATGGAACCTTTTATCAATGTTTATTGACCAAAATTGAATTATTCACATGACCTGGTTTTGATGGTGAGCTGAAGTTTGTGTCTACTCAAGGCATCCCATCATTTCGGGGGTTATACTTTCAGCCACAGGGGCTATTCTAGCCATACCCAAGGTGAAAGCAGTCTCATACTTGTAATAAGATGATCCTTTGAACACAGAAACTCCCTGTGAATCGCATAACGCAGCGTCAATGTCAAAAATGGGCAGGAGGTAGTCTTTGGTCACAGCTCTTGGCGTGGCCGACAAGTCAATGTCGTAAAGCTTCTTTCCTGAAAACAGTGAAGTGAACTGTTAACACTCTGTTTGATAAATGTGTCAAATCCCAAACGTTTTACCTTGGATTATGGAAACGGTATTTTCTTCCCCGCACAGAAAAGCAGCATCGACATGTCCCTCGATGCCCAACTCTTCCTTAAGGGATTTAGGGTAACCTTCGATGAGGGTCTTGTGCGGGTCCATTTTATAGATGTACACTTGATCGTCCTGCAGGTGAAGAATTGCACCTCTGTCAGAGTGTAAAACTATCAAATAAAAGCAGGATTTTTTTCTTCTCTTTGCATTGTTGAACAGCATCACTTTAAGAAGGGTTAAGGTTATATTGTGTCATTGGATCACGGTTTTCAGCGTCCGCAAGTGGCGTTTTGATGAGGCCTACCTTAATCATGTAGTGTTTATCTTCGTGCGAGAAGACAGCATCCACACCATTGGCCAATTCCTTCCACGTCCTCGCTATGGGGAATGCGTGAAGACCATCACGCTGACTGTCCAGACGCATGTAGATGGGTCCTTGGAAGTAGATCAAATTCAAGCACCGTCTGTCCGTCCTTGAGGTTTCAGAGAATATTTATCGGTATAAGCGACCTTACCTGCGAAAAAATATTTTTTGCCTTGGTTGTCCGAGGTGATGGCGTCTATTTTGACTTCGCTGCATTTAGGGATTTTATAATTTCCTCCGTGGCCTGTAAACCCACACATGGAATAATAATCATAACAATAATAACAACTGAAAGCTAAAAAGACATTTGCGGGAACGTTTGATCAGCTCACCAAAGCCGGGGCAGTCCGTGAAGTAATCGCGGACATCCTTTGGGTAGGTGCCGGTCACCTCACCTGAGACCGGGTGGAATCTCGTGAAGTTGTGACCGTGGAAGCAGTAGTAGTGCTCCAGCCAGCGCAAAGCAGACGTGCACACGGGCAAGTTTGACCACGTCTTTGTTTTAATAGCTTTGGTGGCGATGTCATAAACATGCACGTCGTGACCTGTGAGGGCAGCATGAGCCATTTACACTTTTCGGAAAGACACAATGATCACAGGTTGCCATAACAACATACCCTTGAAGAAGAGAACCGAGTCGGTCACACACTCTCCTTTTGGACACTCCACAGCTGCATCCAGGTGAGAGGGGACTCCGGGGAAGTCATCCTGGATTGATTTTGGATAGCCACTCTCCAGAGTTTGATTATAGTAGCTAAACACCTTGTCATCCTTGGAAGAAAAATCGGACACATTTGTCAAGCAGCTCACGTCACCAATCAAAGCGTCAACTCTTACCAGGAAGAAATAGATGTGATCGTGGTCATCGTGGTTCTCCGGATCGTGCATGCGAAAGGCGGCGTCAACGTGGCCAATGTGATGATCATCATCAAGTTCCTTGAAGAACTCATTGGAGAGCTGAGCTGGGCCGTGGAAGCCTTTCCACAAGTGGGCGCCTACAGGGAATGAATCTCAAGTGTCATCACATGACACAATGTAAATGATGTATGTAATGTTATATAAAATTTAGTACACCTTTGAAGAAGATTGTGTTTCCTTTCTCATCTGGAGTGATCGCATCAAATTCTATCCCATCACATCGGTTCGGCAGTTGGACAGCTCCATCTTTATTATGGCATGGAAAATACAGAGGCACACCAAATGAAGTCACACACACCAAGTCGGAGGTCAGGCTACACTTTAATCTTCCAAGTAGAGAATGTCTAAACTAAAAAAAAATTGCTGAAATGTGAGGAGAATGTGATGCTGGAATAGTTTGAATTGGTTGAGTAATATGCAGGGAAGAGATAAATGGGTAAAATCTTTCGACAGGAATTTGATAAATACATTTGAGATGAATGTTTTTAAATTTGCTTTGAATCTGTAAAAAATGAAAAGAGGAATATACATATGTACTATGTATTGAATTTGATCATTTATTGCACGGTGGACTGTCTCATGTCGTTAATTGCACAAACAAGAAAATCAAATGAATGTAATGTTGGAAAAAGAAAATGCACGTCATCAGTTAGATTATACTGTCCAACAGCGGGTATTTATTTTAATTATGAAAACCTGAGGTGCTCGAGGGAAAAAAAACCAGGGCAGATTTAATAATTGGTGCAAATCATCCATAAAATGTATTTGCTTTTCTGATTTGCAAAGTCTTAAAATTTTGTTAACCAGTATCATCGTTTGCATTTGAATATTGGAATCTTATTTAATGTTCTGCAGGCTTACAAATAAATAAATAAAACAAATAAAACTCTGCCCACCTTCTTTGGTTACATCTGCAACGGGCCTGTCAGGGATGACAACAAAAAAAACAAGATTTAAAGTTTCACATTCATGTTCATAAAGTTTCTAATTCAACTTATAACATGATGAGTCAGCACCTTGCACAAGTCAACGGTCAACACACCCATATTTGTTCAATTGAACCGCTTTGCAAACAAAGTTTTGAAATCAGTGCAGGGTCAGTGACCGACCAATCGATCTGTACTGTACCAATTTAGGAAAAACAAAGTCCAAATAATGCGATTCATTTTAAAATAGATCGTTTTTAACAGAATGTTTATACTGGGTTGCACTATACGTACACACTACTAAAAATAACTAAATAAGAATGAATAATAAAAGTATCACTAAAATCAAGTTATAAACTATAAGGACATTGCAAATTGAGACATAATGTTGCATTTCAATGAATTAAACAAAAAAATGACTTACAGTGATGCACTGAGGCGGAGTACGAGGCCCAAGCAGAGAGTTGCGAACAGCTTCATGGTGAGCGATCTAGATCAGATGGCCACCAGTTGGGCTTTTATACTTGGAACTGTGTGTCTTTGAATGTTTACAAATGGGAGTCATTAGCATGTCAGCGGTTGCACCATGCAGTGCCGGTCAGGGGCGGTCGGTTATTCACACTGAATGTCTCGTGGTGGTTTCGCCCACATTTTAATAATTAGAGCAACTCGTGTAAATGTGGTCAAAGTTTGACTTACTGTGGGTGTGCAAGTGATTAATAGTTTGCACTGGGTTAGCTGATAAGATTAGAAGGATAGGGGAAAAACAACTAATGTATGCCAAGGCTATTCTAAATCGAAAGCATTAGAATTATTACTCACATTTTAAATTACTAACTCAACCTGCCTTTCTAGAAACGTTCTATTTTATATTTCAAACAATATTCTCTTCAGGATATTTCTTTCAATAAAGTCATTCATGATGCACGGATTGATACAGGTACAATTTTTCTTTTAATACTTATGTTAACAAAAGAAAATCTCAACTTCAGTATCTTAAAAAAAATTTGATTAGACCAATTAAATTTTTTTTATTGTTGGCCAATTGAAAAGTACGAACATCAAAAATATGAGCATGTACTTAGTTGGAGCTCGTTTTGCCTGAATTACCACAGCAACGCAGTGTGACAATAAGCACTGCTCAAACGTGCAAGGAGGAGCGATTCGTGTCAGGCGAGATGCAGAGCTCTGTGAAAAGCCAGCCTCTTGACCTGTTGTCACTTGCCCTTCTCGGTCAAGGGGTCAATGGTTATGTATCTTTTGGAAAACTCTCACATCAGCAGTCTGTCCCACGATTGCGCAGCCGACTGTACTAGACATTGCAGGTGTTTCGAAAAAAAAATGCTGATTAGAGTGTGGCACCAGGTTTCTTCAATGTCGAACCTTTCCACAATACTAAAATCTTCTGAAATGGTGAATGAGACTTTCATTAGTTGTCAATTATAATCATCAAACTAAAAAGAAAAACATTTGAAAAATATGGGGTTTTGTGTGATGAAAGAATATAATTATGGCTGCACAATAGCAAAACATCTCATTATTACGATTACAATATGACTATCAGGAAAACCAATAATAAGTTTTATATTGAATTGTATAGAATTACTTGCACTAAACTTCATTGACCCATTAAAAAAACTGAATGGAATGGAATTACTGAAATGAGTAAACCAGGTCATGAGTTGTCTTCTCTGCAGACGAGGTTCATTGGGGTCAAAAGAGTTTTTGACAATCAACTCAATGAGCGAAGTGTTAAAATCTTTATATTGCGCTGGCCACACCAACAAAGCACAAGCACATCTTAGATTTGTGGATTGTGCCACTGACCATGGCATAAAAACAAGTGGTAAAATTTTATGACTCTGACTCACCTTATAGTGACAATTCAACGTGACTTCCTGGTCGTAAGACGCGGATTTCAAGTGAAGCACGCAGTAAAGCGTCTTGCTATTGGTGGCGTTGCCCTAAAATAGTGGGGTGACGAGTACCCCTAGGGGTACTTGAAAGCACTTCAGCGTCTACTTGCAATCTTAAATAATGAAGTATATGTATGTAACAGCATTGATGTAAATAAATAAATAAATAAATAAATAAATAAATAAATGAACGAATGAATAAATAAATAAATAAATAAATAAATAAATAAATAAATAAATAAATAAATAAATAAATAAATAAATAAATGACGCTCAGAGAGTAAGAAGCCCATCTAAAATGTCTCACTAAATGCAGGATTATCTGTTGGTATCGTCTTCTTTTTTTAATTATTAGATAGATATATTTTTGCACTCGTTACAAATAAAAAACAAAAATAAACATACCCTCCAGCTTCATTTGCAAAATAGTGTTATTATGGAATCTTGCACTCTGAATATTGTAGTCGATGAAAATTTAATCAGAACAAAATAATACGTATATATAATGCAAATTTCATTTAATTTATTGTGCTGCTCCCTCTGGTGTGTGCGTCTTTGCCACACGGGGGCAGTATAATAAAGCAGTTCACTATCTGTCAAACTGCTGTCATGGATTGCGTTGACTGCCGCCATTCAGTATTTATTGTTCAAAATTGCGCTCGCAAGTCAGAGCATAAAAAATTCAGCCGAATGATAGTCGTATAATTATCTTGAAAACCTGTAAATTGGATCACACGTATCTCAATAATAATTGAGGGATTGTACTCCTATCAAATTAACAACAACAACAAAAACAAATCAGAAACGCACTAAAGTTTATTGCTATTTAAGTGTCTCAGTTTTGACAAGATACAACAATCAGATTTGATCATATATATATACATTTATCTATCAGGAGTAAATCACATTTGTTCACTCATTTTGTGAAAAGAGGTGAGTAACAAGTAAGCAGTGCAAGCTAATTATACTGGAATTTGTGTGCTGTGCTACTTCAAATGTAATCCTCGAATTAAGCAAAAGGTTCTCTCCAAAAGTTCTGGAGTCATCGTAATCAGCCGCATGTCATTTGTAGCGATAGATCTTGACGGAATGATTCATGCTGTCCGACACCGCCATGTGGCCATCAGGGAGCAGCGCGAGACCTCTTGGGCTGTTCAAATGATCTGTCACTAGCGGCCAGCCGACACCCTGGGACGGGTAGAGAAGAACCCGGTGGTGCTGCTTGCCCCAGTCTGCCACCAGCACATCCCCATTGCTGTCAATACAAAGGCCCCAAGGGCAGGATAGGACAGGCCCAAGGCCGCAGCAGACCCCCAAGACTCGTATTGTATTCCACCCGGGCTCCAGAACACGTATACATGGCACACGGCCAGTCTCATTGCCTCTTTCTGAGAGCGCCATGAGGCCGGTTATGAGACAAGCTGCCACCAGGTATGGCCTGTGGTAACCAGTGACAACTGTACGTTCGAGCCTGGCCCCGGTTTTGGGGTCCAGTTTCAGGGCGGTCAGGGTGCCACGCTTGATGTCAGCAACCAAGAAATCATCTTGACGGTTTACAGTAACCCCACGGGGAGCGTCCAGTTCTTGGTTTGCGGAACCACTCGACACGCCTCCAAACGTCTGCAGGAGACGTCCGTGACGGTTGAAGACCAACACAGCCCGTTCGGCAGCGCACGTCAGAGCGATGAGTCCTTTTGAGTTGACAGCCACGTCAAAGTAATTGCAGATACGGGATGATCTCTCTGATCCGGAAGTGGACACTTGCTGCACAATGTTCTTTTTGGGGTCGGTCACCTGAATGCGAGCATTTCCACAATCTACCACAAAGAGCTGGCCTTTAACAGTTGCATGCATCCCGCTTGGCAGGTTGAAATCTGTGCGGCCTGATCCTTGTCTACCAAACTGTTTGACCAGATAAGCTGAGTCAAGCGCGGGCGAACCACCGCCCTCTTCCCCCCGCTCCCTTAAAGCTGCCACGTCGTTGTCTTTGTTTTTGTATTTCTGCGATCCCTCCCGTTCCATGTCTGGCACGGATGGATTCACAGAATGTAAACCACACACTTTTCTAATGCAAGTCTGGCTACTGAAATGTGATTCCCCGGCATTTAAAGTATTGCTGTCTGGTTGGGACTCTGGGTCATGTCCCTGGTTTTGTTTGAGAGTTGGCTCTGCTGCCAGACGTATTCGATTGACCTTCCTGATAGCTCTACACTCGCCTTTGTCACCATGACTGACGGGGCTTAGTTTACCAGAGAACTTGTCAGAAGAAAGTGAAAGACGGTGCTCCTGCCTGAAGGATCTGTTGAGCGATATATTCTCAGGGCACATGTAACACGAATCCTCACAGGCCGCTGGCGAAGGAGAGCCTCCACTGTCCTTCGATGATTCATCTGACCCGGATAGGGATTTTTGTGAAAATGAATTAGCTCCTGTGGGAAGGTATCCAAGAGTGTGCCTGGAAAAGGATTCACTTTCTTGAGGGGAGGAAGTTTCTTCACGCGAGACAAGGACGCTGGAGGTCTTATCGGTTGGTTGGTATCTGCCATCCGATTCATCACTTTCAGATTCTCCTTGATGAGAGAGTACTGGAAAAGCAGTTAAGATGACTCTCCCATGTATGTTTGAACAGTTATTTTCGTCCTCTTGGGAGGACTCTGATACACCACGATTTCTTGGTATGGGAGACATTGGCGATCTAAACTCTTCATTCGCAGAAGAACTTAATGGATTTTGTTTTGGTCCAATGTGCAGGTTCCCACTCTTTGTCTTTGTATTCTCCTCTGAACTTTGTCTTTGCCCCGCTTTGACTGTTGACGGTTCTTTACGGATTTCAAGAGGGGCGGTGATTGAAAAAGTTGAATCCCCTGAGTGCAATGCACACTTCTGTCCTTGGACACCACAGACACCAATGGGATAGGTTATACCTTGCTCATAGATACTGACCTCCCCCAAGCATACATTCTTGGACTTGGTTGGTTGGAAGCTGACCCTTTTAATTGTAAGTGAGATTTCCCATGGCTGGGTGACTTCGGCCACCCCTCTCTGCAGCTGATTTTTGTTAGCGCCCCCAGCTATACCGCCCCATCTTTGGATCTGCTCCTTCAGCTGGCAAATCTTTCGAAGTTGCTGATCGATGAGTGTTTGCACAACTCTCATTGCCGCTGAATTCTCCTTCTTCACCTGACTCAGGAGACGCTGGGCTTCTCTGTGATGCCGCTCAACCTTCTCAAGAAGACAACGCTCTTCCCTCTGTGCGTTAATCGCTGCATTGTCCAACTCTCGGTTCAATTCATCCATCTCATCTTGCTGGCGCTCCCTGAGGCTTTGCAGTTCTTTCTCCCCTTGCTCCAAGTTGGAGAGTGCTTGCGTAGCCCAGGGAAGTGGTGAGGTGAGAGAGCGCAATGTAAAGATGGACTCTTTTGGGCTCCTTGGAGAGGCAAGGTGTCTTTGTCGGGGAATGCTTTGCGTTAATAGTGCTGAAAACCCGAGGAGAGGTCTTCTATCTTGAGAGTGCAGTAACATTGTGGCTGGCAGTAAAAAAAAAAAAAAAAAAATACATCAGTTCGTGTTTTCTGCCTATAAAGACACAAAGAGAAAATATTGCTTGAAAATGCCAAATTAGAAGGTCAGTCTAGAAAAAGTTTTGTCAAAGGGTGTCACAGTGTGGTTTCTAATATGAACTAGCTCTTCTAAGGTTTCTCTTTGACCTACCCGCATACTCAGTTGTGACAAATAAACTTATGAGGGTTCATATTACTTCAATTTTTTCCCCCTCCTAAAACTGGGGCATGGCATTGGCGGCGTGCAACCGTATCCATCATCATCAATTACACAATATTCAGTTTCTCTGGAAACTATAAATTGTTCTCATGTAACCATTGTTCTCATTCCCTGAGGATGTAATTTTATATATTACTAGACCTCAATGTTGGGAGTCATTGGTCACTTAAATGTCCCAGATTGATCCATCATAAAAAATATATATATAATGTGTATGTATATGTTGACTTTGCTTCCTAGAGCAGGTCATGTTCTGCTTTTATTTGACTTTAGCCGGATACAATGTCCACTTGTGGTTTGAAAGTCCAACCCCTCATGAATCTTCAAAACACTTCAACTGTGCCAAATAATTTCATCCTGGAGTAACACAGACGCTCATTGTTCCGCTCAAGGCATTGAAAGTGAGCTGTGGCTTTCAGATAAGAGTTTCCGAGAAACGAGAAGTGCTACTAGCGAGGGGGTCACGACGGTCCCCTTGAGAATGAATTTTTTTATTACAGCTAGCGTACGTGTTAAATGGATGGCAGAATGACGTGACAAAACAATTCTTGGCAGCACTGTGTTCACATTAGCAATTTCACAGCCCTGCCACCCACATGGAGGAAAAAAGAAGACGGCTTTTGCAAAGGATGAATGGCTGAGGTGTCAAATTGCTTCTGGAAACATGTGAGCGTCAAAATCTTACTCACAAGATGGAAAGTAGAAAAAAGTCTGAGGTTGGAATATTTGTTTTTGGAGGGGAGAAATAGGAGAGGAAAATATCACGGATCATTGAGAGGGAATGGGGAGGATGCATATCAGCGCCAACCTCGTGACCTGCATGAGACGATGCTCACATTACACAGCATTAAAGTTAAATTAACTGTGCAGGTGGCCAAGTTATTCAGAGGCCTTTTTCTGAGGTCTGGAGGCAAAATAACAAACAAATGCCATCAGCTAGCATAAAAGGAGTGGGCAAACTCATGGGCCCCCATTTGAATTTTAAATGCGGATGTTTAATAAACAAATTTAGAGAGAAACTGCTGCGGTGAAAAATGTGTATGTAAAGTTTAAGAATGAAAGAATATAATAAAGGATGAAATGGATGTGGATTTTAAGTTTATTAAGATATATTATTATTATTATTATTATTATTATTATTATTACGATTATTATTATTACTATTATTATTATTTAGAGTAAATCAACCTTGTTATCTAATGAGAAAAAAAAATTCAATTTTAATTAAAGAAAAATAGGAGAAATTTGATAAGGTGGGAAAAAAGTAGAGTAATCAGTTTAAATAGAAACATTTTTATTCCATTGTTTGAATTTCTAATGAATTGTTTAGCTAGTTATCAAACAAAATACATGCCAATATATTCCATTAATTTTACTTGTGTTTTTTTTTTACTCTTTACATCAAACTCAGGTACCAATTGCTTGATGACATAAATGAATGTTTTTTTCTTTTTTTTTTTTAATGGACAACCACTAACAAATCATAATGACCAATTTTTTTGGGACAAGCAAATTAATTAGTGCAGCAGATATTACAGAAGCATATTGGAGATTTGCCCACCCCTTAATCTTTAAAGATCCACAATGTTTCAAACTAAACATCTTTGCAGCTCCTCATGGAGACAAAAGAGGAGATGTTTAGCAGCACAGTATAGAGTTCAGAATGGATCAATAATGGATCAAATAGACGATACATTTTGAAAGAGAACCTACCTGCGCGTACCTTTTCCACTCTGCTCTCCAACCTGCACTTCTTCCTCACACCAGCCTCTTCCTCGCACACTCCCTCCCAACGCGCATGCGTGCGCACTCTCGCACACACAATTACCACAATCAGTATGGAATAACATCACATTTTAGTCTAAATAAAATGAATTTAGGGAAATGCTCTTACAAATTAAGCGCCTGAACAACATACTATTGGTGAATAAATTATTTACAATCAAATACAATTTCATTTGATCTGAATACCGATTTAACGATATAATTTCTCTAATTCCAGTAGAAGTGTCGCAAATCAATGCTAATGCTAGTTTTTCTGGTCAAGCGCACACTTCTCTTTGCTAATCAGTCTATAATTAAAGAAAATAATCCGTACTTATAAAATGAGTAACATGGTTGTCTTTGTTTGAGTAAAATTAAGCTGAAATTATTGACAATTTAAAAAAATAATTAATTAAAGAACGCGCTTTATTGTCAGCGCAATTTGTCATGGGGGCGTTAAACCACTGCTGCAGATACTCCAGTTTACCACTAGATGTCAGCAAACACACAATATTAAAGAGCCTAAATACAGTAGACGTGCGTGTAAGCGCTTAATTGGCAGTACTATATTGATTCGAACTGAAATATTGTATAATGAAGCAACAAGCCCTTCTCACAGCTGAGATTTGTCAAGCAGAAAGATGCAGAAAGATCAACAGTACATCCATTTTATATTCCTGGCCAAGAAATACCATACCACTTTGTTGAATTGTATTAGAACATTTTTAAGAAATTGTGCAGATGGCTGACTTTTTCTGAAGCGTCAGCAATGTATCACAAATCCGTACAGGACAGCCACTGAAGACTAAACAGCCAATTAGGCGCTCACGCATGCTTTCTTTAGCAGTAGAGCGCGTGGACGTCGTGTTAGTGCAATTTTCCCTCCCGTTTTCAGCCAATATTTCTCTCTTATTGGTGGAAGCAAGCTGCGTGTTCCCAGCTGCCGTCAACAAATAGACCCAGAAATGCATCTATCTGCACTCCAGTGGACGTCATTTGCTCTTTCATTTGTCATGTGTTAAAGTGAGCCCAAGAAGCCCCTCTGTAGCTTAGGGTTGATGGAGAAGCTTAACACTTCTGTTCTGTTTCGGTCAAATTAGACCAGGTTGGACATTTGACAGCATCTTGCGCACCATTCACCTAAAAAAAAAAAAAAAATGAAAGCCCTCAATCACAAAAGCAAGTATGCTATAAAACAATAACTTATAATGTTAATATTAGGCAAGATCATATAGTTATTTCTTAGCCCATGAGATTCACAGCAAAATAAAATAAAATGGCAATTTCACATTTAAAAAGATTACTGTCATCTTTCCATTGCAACCCATGTTTTCCTTGGTTGTTACTGTATTTGTTAATTGTGATAAACTACAGATACTGTATGTGCAGCCTCAAAAGCAATTCTTATTTAGATCAGGGAAATCCATCTGCTCAAAAAGTTTTCTTCAACACAATGAAATCCTATGAAATCCTTTTGAAAGTCAAACAGAGCTAGTTAGCACGTGGCGCTCACATAGAAGCCAAAAGCCATCCGCCTGCCCACCCCCACCACCCAGACGCCCACCACCACTACCACACAGGGGTCCTACAGGCAGTCCGGCTGCCTCTGTGACTGATTGTTTCTATCTCCGGCCCTGTCAGCAGAGATGGAGAATTATCTCTGCCTAAGGTGACGCCCGGCACACCCGTTATTATTTTTATTATTGACATAAGTGATAAACCTTTGATGCTCGCTTCACGTCCAACATCGATGCAATTAAATCAGCGCCACATCGGGGCTGGCGCGTGGCAGAGTAATGGGTCCAATAGCTGCTTCAACAAAATAATAATGTGATTCCGCGAGGGAGAATTACAGCCTGCTACTGTATACGTGCTTCCATATAGATCAGTTTGATACATGACAGGAAGGCTAATGCGTTATTATTACCATGCGGCAAGCGGGTAGACCTGTTGCTAACAAACAATTAAAAAAAAGACATCACAGATGGCATTAAAAAGGTGGTCAAGAAAGTCTGGCCTACTTTACATAAAGAAGGTAATATGAGGTGATGAATATGCTAATGGTGCTCATTCTAGGGGGACTGTCTCTTTTCAGAGGGGAAGATCTGCTTCTGCTATAGATTCGATTAATTCCTCTTCATGCCACTCCTCATTTTGGTGTCCTACTGCCACCTCGCCCCCCGCTTCCCCGCTCATGCTGTCGGGCCGATGATATTAGACGAACAATCGCAGAAACAAAATGAGCTGGAACAACCAAGATGGGAACAGATGGCACGTAATTGCCTGGCGGAGGAAGCCAGGGAGTCAATTTTTACCCGTCCCAGAGGAGTTGCACTTGTGGTGGGGAAGGGGGGGAGGGATGGAGGGGGTTAGTGCAGGTGCATTTGTTTTGATCAGATATGGCCTGGAGGAAGCATGTGAGAAAGATTCATCACAGGCACATTAAGCTGAGAGATTTAACAAGGCGACTGGCTGAGACTTCAATCAGAAGTTTTGACCGGGCCAAGGCATTAATATCACACTCAAGTGTTGCACAAACTGTCAGATGGTCCTGAGGATCACTCGACTCAATTTCACACTCATTCGACAAAGTAACGCAATAGAAAAGATGTGACAACTTTGCATCAAGAGCAAAACTATAACGAGGATAGAAAATGCAAAAAAAAAATGTCATAGATACCAAGCCAGGATGTGTTATCACCATTTTAGCGTCACAATCTAAAGTTGCTGCAAAGCGGAAATAAATTACTTCTAAATTTGCAACATCACTAAGAAGTGTTGTTCACACCTACCTTGTGTAAAAACTTTCTCACGTCGACGCATCACTACATGTTTGAGGCGGGAAAATATAGCTGCTTATTCACTGATGTGAATGAAAGCACTCAAGTTACATATTGAGCTCTGAGCAATCAATGTGACTTAATTGTCTTTCCTTTTGAAAGGTTAAGAGTGAGGGTGAATTTAAATGTCAAGATCTGTGTGACTTTATGTTGATTGGATTATGTTTCGTTTCATATTCTGTCATGTTTTCGTGTTTCTTCTTTCATGCGTGCTTGTTAGGTTTTTTTTCCAGCCCCGTCCGTGCTTTGTGTCTATCAATCAGCTAGTTACCTGCTGCTGCTCGTGTCTTGTCCAAGTGTGCCTTGTTGTCTTGTCACTTTGCTTGTATCTAGATCCCTGCTTTATTTTTGTCGTAGTTTGTCATGTGGAGATTTTTCTAGTTTTGAATCCATCCCTGAAGCTTTTTAGTTACTTTGAGCGTTGCTGTTTGTTAATTTAGTCTGTTTTGTGAATTGCATTACAAAAACTTGAACATTAAGTTTAAGGGTTAGGTCACAAGACTTCTGTTTTTGGACACTCATCTGTTAATCATTTTTCTCATTGTCACAGCATATTTTTACAATTTTGGAGTAATTTTATGTGATGATTTTTCAAATTGGATGTTTTTGACACAGAGTCATCTTTTAAAAATGAAAGGACATCACAGACCTCATTAAAAAGAACTTTTCAATATTTTTTTCTGCCTATCTCATAGTCATTTAATTTACATTAATTTACAATGCCATGAATAAAAATTGCCAGATGTAACCTGGAAACGGACAGAAATAAAAAAAAAAAAAATTACATATTTGTTTTCAATTCAGCAACAATGTAAATGTCAGATTTTGAAGTCTTTGATTGTCCTGAATTGTTTTGAAAAGGAGTGTGCATGCATCAGCACTGGTCATGTTGTTCATGACCGGCTTTGGATGGCCGAAGTAAACTGGAGGCAGCCACTCCATTCTAGGACATGAATCAGTCACACACTGTTCGAGGAAATATTTTTTTACTGGGCACTTCAAACCTTCAGACCACATCTGTTCAATTACCAGCATGGAAAGTGCATTACCATTGGCTTTGTTGTGGGAGATGCTTGATTCTCATGTGTTTTTTTTTTTTTTTTCTTAAAGAAAAAAGTGGATGAATTTGTAATGCCGTGATCCCCGTCACTTCTTTTTACAATCTCAAACTTGCGGCGGCCGCCCAATATCAAACTAATAAATTACAGCCCCCATCTCCCGCATAACTGGCTGATAAATAAAAAAAAAAGGATTTGTCGTAGTCGGCAGCTGTGACCCAGGGTTACCTAGCAACAGGTCATGCCCAGACACGATGCACAAGGTGGAGATACACCTCTCTAAGGAGTGAGAGCAAGAGGAGGAGGGAATCTGGGAGGGTGACAACGGGTCTCATTTTTGCTCTCGATGACCCTTGGCAGATAGAAAACGCACTCAGAGGAAACGGCGTTTGATTGACAGCCATAGTTAGGGAACCTGTGATTCCTTGCTTGAAGGAGACACGATAAGCTTTCCATTGCACACATAAAGGTGATGCTAAAAGGGTTTCAGCGTTTTTTTGGGTCTTTTACCTCAGTACATTTATCTACATGTGATGATGATGTCATATGATGTCAAGGCGACAAATCGTATACACTTATTCCCGACAGTTTGTTTGTTTTCTCGTACATGTGGAGTTTATGATCCAATCAGATTTCAGTTTCTGCGTGTTGCCATGTCATTCTAATCTGGCCGGGGCCTTCAGAATCAATAGAGTAAGCTGAACTATAATTGCAACGGGACTGTTGTGATGTGAAATGCTTCCTTCCGGGGCACCAATGCTGACCCTCGATGATGTCAGCATTTTCCCATCCTCTGATTGGTTGGTGAGGGCAAAAAGTGTCACAGCCAACTTCAACTGGCAAAACATTCAGCATCTCTGGCCACTATAATGTATTTTTTAAAATGTTTTATGCACTGTAATGTAAAAATAAAGACAACCAAGAGTATCGCTTCAACAGTACTTGTTACCAATTATTAGTTTCCCACTAGCCAGCGCTATAGCACCCTCTTGTGGCGTTACAAAAAATAGAATATACACAAGGATAGATTCCACTAGGGGAAAGGAGAGAAATTCGTGAAAAGCAAACAGGTAGAGGTTCACTGTACATTTGATGGCCCACTCTGAGGCACGTGTGTGTATATTTCCACTTTCAACATGCGCACATGCACGTTTGCCACAGTGACCAATCAGTTTTGAGAGCAATAAATGATGTAAAGCACAAGTGACAAGCCGAAAAAGATTGCACAACCACAGCGGTGTGCAAAATTTTGCCAAAACGGCACCGCATGAAAATGAGAGATGCTGCTTTTGGCTGCATCCTCCCCCTTGCAACCTCCTCTTCTTCTTTCTCCTCCTCTGTTGCCCATGTGACAAACCCTCAAGGGGACTCTGCAGCTGTGTGGGGTTAGCACATGGTCGAATGAGGGGACACACACACACACACACACACACGGACTGACAGATTGGAATACATTCTGCTTTAATGACAATATTTTACTGGGTTGATTTCAGGCATCGCCCATGTCATTGTTAAACTATAAACAGACGTCTACTTTCATCAACTCTAGACTATGTGGTGGCCAGTTCAAGTGGGGAGGTGGCATTTTTCTTCTTTACGCACTATAGATAGACGGACGGACAGGCGGACGGACAGATGGATTGATGATCGATGGATCGATCAATAGCTAGTCGAAGATTAAAAGGTCTGAAATGGCAAACTGTTACTCTGAAAATCGTTCTATCCTACTCATTAACTTATGCCATGTTCAAGAAAAGTTTGTGTATTGCTTTTAAATACTATTTGATTTATAAAAACATACTGCAAACATTTTATTTCTTTAGCGTGCTGGTTGTCCTTATTAAAACATTAAGAAAGTTTTGCCATGGGTCACATGTGACGTGACTGGACACGACTCTAATTGCAGAGCACGCACCATCAGAGGCGGGTGAGAGTAAAAACGGCATCCATGACAGATGCTAACAGCTTTGATTAAAAAGACATAGTGTGCAAGCTGCCCCCACATCCCGGGATCTAATTGCAATTGGTCTCTGATATGATCACACCTGCTCACATTTAGCCGTCGTTTCGCCGATTTTACTTTCGAAGTTGATTTTGATCCTTCCGTTCTGCCGGGCCTTCACCGCTGATAACGTCAAGTGAGAAAAAGCACGCGACGTGAAGCCATGAAGGCCAATTCACATATCACCTATGAGGAAGACCAATTTACACCTTTCTCATTTCTGCAAAGCCCATCCAACTTCGTGCCGTGCTGTCAACCTCCTGGTTGCTATGATAAGTATGTGTGAGTGTGTCTGTGCCACAAAGTGAGAGGCTGATGGAAAGCTCTTTTGTCCGAATAATTAATTATTGGAACAGGTCATTTTATTTGCTTGAACTTAAAAGAAAAAAAATAACCGCTCCCACTATATTTACAAAGAGCAATAACATGGTGTACTGTGTTTACAGTGTGCGCCAACTTGATGAACAGGCGAAATATTTTCAGATGGATACTTCACTTTATTTGCAGATTGATAGCCTCAAACACTGTGCGCACTCATCAAACTCTGTGGAAGTGAAGTGCAAATAAACGCAAGATCGGGATAAAAAAATCAGTGAAGCGGCCAAAACAACAAAATTGCTTTATGCTTGCCAAGGAAGATTCAAGACTTGAGCTCTCTTTCTTCTTTGTTTTGGGTTTGATTTGCCTTGAGATTCAGGACTTATGTGTGGCTGTTGAGTTTATGTATTCAGTGTGTTCTCAAATTCTTCTTTGCCAAAGAACTTTCGTACTTAGACAAAACTGTGACAAAAATGATTCTATTTTAATGTCATGATTGTTTTATATTGTGCAATATTATGGCGTTCCATGAAAATGCACATTACAAATTTGATATTTGACATTTCCGTGTTGATCACATAGAGGTCACATTGCAAAGAAATCTGATATGTATCTGATCTATGACCACATGAATATGGCCTAGGTTGGACTTGTAAAAATTGGTATAGAGCCATTCAGCCATTAAAATATTAGATATGGGTCGCATATGAGCAAAATCTGAATTGATCTGAATTAACCTCAAGCTTACTTTTGAGTTCTTCATTCTGATCATTCATAACAGTGACTATTTTGAGTGCCCAGCGTAGTCATGGAGCAAATTAAAGTTATATTTTGAGGCTCTGCTGTATTTTAGAGTCAGGAAAACTTTTGCTATTATGTCATTGGTCATACTTGTGCATGAATTTTCCCTTTTAGTTGTTTTAAGCCCCCCAAAAAATAGCACTACCCTCTGAGCGGCACTGAATTAGTAAATGTCGATAAATGTGGCTTAAAGAACCGTAAAATGTGACTGGCAGGCTTTGAAATGATACACTTAGTGTACATGAGTCTCGTTTAAACATCTTGACAGGATTAGAGCCGAGTTAAACTGCTTTGCGGGCGCAGTTAATTGAAGCGGATGAGCTTTTTAATAAAACGTGCGGCGTTAGCAGCTGACAAATGGCTTGCCTGACTCACGGGGGAAATTGCATTTAATGGCATCAGGTATGCGCTTTGCTAGCGCTTATCACATTACACTGCCGGCTGCACATACACACATGCACATGTGCACGCATAACTTGCTTTTATTTGGGCGTGGACACGTGGGCGTGTTGGCCCACTTAGCGCACACACACAGAGTTGCACTCATCTCAACAACTCAGGTGTGTTCCCTTATGCTCACTGTTTGGGAGAATGCCGTGTGAAGAATTGGAGGCTTAATTTTCTCACCCCAAAAGGAAGCCGCTCTTCCATTAGTAGCCCCAAACAGCACCCCAGCACTCCACTTGGCGTTTGTTGTCTTTCAATTACAACAGGTGTACTATGGGTTGGAGGCGGGATCAAGTGAACTACTCACACTTGCTGCTTGTCATATTTAGCCCATGAAATTCACATGCTTTCACATATGAACAGAAAAGAAAATCAATTTCTGAGTACAAAAGAGGTCTTTTGAGTAGACGTGACACCATTAAATCCAAGGTCTGTTAAATTGAGCACCTCTGTATTTATTTTTCTCAGCTTCTGAGAATACTTAAGAGACGTCATTATGTTATTCCTTTATTTTCTAAAAGGTCAGTATCTTGAAAACAACACTGTGTCTTGGTGCCACAAAGGCAAGAAACTGTCACAAAGGAGCATGTGAATTATTTGAAGTGATATGTCGGGAGTCTACAGCCTTAGGAGTTGTCACTTTGATATCTCACCAAGTGCACATGCATCCACAACACACACACACAGGCGCACAGGCACACGCCAGCTTTAGGATGAGCCTCTAAGTTATTCCTCAGTTAAGGGGAGCAATCAGAGTCTTTCATTTTGCTCCCAATATCAATCACTCGCTTCATGAATAAAGAAAATTAGACCCTGGTGATTCCATACGAGCTGCATCTGCCCTTTGAGCTCTTGCGCAATGCCTCATGTGTATGCGGCGTGCTCATCACCTCCACTCAGCATGAGCCAGCTCAGTCAATAACAAAACAGAGGCCCCGTTTTCAGACCCCATCAGATTCTGTGGATGCGTGTCACTCTTCATTAGAGAGGCGGGGTAGCAGGGGACGCCCTAAAGGTGAGGATGGCCACCGAGGGGGAGCGAGCAAGGGGGAGGGTGGTGTGGCGTGGCGTGGCAGCTGTGGAACAATGACAGAATGCGTGTCCGTGTCCCCCCTCAGGCAAAACACCAGCTACCCTCCACCCAGCACTGATCTCTCGCCTCTAGAGCCAATGACGGAGAGAAGCAGAAATAGACCAGCGGTCCAAGTCAGTGGACTTCCTGTCTTGGCCCGGCGCTGATGTAACATCACATCAGTCTCATGTCATATTCATAGAACCGCGATTGGTTTAGCTCAGGCGTGCAGGGCGTCTCCCTCACAGCACAGCAGCTTTGATAATGTCACATATGAATCTTTCATCGCTTCCATTAAATCAAGCACTTTGATTCGCTTATTATTAATTTAAAGAAATGGCAGCAATGTTGCTGTACATATGAGCCAAGGACATGCTATTAAAGATAATTCTTCGCTCAGGCGGACATTCTGATGAGGCTCTCGTGAGTTTGAATAATATTTGATTTTGTGATTATCAGTAAACTGTTCTCAAGATGGCTTATTGGCCTAGTGTGGTTGGAAAATTGTTGTTTGCATTTATTGTAGTTTAAAGCATCACTTTGGAAAGTGAATACAGAGGATATTTGCAGAGGATAGGGGCCAGCCCACAACTACTGTGGAGTAGATGTTTGAAGATAATTGCTGAACACTACATGGTGCTAAAGTTTCATTAGATCTATAAATCCAATTTTTTTATTTCGTGATTCACAATTTGTTGACTTCTAACATGAACAGAATGTGTCCGTGATTGTTTTGTGCTCCCTTATCCACAATAGCTTTTTGGGTCTGTCTCTTTTGTTGACATGACAAAATAGGAATTGACCTGAACATTTTGCCCCTATGTGTATAAGTGCAAAAAAAAAAAAAAGAGGGGTACAGCCCACCACCCACGAAAATGCTTCTCAAAGCCACCAAGAATGTGAGAGAGGGAAAACTCTGTTTGTTTTCTCCTGCAACCCGGACAAATTGAATAGAGAATAAAATGCGGAGGTTACAAAAATGGTAGAGAGAAAGGCTGAATAGATGAAAGGAGTGAGGAAGAAAGAAAAATCTTGAATGATGAGGATGAAAATTTGAAAGATGATAGGAGGGAAAAAAGGGAGCTGGCTCAACTTACCCCTTGTGTGGGTTGTGCCACAAGACAACTTTTTTTGTACCACCAAAACTGCTATGTTCACATCAAATCTGCTTATTTGTGGTGAGGCGTAACATCCAGGAATATAGAGTACATTTATATATCATTTTGCCCCAAAACTACTTTCCTGTGGTGATCATTTAAAAAAGAGTGGCTCACCTTTTCCCCATATTTGATTGATAATTGACAGTTGGACTGGGCAGCAAATTCAGCAGACACGCCCATAGCATTTGAGGGAAGAGAGAATGGCTGGATACATGAAATTAGTTCCACAGTGGACATCTTTCGTTTTTAAGGTCACAGAAAATCTATTAATTCTACTGATTTGGGCAAGTTTACATTGATTACTATTTGCATGAAGACAGCCAGGGTTATTTGGAAGTGGCCTTATTAGACAGGTCAAACATCATCAGTGATAGGCACAGTGGGGCGGCTTGATTATGGCTGGCAGCTGGCAGTGGGGGCCCTTCCTTCAGGGGCCCAGGTTATGCCCATGCATGAACCAGACCAACCCTCCTCCACCCACCCACCCACATGGACCCAAATGAGGAATAAATCTAACCTCCCTTTTGTCCGGAGGGGAGCGCATTAAAAGAGAATGTGAATAGAATTTGGGATTAATAGACGAGAATGAGGCATTAAATCAATGTAATTGTGAGAAACAGACGTGGACATGTACAGTAGTGTGTGTGTGTGTGTGTGTGTGTGTGTGTGTGTGTGTGTGTGTGTGTGTGTGTGTGTGTGCACTTGTTTTTATTAGTATGGGGGGTCCGAAGACAGGGAGCCCACCAACAAAGTGGGGCCCTGTGTCGTTGTGGGGTCCAAAATCCTGGACCCCACTCGGGAAACCACTCTAAAACAGCTTGAAATGCTCTAACAACATGCCTCACGAATTTTTTTCACTTACCCCACATGGTCGCAATGTTGAGAAATGTGTGTGTGAAGTGTGTGTGCTCAGTAGCGTCCCCCCGACCATGGCAAGTGGTATTGCAAGTATACACACTACCGGAAGTGTGTATGATTCAACCAATCAGGGCACCTCGTGATCCGAGTGTTGATTAAGAAAATAAAATGCTATTTCCTGTAGATTTAAACCAGGTAATTATTATTTTAGTAACCATAGCAGCTAAAATAATAGTGTAAACATAAAATTCCTGCATTACAATTGCAATTTATCTACATGTTATTTAATATTCATGACACTTGTTTGCTTTATAAAAATACGCTCATTCTATTAGGCTTATTTTAAAAACTGTCTCGTGCATTTTTCATGTTCTAAACATAAAAATAAAGGTATAAATAAATAGTAATTTATTCTTTACCATCAGTTTACATATTAGTTTAATCAGCAGGTATTGCATGTGTTAGCTTCATGCGGCTAAAACCGCCGGCTTAACGGCACTTCGCTACGTGTGACGGCGCAAGGCTGAGACTGCTCCGCGACGAAGAC
Organism: Syngnathus floridae; assembly: GCF_059516105.1. Taxonomy (NCBI): domain Eukaryota; kingdom Metazoa; phylum Chordata; class Actinopteri; order Syngnathiformes; family Syngnathidae; genus Syngnathus; species Syngnathus floridae. The sequence continues at coordinate 14,851,778 of NC_142414.1, read as the reverse complement.
ACGCTGCTCCTATCGAAACACAACATACACGGTGAGTAAATCAACTGCATGTAAATACTAAGTACATGAAACTGATGTAGAAATGCTTTTTGTCCAGACCCCGAGGGGTTTATATGCAATGATTATGGCTTCGGATTCGGTATATTGCCACTCGGATGGCGTAACGTTTTCCCCTCAGAAAGTCCGGCTTTTTAACTTGTCATTCATCTTAGCTTACAGTTGTTTTAAAAACAATGGTGTAAAAGAGAACGACAGCATGTATAATTGCTCAGTGTTATATTCAGGGTGATTTCGATGTGCTAATGTTTCATAGTTGCTAACCCCAGAACCGGACTCTGGCCGTAATTGCCGAAACCTCTTCAAAACTCGTTAAACACGTGGTAAAGCTCAGTGTTATGATATATCTGCATGTCTTCTGTATGTCTCGGTGGTTTTCTATCATGTAAGAATGCTTTCTTTAGATAACACAAGCATTCTGACGCAAATAAAACTATCCGGAAATTAGCTAATTAGCTAGCGCTAATCAGGATGCTACGTTCACTTTTCAAACAGAAACATAATAAAAACGAGTTGGTAGCTCCTGTAAAGTATGAGTTATACTGGTAAAACTATTGAAATAACTTTTCTTTGGATGCAGCACTGCTGCTGTGCTGTGTTGGCCATGTTAGTTTTTTAAAAATAGGTAGTTATAGTTACAAGTTATTCTCATTTAAGGTATTTGAGTTACTATCTAGTTACTGCATTATAAAAGTAATGATACATGTGCCTACTTTGCTGGTTTTTGTAATATGTTTTCCTGTGCACTCTTGCCTGCTGACAGACATGTCTTGACATGCCTACACGTGACTCAGCAGGATGTCAGCGTTATGTCGTGCATATTTTTGTCCAGCTTTTGGGTTTGTAAGAATTCAGTTCACAACACACATTGACTCAAGGAAGAGCTGAAAGTAGAAGAGTGACCACGTAGAGACAGAAATAGCTCATGACATTACCTGTTGTTATTGAGATAATAAAATTAGCTGTGAACATGTAGAATTACTACATGCTGTGATCTTTGGGGGGGTCTAGGGAGGTCTTGTTGGTGGGGTGGAGTACCCCAATTGAATAATAATGGGGTAAATGGTGCTTTTGCACTATTTAGTGTCTGTACATCTAGTTTTCAGTCTGTGTGCATTCTACACACCTACCCACTTAGGCAGGGGTGTCCAAGTCCAGTCCTCGAGGGCCGCATTCCTCCATGTTTTCTGAGTTTCCCCTCGTTAAACACACCTGTGCAGGAGCCTGATCATTGAATCAGGTGTGTTTAACGAGGGAAACTTGGAAAACATGGAGGAATGCGGCCCTCGAGGACTGGACTTGGACACCCCTGCACTTAGGTAAAGGGCTGTTTCAGTCCTTTTTTGGATCTGGTTGGAACTGTGACTAGTTAGAAGAAACAAAGCTCAGCTTCAAACCGACAAACATTTTCATTAATATATCAGTATTTTCTGAAAAAGATTATAGAAAAATATTCTTTCTTTAATCACTCTTGTTCTGTTAGTTCTCAGGCCAGGCTTATTCCTTCAGTCTTTATACAGTGGATGATTACAAATCTTTTAAAATTAATATAGAGTGCTTGTTAAAGTACTCTCTGCCATGTTTTGAATTATTTTTTAGAGACAGAAATGTCCAAAAGGAAAGCAAGAAAAAAGCCTGCTGATGAAGCAACCTTTTACATTCAATCCTCAAAGGACAAACCTGGACTAGTGGAAAGATTTATTGATGATCAAAAAGGTAATAAACTCATTTTTAGACCATTTATCCATTAAGTATATATGTTTATTTATTTTATAAAATGACACAAACAACAATCAAATTCAGATTGGTTGTTGTATTTCTGTTTCTAAGCGAGAACTTAGTATTAAAATTGTAAGATAACACCACAATTATTTGGTTAAAGGTGTATCTTAAAGAAATATTTTCTCATAACCAATGGTTTTATATAAAATGTCCTTGCAGGAAGAGGCGTGTGTGCTACCCAGCCCTTTGAACAAGGAGATTTCATCTTAGAATACAGGGGTCAACTTCTGTCGGCAGAAAAATGCCAAACAACCAAGTACTCTGAAAAGGAGAGTACATTTTTCTTTGACTTTGAATGGCAGAATCATGACTGGTGGTATGTATATCCAAATATTTTCTATACAAGAATTATGAATTCTAGAAAGAGACTGGAATAAAATACCCTATATTAGTGAGTCACTCAGAAGCAATATTTCAATAACACATCAGGATTGTGGAATTAACAATTTTTTTATTTAGTGCTTTGACGTTCAAAAAGACATTTCCATCTCAACTTTTCTTTTGAAATGTTGCAAGTTTTTATTTCTGTAAGCTAACTTTTATTTTACTAAAAGACTAGTTATATGATACAAAATGTTTGATTTCTTGTTTTTCTTTCCTAGTATTGATGCATCAATCTCTTTTACTTGAATTACTCTCAGGCTTCTGTTGATGATGCGCTGCTTGAACCAGCCAGAACTTTGCAGGACTCTTACCCTGATGATAGCATCAAACAGGATACCAGCCTACAGGTAACATTCATTTAGACTTTGTTGTACCTTAAACAGCATTCAGCCAACCGTTGGATCGCATGGTTTTTGTGGTTCTACTCATGGAGCCCAAACGAACCAGTGGCACACACACCGATAGATGGATTGTTGAAACATGCGTCCATGGGGGTCTAACCAAGCCAATCATTCACACACACTTAACAGATTTCTGATGGATACTTGTGGGGCCCTCCTTATGGATCTAAGGTTGTTTTGGTTATTCCAACCAAGATAATCATTCACACACACATAACAGATTTCCTAAATATGGCTACTTGTGGGGCCCTCCGTATGGATCGAAGGTTGTCTCATGTTTTTAGATCATACTTTTGGTTACGGACATTATGGAGGCTGATTATATTACAGCTATAGTTCCACACATCCTCAACAGCTAAATGGCTGAAGTGTCATGCTTAATGATGCTCCACTACATCCATAAAGATGCTGTTAGAAGACCTGATTAGACATCCAGAACTGACTGGAACACTTTAGTTAGAAGGGCTTGTTTGGTTTTGGGGACTAACTTCACATGATTAACTATACAGGTCTTGAGTCTGTCATTTGTGGCGTCTGTATGATGTTGGTAAGTTATTTGTGGTTTTAATTCCAGGTGACAGGCTCTCAGGCTGTTGATGGTGCGCTGCTTGAACCAGCCAGAACTTGGCAGGACTCTTACCCTTATGATAGGATCAAACAAGATGCCAGCCTACAGGTAACATTCAGTTAGACTTTGTTGTAAGAAATAAACTTTGTAGACCTTTTCTTGTTCTCTTAGTTTACAACTTTTAGTTGGAAAGCTGTTCATTAGTCAGAAGGTACCTTAAACAGCATTCAGCCAACCATTGGATCGCATGGTTTTTGTGGTTCTCCTCATGGAGCCCAAACGAACCAGTGGCACAAACACTTATTGATGGATTTTTGAAACATGCGTCCATGGGGGTCTAACCAAGCCAATCATGCACACACACAACAGATTTCTGATGGCTACTTGTGGGGCCCTCCGTATGGATCTAAAGTTGTCTTGGTTATTCCAACCAAGCCAATCATTCACACACACATAATAACAGATTTCTGATGGCTACTTGTGGGGCCCTCCGTATGGATCAAAGGTTGTCTCATGTTTTTAGATCATATTTTGGTTATGGACATTATAGAGGCTGATTATATTACAGCTATAGTTCCACACATCCTCAACAGCTAAACAGCTAAAGTGTCATGCTGAAGGATGCTCCACTACATCCATAAAGATGCTGTTATAGGACCTGATTAGACATCCAGAACTGACTGGAACACTTTAGTTAGAAAAGCTTGTTTGGTTTTGGGGACTAACTTCACATGATTTCACTCTACAGGTCTTGAGTCTGTCATTTGTGGTGTCTGTATGATGTTGGTAAGTTATTTGTGGTTTTAATTCCAGGTGACAGGCTCTCAGGCTCCTGTTGACGGTGCGCTGCCTGAACCAGCCAGAACTTGGCAGGACTTTGATTCTGATGATAACATCAAACAAGATGCCAGCCAACAGGTAACATTCAGTTAGACTTTGTTGTAAGAACTAAACTTTGTAGACCTTTTCTTGTTCTCTTAGTTTACAGCTTTTAGTTGGAAAGCTGTTCTTTAGTCAGAAGGTACCTTAAACAGCATTCAGCCAACCATTGGATCACACGGTTTTAGTGGTTCTCCTCATAGAGCCCAAACGAACCAGTGGCACACACACCTATAGATGGCTTGTTGAAACATGCGCCCATGGGTGTCCAACCAAGCCAATCATTCACACACACATAACAGATTTCTGATGGCTACTTGTGAGGCCCTCCGTATGGATCTAAAGTTGTCTTGGTTATTCCAACCAAGCCAATCATTCACACACACATAATAACAGATTTCTGATGGCTACTTGTGGGGCCCTCCGTATGGATCGAAGGTTGTCTCATGTTTTTAGATCATGTTTTGGTTATGGACATTATAGAGGCTGATTATATTACAGCTATAGTTCCACACATCCTCAACAGCTAAACGGCTAAAGTGTCATGCTGAAGGATGCTCCACTACATCCATAAAGATGCTGTTATAGGACCTGATTAGACATCCAGAACTGACTGGAACACTTTAGTTAGAAAAGCTTGTTTGGTTTTGGGGACTAACTTCACATGATTTCACTCTACAGGTCTTGAGTCTGTCATTTGTGGTGTCTGTATGATGTTGGTAAGTTATTTGTGGTTTTAATTCCAGGTGACAGGCTCTCAGGCTCCTGTTGACGGTGCGCTGCCTGAACCAGCCAGAACTTGGCAGGACTTTGACCCTGATGATAACATCAAACAAGATGCCAGCCAACAGGTAACATTCAGTTAGACTTTGTTGTAAGAACTAAACTTTGTAGACCTTTTCTTGTTCTCTTAGTTTACAGCTTTTAGTTGGAAAGCTGTTCTTTAGTCAGAAGGTACCTTAAACAGCATTCAGCCAACCATTGGATCACATGGTTTTAGTGGTTCTCCTCATAGAGCCCAAACGAACCAGTGGCACACACACCTATAGATGGCTTGTTGAAACATGCGCCCATGGGTGTCCAACCAAGCCAATCATTCACACACACATAACAGATTTCTGATGGCTACTTGTGAGGCCCTCCGTATGGATCTAAAGTTGTCTTGGTTATTCCAACCAAGCCAATCATTCACACACACATAATAACAGATTTCTGATGGCTACTTGTGGGGCCCTCCGTATGGATCGAAGGTTGTCTCATGTTTTTAGATCATGTTTTGGTTATGGACATTATAGAGGCTGATTATATTACAGCTATAGTTCCACACATCCTCAACAGCTAAACGGCTAAAGTGTCATGCTGAAGGATGCTCCACTACATCCATAAAGATGCTGTTATAGGACCTGATTAGACATCCAGAACTGACTGGAACACTTTAGTTAGAAAAGCTTGTTTGGTTTTGGGGACTAACTTCACATGATTTCACTCTACAGGTCTTGAGTCTGTCATTTGTGGTGTCTGTATGATGTTGGTAAGTTATTTGTGGTTTTAATTCCAGGTGACAGGCTCTCAGGCTCCTGTTGACGGTGCGCTGCCTGAACCAGCCAGAACTTGGCAGGACTCTGACCCTGATGATAACATCAAACAAGATGCCAGCCAACAGGTAACATTCAGTTAGACTTTGTTGTAAGAAATAAACTTTGTAGACCTTTTCTTGTTCTCTTAGTTTACAGCTTTTAGTTGGAAAGCTGTTCTTTAGTCAGAAGGTACGTTAAACAGCATTCAGCCAACCATTGGATCGCACGGTTTTTGTGGTTCTCCTCATAGAGCCCAAACGAACCAGTGGCACACACACCCATAGATGGATTGTTGAAACATGCGCCCATGGGTGTCCAACCAAGCCAATCATTCACACACACGTAACAGATTTCTGATGGCTACTTGTGGGGCCCTCCGTATGGATCTAAAGTTGTCTTGGTTATTCCAACCAAGCCAATCATTCACACACACATAATAACAGATTTCTGATGGCTACTTGTGGGGCCCTCCGTATGGATCGAAGGTTGTCTCATGTTTTTAGATCATATTTTGATTATGGACATCATGGAGGCTGATTATATTACAGCTATAGTTCCACACATCCTCAACAGTTAAACAGCTAAAGTGTCATGCTGAAGGATGCTCCACTACATCCATAAAGATGCTGTTATAGGACCTTATTAGACATCCAGAACTGACTGGAACACTTTAGTTAGAAAAGCTTGTTTGGTTTGGGGGACTAACTTCACATGATTTAACTCTACAGGTCTTGAGTCTGTCATTTGTGGTGTCTGTATGATGTTGGTAAGTTATTTGTGGTTTTAATTCCAGGTGACAGGCTCTCAGGCTCCTGTTGACGGTGCGCTGCCTGAACCAGGCAGAACTTGGCAGGACTCTGACCCTGATGATAACATCAAACAAGATGCCAGCCAACAGGTAACATTCAGTTAGACTTTGTTGTAAGAAATAAACTTTGTAGACCTTTTCTTGTTCTCTTAGTTTACAGCTTTTAGTTGGAAAGCTGTTCTTTAGTCAGAAGGTACCTTAAACAGCATTCAGCCAACCATTGGATCTCACGGTTTTAGTGGTTCTCCTCATAGAGCCCAAACGAACCAGTGGCACACACACCCATAGATGGATTGTTGAAACATGCGCCCATGGGTGTCCAACCAAGCCAATCATTCACACACACATAACAGATTTCTGATGGCTACTTGTGGGGCCCTCCGTATGGATCTAAAGTTGTCTTGGTTATTCCAACCAAGCCAATCATTCACACACACATAACAGATTTCTGATGGCTACTTGTGGGGCCCTCCGTATGGATCGAAGGTTGTCTCATGTTTTTAGATCATATTTTGGTTATGGACATTATGGAGGCTGATTATATTACAGCTATAGTTCCACACATCCTCAACAGCTAAACAGCTAAAGTGTCATGCTGAAGGATGCTCCACTACATCCATAAAGATGCTGTTATAAGACCTTATTAGACATCCAGAACTGACTGGAACACTTTAGTTAGAAAAGCTTGTTTGGTTTTGGGGACTAACTTCACATGATTTAACTCTACAGGTCTTCAGTCTGTCATTTGTGGTGTCTGTATGATGTTGGTAAGTTATTTGTGGTTTTAATTCCAGGTGACAGGCTCTCAGGCTCCTGTTGACGGTGCGCTGCCTGAACCAGCCAGAACTTGGCAGGACTCTGACCCTAATGATAACATCAAACAAGATGCCAGCCAACAGGTAACATTCAGTTAGACTTTGTTGTAAGAAATAAACTTCGTAGACCTTTTCTTGTTCTTTTAGTTGGAAAGCTGTTCTTTAGTCAGAAGGTACCTTAAACAGCATTCAGCCAACCATTGGATCACACGGTTTTAGTGGTTCTCCTCATAGAGCCCAAACGAACCAGTGGCACACACACCCATAGATGGCTTGTTGAAACATGCGCCCATGGGTGTCCAACCAAGCCAATCATTCACACACACATAACAGATTTCTGATGGCTACTTGTGAGGCCCTCCGTATGGATCTAAAGTTGTCTTGGTTATTCCAACCAAGCCAATCATTCACACACACATAATGACAGATTTCTGATGGCTACTTGTGGGGCCCTCCGTATGGATCGAAGGTTGTCTCATGTTTTTAGATCATATTTTGATTATGGACATTATGGAGGCTGATTTATATTACAGCTATAGTTCCACACATCCTCAACAGTTAAACGGCTAAAGTGTCATGCTGAAGGATGCTCCACTACATCCATAAAGATGCTGTTATAGGACCTGATTAGACATCCAGAACTGACTGGAACACTTTAGTTAGAAAAGCTTGTTTGGTTTTGGGGACTAACTTCACATGATTTAACTCTACAGGTCTTGAGTCTGTCATTTGTGGTGTCTGTATGATGTTGGTAAGTTATTTGTGGTTTTAATTCCAGGTGACAGGCTCTCAGGCTCCTGTTGACGGTGCGCTGCCTGAACCAGCCAGAACTTGGCAGGACTCTGACCCTGATGATAACATCAAACAAGATGCCAGCCAACAGGTAACATTCAGTTAGACTTTGTTGTAAGAAATAAACTTTGTAGACCTTTTCTTGTTCTCTTAGTTTACAGCTTTTAGTTGGAAAGCTGTTCTTTAGTCAGAAGGTACCTTAAACAGCATTCAGCCAACCATTGGATCACACGGTTTTAGTGGTTCTCCTCATAGAGCCCAAACGAACCAGTGGCACACACACCCATAGATGGCTTGTTGAAACATGCGCCCATGGGTGTCCAACCAAGCCAATCATTCACACACACATAACAGATTTCTGATGGCTACTTGTGAGGCCCTCCGTATGGATCTAAAGTTGTCTTGGTTATTCCAACCAAGCCAATCATTCACACACACATAATGACAGATTTCTGATGGCTACTTGTGGGGCCCTCCGTATGGATCGAAGGTTGTCTCATGTTTTTAGATCATATTTTGATTATGGACATTATGGAGGCTGATTTATATTACAGCTATAGTTCCACACATCCTCAACAGTTAAACGGCTAAAGTGTCATGCTGAAGGATGCTCCACTACATCCATAAAGATGCTGTTATAGGACCTGATTAGACATCCAGAACTGACTGGAACACTTTAGTTAGAAAAGCTTGTTTGGTTTTGGGGACTAACTTCACATGATTTAACTCTACAGGTCTTGAGTCTGTCATTTGTGGTGTCTGTATGATGTTGGTAAGTTATTTGTGGTTTTAATTCCAGGTGACAGGCTCTCAGGCTCCTGTTGACGGTGCGCTGCCTGAACCAGCCAGAACTTGGCAGGACTCTGACCCTGATGATAACATCAAACAAGATGCCAGCCAACAGGTAACATTCAGTTAGACTTTGTTGTAAGAAATAAACTTTGTAGACCTTTTCTTGTTCTCTTAGTTTACAGCTTTTAGTTGGAAAGCTGTTCTTTAGTCAGAAGGTACCTTAAACAGCATTCAGCCAACCATTGGATCACACGGTTTTAGTGGTTCTCCTCATAGAGCCCAAACGAACCAGTGGCACACACACCCATAGATGGATTGTTGAAACATGCGCCCATGGGTGTCCAACCAAACCAATCATTCACACACACATAACAGATTTCTGATGGCTACTTGTGGGGCCCTCCGTATGGATCTAAAGTTGTCTTGGTTATTCCAACCAAGCCAATCATTCACACACACATAATAACAGATTTCTGATGGCTACTTGTGGGGCCCTCCGTATGGATCGAAGGTTGTCTCATGTTTTTAGATCATATTTTGGTTATGGACATTATGGAGGCTGATTATATTACAGCTATAGTTCCACACATCCGCAACAGCTAAACAGCTAAAGTGTCATGCTGAAGGATGCTCCACTACATCCATAAAGATGCTGTTATAGGACCTTATTAGACATCCAGAACTGACTGGAACACTTTAGTTAGAAAAGCTTGTTTGGTTTTGGGGACTAACTTCACATGATTTAACTCTACAGGTCTTCAGTCTGTCATTTGTGGTGTCTGTATGATGTTGGTAAGTTATTTGTGGTTTTAATTCCAGGTGACAGGCTCTCAGGCTCCTGTTGACGGTGCGCTGCCTGAACCAGCCAGAACTTGGCAGGACTCTGACCCTAATGATAACATCAAACAAGATGCCAGCCAACAGGTAACATTCAGTTAGACTTTGTTGTAAGAAATAAACTTCGTAGACCTTTTCTTGTTCTTTTAGTTGGAAAGCTGTTCTTTAGTCAGAAGGTACCTTAAACAGCATTCAGGCAACCATTGGATCACACGGTTTTAGTGGTTCTCCTCATAGAGCCCAAACGAACCAGTGGCACACACACCCATAGATGGATTGTTGAAACATGCGCCCATGGGTGTCCAACCAAGCCAATCATTCACACACACATAACAGATTTCTGATGGCTACTTGTGGGGCCCTCCGTATGGATCTAAAGTTGTCTTGGTTATTCCAACCAAGCCAATCATTCACACACACATAATAGATTTCTGATGGCTACTTGTGGGGCCCTCCGTATGGATCGAAGGTTGTCTCATGTTTTTAGATCATATTTTGGTTATGGACATTATGGAGGCTGATTATATTACAGCTATAGTTCCACACATCCTCAACAGCTAAACAGCTAAAGTGTCATGCTGAAGGATGCTCCACTACATCCATAAAGATGCTGTTATAGGACCTTATTAGACATCCAGAACTGACTGGAACACTTTAGTTAGAAAAGCTTGTTTGGTTTTGGGGACTAACTTCACATGATTTAACTCTACAGGTCTTCAGTCTGTCATTTGTGGTGTCTGTATGATGTTGGTAAGTTATTTGTGGTTTTAATTCCAGGTGACAGGCTCTCAGGCTCCTGTTGACGGTGCGCTGCCTGAACCAGCCAGAACTTGGCAGGACTCTGACCCTAATGATAACATCAAACAAGATGCCAGCCAACAGGTAACATTCAGTTAGACTTTGTTGTAAGAAATAAACTTCGTAGACCTTTTCTTGTTCTTTTAGTTGGAAAGCTGTTCTTTAGTCAGAAGGTACCTTAAACAGCATTCAGGCAACCATTGGATCACACGGTTTTAGTGGTTCTCCTCATAGAGCCCAAACGAACCAGTGGCACACACACCCATAGATGGATTGTTGAAACATGCGCCCATGGGTGTCCAACCAAGCCAATCATTCACACACACATAACAGATTTCTGATGGCTACTTGTGGGGCCCTCCGTATGGATCTAAAGTTGTCTTGGTTATTCCAACCAAGCCAATCATTCACACACACATAATAACAGATTTCTGATGGCTACTTGTGGGGCCCTCCGTATGGATCGAAGGTTGTCTCATGTTTTTAGATCATATTTTGGTTATGGACATTATGGAGGCTGATTATATTACAGCTATAGTTCCACACATCCTCAACAGCTAAATGGCTGAAGTGTCATGCTTAATGATGCTCCACTACATCCATAAAGATGCTGTCATAGGACCTGATTAGACATCCAGTACTGACTGGAACACTTTAGTTAGAAAAGCTTGTTTGGTTTTGGGGACTAACTTCACATGATTTAACTCTACAGGTCTTGAGTCTGTCATTTGTGGTGTCTGTATGATGTTGGTAAGTTATTTGTGGTTTTAATTCCAGGTGACAGGCTCTCAGGCTCCTGTTGATGGTGTGCTGCCTGAACCAGCCAGAACTTGGCAGGACTCTGACCCTGATGATAACATCAAACAAGATGCCAGCCAACAGGTACCATTCAGTTAGACTTTGCTGTAAGAAATAAACTTTGTAGACCTTTTCTTGTTCTCTTAGTTTACAGCTTTTATTTGGAAAGCTGTTCTTTAGTCAGAAGGTACCTTAAACAGCATTCAGCCAACCATTGGATCACACGGTTTTAGTGGTTCTCCTCATAGGGCCCAAACGAACCAGTGGCGCACACACTTATAGATGGATTGTTGAAACATGCGTCCATGGGGGTCCAACCAAGCCAATCATTCAAACACACACATAATAGATTTCTTAAATATGGCTACTTATGCGGCCCTCCGTATGGATTTAAGGTTGTCATGGTTATTCCAACAAAGCCAATCATTCACACACACATAACAGATTTCTGAAATATGGTTTCTTGTGGCTTCTTTGTTGTAAATTTTGGAGCCTTTTCCATGTTTTATATGTAAAATTTCCTGTGCATTGAATGTGATATAAGGTTTTGGCATATTTCAGAGGATGTGTACAGCACCGGTCATCTACCAGTTAAGATATTGGACAGAAATTTTAATTATTTTGAGCAAAGAAATTCTAGTCTTTATATTAATACAGCATATAAGAGTAGCTTGCAGAAACTAACAACACATTTCTTTTAATTCCCTCCATAGAGCTATCAATTACCAAAGGAGTTTCTCAAAGTGGACTACTCAGACAGTGATGATACTGACAATGATTCCCAAAAGGACTGCTCTGTACCTCTGCAAATCAATCTGCTCAAAACAAGAGTATATTAAATTTGACCAAGCATTCTTATACAGGTGCAGTTAATTTTTGTTTTAGAATATTGCTATACTGTATGTATTTTTTCTGTACTTTAAAATCATCATTTCAGATGGGCTGATCCCAGAAGTCATAGAAGTGACCTCTTGTACCTCCGCATCTCGTGGCCCAAGTAATGAAAAGTCTGCCAAAAAGAGAGGTGAGTTGAGAGTAATCCTTTTCAATATATAACTTTATCACAGTTGCTTTTAAATTGCCCAATTGTTACTACTGTATCAGTATCTAATTATCCTCACATATGCTGCTTACTAAGATTTAGATGACCCAAGCAAGATATATTAAACACCACTTGACTTTTTTTCTTAGACATGTAAGGTCTAAACTTTTGAATTTTGTTATAAAATGAAAATTGACCCATCCTTTCTCATGTGAGCTACAGGTCATTGCTAACCTTGATTATATGTGAGATGTTTGTTTACATCTATTTTTAAATAGGGGTAATGTATACATGACACATTTAATTTTTTACACACTATATATTTCCAAATTTACTTTTATCATCTTTGTTTGTCTATGTGTAGCACGTTATCAAAGCAAATTCCCCATACATGTAAAACACTGTCTGAAAAAAGTTTTTCACAGATTTTTATTTTTTATTTTCCCTGATTTTGCAACAACTTGTATCTGTTCTTAATGGTTTTGTCAGAGAAATGGTGCATCCCAATGTGCTGCCATGGTGGAGTTTGACTGCCTGTGCAACCTCTGTAGGGTCCAGGAATTGCTTCATCTACCAGCAGTGACATTCTGATCAAATGCAAAACTGCTTAAAAGTAGTCAAGAAAATGAGAGACCTCTTTCCCCCACCACCAAAACTGGGGCCATTCTAATGTTACCCTTTTGTGCATCTATTTTTAATTTTGTTAATATCAAAACAGCTGACACTGAAGACCACCTAGCAACTTAAATGACCGGATTAATATCTCAGATATTAACTGATTTACTTATGTCTATTGTAGGCTCATCACTGTTGACAAAGATAGTTGACGTTATAAAATATCTCATTTAAATTATATTGTCGGATAATTGTACATAAAGTGAATGTATTCTTTATGCAATTTTGTTCTAATTAAATTGTAAACTAAAAAGTGCTCTTCTTATGCCCTTAGGTAACGGAAAAGTTGTGAAAAGAAGCTGGACCCCAGAGGAATGTGCTGCAGTAAATAAACATTCAAGGAAGTATATATTGACAAATCAGGTTCCTGGTAAGCTTGACTGCGAGAAATGCATTGCTGCAGAACCACAAGCACTGAGCTGTTAAGTACTTTGTCAAAAAGAGAATAACCACCATGAGGAGAAAATATGAGTGAAACAGCTTCCCTTAACAGAGATAGAAACACATGGCTGGTTCTGTTTCACCATTTGTTCACTATTTGTTTGTGATTTTTTTTTATGCTCCACTTCTCCTGTTCATAAATGTTAGATTAAATAAGTTCCTTTATTCATTGGCTACATTTGTAATGTGTCCATTTAAAATTTTGACTCAAGACAATTATTACTTGTAAATCCTGTGTACTTTATAGTTAGCTAAAATGCAGAATTTAAATATTATTTTAAAATGTACCAATATGACTGAACAAATTGAAGAATATTAAGACTGTGACCAAGGAAAATGGACCAGAATCTGAATAAAGACTTTAGAATGTATTTTAGAATGCACATTTCAATGTATATCTAGTATATTTAGCCAGATGAAAGTATTCACACTAACAAAATTTTTAGGTTTTCTGAAATGATCAAGTCCACACAAATGCATGTTTGGGTTAGATTAGGGTTGGGGTTGAACTTGATAGATCCTCTTTATAAAGGCAGACCTAACAAGTCTTAAATCTTAACAGCAAGCTCTATAACTGGCTAAAAAAATAATGTGTGTATAGGTGGACCTCTTAAGGTTGAAATATTAAAAGCGAGCCCCATAACTGACTAAAAATCTTATGTGTGTAAATGTGGACCCCGCAAAGCCGGAATGTTAGAAACAGGCCCCTCATGTGACTGAAAAACTGACATGAAAAAAAAAGTTTCGAATTGTGTTCATTGAAAGTGATTTTTAATATCAAGATTTTTTTTGGGACTTGCCTGATTTTTTTCATAGTTCTTGGACCACTAGAAAGGGTGGACCCCACTACTCAGTAAAGTACTTTGGGTCCTGCAGAGGGAGGTTAACAAGGATGTGTGTGTGTGTGTGTGTGTGTGTGTGTGTGTGTGTGTGTGTGTGTGTGTGTGTGTGTGTGTGTGTGTGTGTGTGCTTTGTTAGTTATTGAGAGAATAAAAAGCTTCCGACCCATTGATAAAACCTCATTGTCTCAGAACACCTCATAATACAAAACAAAAAAGTCTGCCTTTCTCATATTGTTTTACAATCGTGTATGTTGCTATCATATGTCAAGTAACCCTAGTCATGTTGCCTTTTGTTGTAAATTTAGTTTAATCTCAGATTTTATTTGATTTTAGTTTAATTTTAATACTTTACTATGTTAATTTAATATTTTGTTAGTTTACTCGCTAATTGCTGCTCTGGAAGTGTCTCAAAAATACTATTCATGTAGAAATAACCCAGCCAGAAATAGTGTTGACCAACTTATCACAATGGCCTTGAAAATGAGTTTTCAATTTTCGTCCACCTTAGACACCTTAGAATCTCAAGAGTGGTGAGCTGACACCTGATTGGTTAAAAAATGCCATCGTTTGTAATGCTTATTTGTCATAAACCAGCATTTGGGATTTTGAAGACCCAGGGCAGATTTCCAATGACAATGGCAACACACAAAATCTGATTGGACTAAATAAATAAATAAATAAATAAATAAATAAATAATCTAACATACATATGACTGGAAGCTGGCCAGCTAAGACAGGCTGCTATTTTGCAAGGCTCCATTTGCACACATGCCACCCCCCTCTGTATATTGATCCCCTCAATTGTGCCTGAATGAGATGCAAACAGGATAGGCACATAATGGTGAAATAGCACTCGGCTGTATTGAGGTGCGCGACAAGAAGGAATAAATCAGATAATGCAACAGCCCCAGATAATGAACAATATCAGAAGATACATGGGTGTTGTCATGCACGGCGGTAATGTCGCATGCGTGTGTGGCCTCCTCTCACATTTGAGGTGTGTGCGAGCAAGCAAACATCTTTGTACTCAACACCTCCGCGCTGTGTGAGCAGGACAGCTCAAGGCCGGTGTGTGAGTGTGTGTGCGCACATATCAACCCAAAACCACCTTCCCCTGCTCTGTTTGCCTTCAGTCTCTCCATGTCACATTATTGTGTAGTCATGGCAACTATTCTGATCGATCCAGGGCCATCTGAGACAGATGTTACTCCAAAGCAGACAAACTGTCCCATAATAATAGCTCTGACGATCATAATAATTATTTTTTTAGATAAAAGGTGGTGCAGCACAGTAGACCACCGGTTAGCACATCCGCCTCACAGTTCGGAGGTTGCGGGTATGATCCAGGCTCCAGCCTTCCTGTGTGACGTGAGCATGTTCTCCCCCGTGCCTATGTGGGTTTCCTCTGGGTGCTCCTCCCCAAAACATGCATGGTAGGCAAGCTGGGATAGGCTCCAGCATGCCCGTGACCCTCATGAGAAAATGGATGGATGGATTCATGAGGTGACCACTCATTTAACGAACTCCCACTCTCAAAGCAAATGATGAAACAGTCACAGCCATAAAATGCTGGAACATTTTATCATCAAAGAACTCTTTTAAAATTGTATTGAGATAGTTACACTTGTCCAGTATGGACAATAACACGGTGATGAGATTTTCTTCCATCATGCTGATTGAGTGTCAAAAACATGCAAATCCTATTTTACCAATCATCACATAAAAGACCAGCTAAAACAGTCTGTTTTTCAAGTGTGTCCTTTACATGCCCAGAGAGCTGAAGTCTTAATTGAACTCAAATAAGCTGGAGTCCAACATCTCTCAAGGCTAAGAACAATCCTCACCACTGTGGTCTCTGTGTGCTTATGTTTTTGTATCTTTGCACTTCAGATACAAAAAAGTGACTACATAATACAAAATACAAGAAAACTGTCATATTTTCAGTAATATTACTACCAGCATTTCATTTATTGAATGCAGGCTAGAATGATGGATATAATCATGTTTGGTCATTTTCATTATATGTGTTGGATGTTATCTAACTTAATATGTCAAAATGAAATATCAATTTGAGTAAAAAACACAAACAACACACAATAAAATGTATCCACAATTGTTTTTTTCATGCCTGTGTGAAAAGCGGTCACATGCTACCGCATTCACGTCCCATCGCAATTGGACTTCTGCAACCCATAATAAGATGTCATGCGAGTGTACACCAGCGCTGCCTGGAGCAGCTGTACGGGTGGGGTGCACTGGACAATATTTGGGTTCAAAAGAGGAGGGGCGTGTCACATTTACTTTCTGTCAACAGCCATGGATAGCCGGTCAGGAGTCAAGGTTCAACACTGATATTTCAGTGCCTCTCCATTCCACTAAACACACACTGCCTGTTTTTGTACCAACACGCAAATGTCCTCCTTTATTTTGTCATTTGTGGGAGTGTGTTTGTGTGGACTCTGTACTCCGAGAAGTGGACAAACCAAAGGAAAAGAACACAGACTTGAGCAAGACGAGGTGAAAGGGCGAGTGGAGAGAAGGCTTATTAGCAGAAAACAGATGGCCCCCACCATTTACAGTGGCCCCACCGGGAGGGACAACTCTGAACCTCCGGGTTACCAGCGCCACCGAGTGGGGCGGGCTGTTTAAACACCGCACGCTATGATTGTGTTAACAAAAAGAAAATTTGTGTCTCCTCTGGCTGGATGCCATTCTTTCATCTGGAGCAACTGGCACCTCAAATAATTGTATTTTGTTTTGATTGAAAACAAATAATTTTATTAATTAAAACATTTGAGTAGAGGGTGAAAATATAAACATGTTTCTTCTTCTGTGGTTTGCACAAGCTTGTGTTGGCATAAACGAAACTGACAGGCAGCACACAATTCAGTCAGGGTTTCAAGCAAACAAAATGTGACAGAAATATAGGCTGACAGTAAATTAGGAAACACGTTCAGGGTTGTACAGGTAGCAAACACACTTTTATGAAAAACGGAAATACACGCTGTACATTGGTTTAAAAAAAAACAATGCGGCCCTTGAATCATTAAGTTGCCCATCCCTGATCTGGAATAATTATTTTTTTCTTTTTTTACATTGGAGAAGTAAAATTGTTACCATCACGCTGCCGGTCGTGATGAGGAAGTGTTAACATGCGCAAATGTGTTAATAATTGCATCAGAGCCATCAGTCAGACGTGTCACGGTAATGTGCATAGGTGCAAGTGGACACACGCATGACAAACAGTGAGTGGAAATGAAGGATTTGGACTTCCATCCAGCTACATTATGCAGCAGATGGCGTCCAGGCCAGGCCCCGGCCAGGCCTCTCCCAGGAGACGGAGAGCAAGGGAGAGATGATGGGGGAGGTGTGGAAAAACAAAGTGGAAGGGACAAAGCTGTTTTTTTTTTAGTTGTACTTGCACATGTTTGTTTTCTCGTTTTTATTTTTTAAAGCACTGCCTCTTGGTTGGCTCATAGGACGGAGTCATGGATGCTCCCCTCCTCCCCCCGCTCCAGCTGAGGCTCCACCTGAGCCCATCCACCCTGGGCCTGACCCGGGTTGACCTGTGAAGAAGGGAACGCAGGACAGAGGGAGAGGAAGAAAAGAGAAATGGTGCAGGTGAAGTATGTACTATACTGTATTTGGCAGCACAAGACCCAATTAGAATGAATTTCAATATAATGTGTCCAGTCTGAAGCGCTGATCAAGCTGGAAGAAAATTCACGTAGCACTCGACTTGATCAGATGCCCCAATCAATGCTCTAACAGACACACCTACAAAGCAGCCTTTAAATCTCACAGATCTGTGCCCCTGGCGCTTTTTGTTTTGTCTTTTCTGCATTAATTGTGCCAACGCTGGGAGTGCGGGCCAGATGTCCCTACGACCTGTGGGGATTATTACAAATCTGTTAGCCTCATTGTTTATGTGGACCCTTCAGAGCCCCGGCCCCTTGCGCTTCTCCTGCTCAAGTTCCAGGGACGAACAAGACCCAAAGCAGATTGCTAATGTGAAAAATAACAAGCTTGGCCTCTATGAATGGACCAAGGACATGTGCGACTTTCTGAGACTTTCCTGTCACCCTTCCAGTGACCATGGCTTGGGCCCAATGGCCACCGGGGACCCTTTGATGCCTCCCAGTTTGGCCACAACGGTGCCATGATCTTTGGCAAAGCTATGGATCTAATGAACTCATCAGCCAGATGGGGACTTTGGATCTTGGGGTTGCGGATTGTAAGGCCCGTTACAAAAAAAGGGTGCACAAAATTGGAGCTTTACAAAAATTGTACAAATACAATAACAGATGTTTCAACAGAAACGATGGTGCAAAACACGTAGACAGTAATGTATCAATACTCAGGCATATGTAGGATGTTCTTTATCATCTACAAAGAATGACTAATATTACTGGCTTAATGAGGAGCTGAAATCTTCTCCATGTACAGGAATGTATGTCTGTGTTATACTGCCACAAGGTGGCTAAGGCGTGTACACCAGAAGGAGCTGCACAATGTCCATTAACTTGGAGAAAAAAAATGCATACGTTCTTTTTAATGATGTCATTACTGTATGTTTTTATAAAGCACATGTTTTCTAGCAGACCTCTTACTAAAAGTCTGTTGGCTTATTGTAAAAAAAAAAAAAAAAACTAAACTAGTATTGATGTTGCTGGAGTTTTAACCCTTTCGACTATTAATTTTAGATGATGGATTTTTGTGCACCTCACTTTATTCACTTAAATTGCTTGTGCACACTTAACAATTTGGTATCAAATGCAGATGTAAATGAATTAGAAGCTCCAATGTTCTCGTGTGTCATGTAAATCATTTTCTATGTCAAGCACATGAAATTTATTTTTGCTGACAGCAAGAATGATAGAATTGGTCTCACTTATTCCAATGGTTATATCTGCCGTTCTGCATTTCGAGAAATGATATTTTGACCCTCTCATCTTATTGGACTTGGACATAAGTGGGCTTCTAAATATATCGATGAAAGAGAAGCAGTTCAAAAGAAACAATAGGGCTGCAATGTTGATAAAAAGAAAGCCACTTCATTTATGAGATGCTTCTCCAAGAACCTTGGTGGGGGCTAAGAGGACATGTGACCCGAGAGAGGTCACTAACCTGCCTCCTCTTAAATAGTGGTGATTTTAAAGTGGGGTACATACCATTAGTACATTACTTCTTGGGTCAATCCAGAATTGGAAGAAAATACTATATCCACCAACATTTTTTAAAATGAAAAGAACCGTGTGTGATTATCAAATCTGACACTGTCAATCAAATTCAAGCTCTTGGCCTGGATCACATTTGATTCTACCCTTTTGTTTGTGGTTGTCAGAACTAATGATGATGAAAAAAAATAATTGTGTTTTGAGCGCCAGTTCCTGAGTGATGTCTCAGCACTCTCGCCATCACCCTGAACACATGACATGTCCCAAAATAAGTATGATTTGTGTGTGAGTGTGCGTGTTTGTGTAGGGGTTGAGGGGGTGGGGGGGTCCACAGTAGGGAAAGAGAAAGTGAGCACCTTTGTGTGTCCATATGACTCAGAGCGCTCCCTGCTGGGTGCACAGATGGTGCCAACGATGGCCACATTTTCACATGGGACCAAGAGATTTCGAGATCCCGCACCTCCTGTTCTTGCCCTTACACACACACACACACACACACACACACACACACACACACACGCACGCACGCACGCATGCACACACACACACACACACACACTTACAAAGGTCAATGTGTGTTTAAGAGCACAATTCATTTGATATTTTGAATGCACTGATTTGCTTTGTTAATTGTTTTTCTTTTTATCATGTCGCATTGACTGAATTTGTTCAATGACCTCGTTCATAACTCCAGTCACTTGCATTTCGAATCAACAATGCTTATTTAAAAGAATGAAATGCCTTTAATCCATTCCAAGACTACTAAAAAATACCAATAAGAGTTTGTGTTTTCAATAAGAAAAATACCACTTGACAGAATTGTACCTTTAAGAAAGTACTGCACACAGTAAAATCAATCATCATTAAATAGAATGTATAGAATTTAACAGTTGGTACACAATTTTATGCTTCAATGCCCGTTGACATTGTGCTCATCCTGGTGTGCGTGTCACCAGAGAGCAGTATCATAGTCATAAACAAAGAAGAGTTTCACATCTAAGTGCCTCAGTAAGATGCAGTCATATTTTTTCAGAGGATAAAGTAAATGCCTGGGGGTATTGTAGAAAAAACAGGTATCACCAAACATTTAGCAACTGAGACATAACATATTTGTTAATTGCTCAGTACTTTATGTGGTTTGCTTAAATTCACTTGCACTTGGCTTCTTTTTTGGGGGGAAATGTTGAACCCTCTTTACTGCTTGTAAAGTTTGTTGCCACCAATTATAGCTCGTGACCAAAGTTTGTATTAACTAACAGTGTCACTCAAATGTTCGCATGTGTCCAAAAAGCATAACACTAATTTGACAGGTGTAATTTGGAAGCTTGGTGTGAATTGATGACTCCTTAAGGGGAAAGTAAAAGAAGGCTTTGACTTCATCTTCTTAGAGACTTGTGTTATTCTTCAGACACTATGCTTTTGCCCATCCTAGCTCCGCCCCTGGTTGTCATAGTAACAAAGCCATACTCTGCAATAACTTCATCGTACACCAGGCCTTCTCAGCCGTGTTCCTCGAAGGCCTCGAAGCATGTTTTATACGTTTCCTTGAATGTCAGACGCCTTTAGTTGACATAATTGTACTAGACTTTGTTTTTATCTTTATTAAATTGATGTTTTCAGTTAATAATACTGGTCTTTAATCTCAGTCAATTTTTAGTTTGGTCAATTTTTCTAGGTCAATAATTGTAAATCATCATATTGGAGTAAAGAAAATGGGCCTTAAGATCATTTCTAAAAAGTTGCAATTGTCCAGTACTTTGTGGGGTGATTGGAAATGGGAGAACACACTGAATTTTGATGTCATATCTTACTTACTTTGTTGTTCATAGCCATTTTGGCCCCTCGATCTGGCCTGTGATGTCATCGTTCTTCCTTTTATCTCCCTCCTCTGCCCCCAGCGGCTCGCTATCCACCCGAGAGTAGCCTGACAAAGTGACTAATCCTCCTCATTTCGCAGCTTCGTCCGACTGCTCCCAGCTCCCTGGCTATGTTCACATTTGGGAGTGATGGCTGACCATGTGACATATGTCAAGGTGTTTTGGCTTTCTGTCGGCAGATGAACAGCTGGAGTGGTCAAGTAATTCCTGTTGGCAACTTCTCTAAAGTGGATGGATGGATGGATGGATGGATGGATGGATGGATGGATGGATGGATGGATGGATGGATGGATGGATGGATGGATGGATGGATGGATGGATGGATGGATGGATGGATGGATGGATGGATGGATGGATGGATGGATGGATGGATGGATGGATGGAATATTAGATGTTTTGTTGTGTTCTTAATTAGTGACTGAGCATAATTTCAGGATGTGGATATGTTAACGTTTGTGATGGCAATAGTAACTTAAACCGGGATGCATCCATCCAACTTTTCCTTTACGGAAGAGCATTAGGGCCAGTGAAGAAAAAAAAGGGGGGGTCACAGGATTCTGACTTTTTTTTCTCAGGATTCTGCCTTTAAAGTGAGAATTCTTACTTTAATGTCAGAGTTCTGAGAAAAAAAAAAAGCCAGAATCCTGTCACCCCACCTTTTTTTCTTTACTGGCCCTAATCCTCTTCCGTTGCATGTGGACCATTTATTTTCCACTTCTTTTAAAGGTCATCTATTTTTTTGCCTTTAATGGCACCATTAGCCAACCCGGTGCCCTTGAACATCCCTGATAAACAGACGCATATTGGAATGGAATCCAAGTAATGGTTCTTTAGAAAAAGTGACCCGAAGTAAAAACTTTTTAATGACTTGTGATCAAACATTTCAGCCATCATCTGCAGTGACAAGGTTTCATTGTATTTGCTCAACACAATTTGTCAGAAGAACTAGGCTACCAGGCTCATGCTTGCTTGTCGGCAGCTTCAAGGATGGTGAAGGCAAAATTTTTTGCCTCCTCTAATAATGCTGACACTCTGGATGGATGATTAATATTTATATATCTGCAAATATATAGAAGGCCTTGATTTTTTAGATGTTTGTAGTCCACAGCCATGAATGCAATTTTGAGATGCCACGTATGAAACAAACTAAAAAGTGTATGATGTGTTGAAACTTGACTATGTATTGTGCATTGAAATTTGTAGTTTCTGCAAGTATTTTTCGGTTATACCGTAAAAATACGGTAAATTATGAACATTTACTGTGGTGTCGGCTTCTAAATTTTAAATTAGGACCTACTCTGCTCCTAGTAATAATAAATGGTAGTCTGGAGCCCTAGTGGGGGTACAAGTTCCTTCGGTGCAATTCTAACACATTTTGTCAGGATCTTGACCAGGGGCTTCGCGCATTGAGGAAGGGTTTGGGCCACCATGGATCAAGCATCAGTGTGTGTGGGTGTGTGTGTGCATGTGTGTGTGTGTGTGTGTGTGGGTGGGTGTGTGTGTGGGGGTGACATGGACTCTCACAGCAGGGAGTATCGGAGACATGTCAGGACCAGGAGACAGAGGCCTCTTGACAGCTGGAGCCCATGGACACATATACACACACACTCACGCACACACACACACATTTACACACTCTGAGAGCCGAGGGCAACCTGTCCGTCATCTCTAACACAGTCAATTCTCTCTCATGCATGTTAGATTTGCGCAGATTTTGTCCTTCTGGCACTGCATGCAGTGTGACTTTTGTGCCCATCACAGTGAGGGTGTGCACGGTGGCTGCAGGCCACGACCAGTCATTGAGCCTGCTCTTATAATTGTAATCACCACTTTAGGCACAGCAATAGTCTGCGCACATACTGGCATGCAGCATCTTCTCCTCTTGGCTTGACAGGAAGAGCAATGGATGGCAGGTGTGGTGGTCAGCAGGACTAATAGGGCGACTGAGATCTCACAAATGAGCAATATGTGGGTGTTTGTATCGGCACTAAAGTCAAGTCTATTTTTCTTCTCTTTTTTGGGGGCCAAATACAGTGGTGCCATGGAACGAGCGTGACAGGACATTTTGCTTTGACTTGAGCTACATAGCACTCTCATGACTCAACTCAATTCCCAACAAGCAACAGTTTGACAGAGAGGGAAATTATTGGGAAAAAAAGCTTCTTTTGCCACTCTAAGCTGAAGTTTCCAGTCAAACTTAACTTAAATCACCGAGAAGGGCATGTTGTGTGTTTATACCACAAAACGTTGCCTTAAAGGCTAGATTAATGTTAACACATCGTGGGAAATGCCATAGGCACAGGATAATTAACAGCATCTATGTTGCAGTGTTATAATATCTCTAGGCAGCGGATATTTGAACTCAAATGCTGTAGAAACACATGCAGAGATACGTATATAGAGATTGCTCATACTTTACTAAACTTCATCCTCTGTGAAGAGTGACGAATATTACAGTTATATTGAAAAGCTGAGACTGACTGTCATATTAGTGGGGCATCCTTATAATTGGCATGATTTATTTTCTTTTTTAGTGCAACTCAGACGGGATCAGGCCAGAAATTGCAAACAAACATTTGTTTGCAAAAAAAATATATATATATATGCCATATGCTATATATGCCATTTCCAATCATCATAAATACATTTTAATGTGGTCACAGAACAAATTCAATTTATATTTCAAGGCAAAGGCATTATGTAGCTTCTTCTTAACAGCTGTTTTTCATGCCAATGCCTCAAAGAACAAGTACGTCGGGGAGAGCAAAGAGAAATGAATGTATTCCTCGTTTATATTCAAGCAAAAAAAATCATTTGTTTCCTTTTGTTGCCTTAGAGCCAGATGAAATTTAATATTTCCAATTTACAAAAAGAATCCCAATCCATCATCCCAAAAACCCACCCAAATATTAAACATTGCACACCTGCGCATAAATAAGTAAATAAATAAATAAATAAATAAATAAATAAATAAATAAATAAATAAATAAATAAATAAATAAATAAACAGAACACTGTAATAGGAACAATACATTCGAATAAATTAAGAGCATCCATCATGAGTTTATTGTATTACTTGTCATCTCATTCACAAAAAGGCAAATGTGCACCAACATGTCATGTTTTCCCTTTTTTTTTTTTTTTTTATCAAACACACGCATCTTTGCCTCCCCAAGACCCAGGGGATGCTAGAAGCGCCTGGGGGGGCACAACACCATGCGCGTGCACGAGGGGAGAGAGAGAGAGAGAGAGAGAGAGAGAGAGAGAGAGAGAGAGAGAGAGAGAGAGAGAGACGTTAGACAAGACCTCTCTCTCCTCCAATATATTCCAGCCCCTCCGTCCGTGAAGTGCGCCTTTATTAGACGGGGGTCGCTTGGATCTTATCTCATACCGGGAGAGCGATAGGAAGTGTTAATATGCACATCAAGTGACTTCCCATCCCGAAGGCTCTTTATCTCAATCATCATCATCACCTTCCTGCACGGCGATGGAGAAGTAGCCCGCGATCCGCTTCTTTTGTCTCTTCGTCATCACATGTGGAGGAGCGAACCTTCTGACGAACCCAAAAAGGTGGCGGGCACTATTACTTGTATAGCTATAATTCTCTCCAAACATTTCACCAGCGCGCGTTCCCAAGCGTGCAAGTTGGAAAAGAAAAAGTTGGCATTGAAGTTGCATGTGCAACACCGAGCTGGAATATGACTTCAAGTTGAGCATCCTTTGAGGATATTTGCGAGAGAGGGAAAAAAAAATCTGACAACTGTATCAAGGTGAGTCTCGAATTTTGATATAGCATAAATATGAATCATGTGCTTTAAATGTTTCCATCAGGATAATCAGTAATAGTTGATATTTCAATATGTTTAATTTCTGAATGATTTCTTTTTGCATTAATTATCTCTAAAAAAATATATTTTGGCAAGATTCAGCCAAACAGTTGCGTTATCAGTCTGACAGATGGCCGAGTCTTATTATGTTAATTCGCCAATAAACAGACATGCATAATGGAGTTTAGAATTTCAAAAATAAGAGTTTTTCTATTTTTCATTTTTCCAAAACAAACCCAAATAAACATCTGAACAGTTGGGGAGACACTTCGAGACTCCGTTGCTAGAGGACAGTCACTATTTATAATTTAAATGTCATCATGCGTTAAAAATACTGCTTTTTGTTTGATTTCAAATAGATAAATGTCACTTTTAAATAATAGTTTACCAAGTTTGAACATATTTGTTGCACTTGATTAAAATGTGATTAAAATTTCCACCGTTCTCGAAATTTACTTATGTGCAACCGATTTAATTTAAGTAAATTCATATTTTTTCACTGCATGGTTACATATAAAAAAAAAAATAAAAGAAAAGAAGTGCTAAATATTTCTACACCCCCCACCCCTCACCCCATTTTAGTGTAGGAACTTCCGTTCAAAAGGATATTAAAGATGATGCTCAGTCCGGACCAAGCCGAGGCGGATCTGTCGTGGACTCAATCTGACCCGGAGACACTGCTGAGCGGCCTCAAGTCGGCTGGATGCTCGTCCGAGGAGCTCGCGGAAGGCGACGAACGGGCCAACAAGTGCCGGGCGGATCAGCCTCTAAGCCGCGAGGAGAAGCGGCGACGGCGGCGGGCCACCGCCAAGTACCGCTCGGCCCACGCCACCAGGGAGAGGATCCGGGTGGAGGCGTTCAACGTGGCCTTCGCCGAGCTCCGCAAACTGCTGCCTACGTTGCCACCGGACAAGAAACTGTCCAAAATTGAGATCCTCAGACTTGCTATCTGCTACATCTCCTATCTCAACCACGTCCTGGACGTTTAAAAAAAAAAAAAAAACATGACACGTTTGGCCTTTGAGATTTTATTGAACAGTGTTTTCTTTTTTCCCCCTCAATTTTCAAATGTTCCCCTTTGCTCCTTGTAGTGTTAAGCGGGTCAACAATGATTTGCAAACATTTGCATGAATAGGACACTCTGTGACGTCATGGAGCGAGGATCCTGAAGCGGATGCATATAAGTCCCATTTTAATTGAATTGCTCTGTCGACAATAACAGTCTCAAATTCATAATGTGGGTAAATCGGAAACTAGAAAGATGTCTTATGAATTCTAGGTTTCCACGGGGGAAGAAGGAGAAAATGCGTAAGTGCCACTTAAGACGTATAAAACGGTGACCTTAAATTGTTATTTTATGAAGTGTACGGAATTATTTGTTTAATTGTGTTGCTATTTAAGACTACACTTATTTATGTTTACCTCGGGCGTGTGTGTATATTGATTTTGCTTCGATATCTTAGATTGTGGAGTTCAACTTGGAAAGTGGTGGTCCTCTTTAAAATTGCACTTTCTGTTTATTTATTTAATGTGAGTCTGATGTTTTTATTATTATCATTATTATTATTATGGTCATCATTTGATGTCTATTGTCTATCAATAGCAACGATAAGCACTTCAAGATGGAGCACCTTGGCTCTATAAATTATTTATTTCCTTATAGTTAAGAAGGTTAGAAATGGACCGCTCATAACTTTCATTTTAAAAACAATTATGGCAAACGGCTTCCATCACCGAGGAATTGATATAATTCAACCTCTTTTTTTTTGCTGTGACCAAAAAAAAAACAACAACAAATAATTTACACTGAATTTATTATGTTCAATACTTTGATGTTATTGGGGTTTGCGGGGTATTTGTTTTATTGTCTCTGCTTTGTATTTGTAAATTAATGATGTGGTTTTTCTAGTGAAGAGAAAAAAAACATATCCTCTATCCAAAGATTTTTTTGTCTCTTCAGGGTTGTGTAGACTACTTGTTGCTTATATGCACATCTTTTGTAGTAGAGCTATTGTGTGACTGCTGGTTTCTAAAAGACAAACTTTTCATATTTTCCGGTGTTATTTTCAATTAAAAACGGAGATATTTGAAAGCAGATGTTGTTTGTATTTTTATCTTCCTCTGATTGTAATACATTTCCAAATGGGGGCTTAAGAATGACTGAGTATATCGTAGTACGAATTATGGTAAGCAACTGTAACATTATGGTGTTTGAACACCAACACTGACTGCACTTTAAAGTTGGATTTTTTCTTTCATATGATTCAATTATAATGTAGTCTACAGAACACAAAAAATTGCACTTAAATGTTTGATAACAAACATTTCTCAAGTATATGCCAATATGCAGCACTTAAAATTTCAATACCACTAAATTCTACTCAAGTGTTCTGTTCCAAAAATGTTTAGGATACCGTAACGTTCTGCAGAATTTAAAGATTCAATTGAGTGATTCTTTCATGAACCACTAGAGGGAGTCCACATACAACTCATTGTACTCGTACCAATGTGAGAGGCATTGGATGACTTCACGCTTCTGCATGTGGACGTGTGGAAAGCGTCAAACGTGCACGTCGCAAGCGCGCTGCACGCTCGCTCGCTCACACGCACGCACACACACACGCACACACAGTGTCAGTGGTCAGCAGCTAAGACAGTAGTAGTAGGCTCCTTCGTGTGTGCTCCTGGCTGAAAGGCTCGCTCCCTCCCCAGAGAGGGGGCAGGTGTTACTCCAGACGAGCCAAGACAACCAAATTACTGGCCGTCTGGCACCTCCCGTGGGAAAGCCGGGAGGGCGGGATGCGATGGGAGACATGGAAATTTATGAGCCAGCTCACCACAGAGATGTACAATATGACCAAATGGTTTGAGCAAAATACACAAATATTTATATTCTTTTGTGATAGACGTCTGTCTGTCTGTCTGTCCGTCCGTCCGTTTGCCCGTATGTACGTCCCCGTTCCAATCTTAAAATGTTTGCTGTTCGGTTCATGGAGCCTTGACTTACGTATCGAGTTGGCTTTGTGACCATGCTCATAAATCAAAGCTCTCACATCTTAAATCGACTTTCCCCAGCAAAATGAATGGAAAAGACATTAATCTGTCCCGATACCATTTTCTTATGTACACAATTGTTCATCAGTGCCAAGGGAGCACCATATGAAACCATGCCCTTCCTATTTTTTTATTTTTATCAGAGGTGGGAAATCCAAGTCCAGAAAGTCGAATCCTCACCACAGTTTGGATTTAGCCACAGGTGCTTCTTCTCAACCGGCAAGTAAATGAGCATTTTCCTGCCCGCTGAGCATCTGTGGTGAAAGCCAAAGTGTGGCACTTCTGCCAGTCATATATGGACAAAATATGTGCATATGTGCAAAATACTCGAGATACTCAGGGGAGTGCAAAAGTAGGTGCAGTCATAAAAACACTTGTTAAACATAAAATAAAATAGATAATATGCATAAAAAGTAATAAGAATAAAAAAAATACATGTATTTATATGATAAAGGGTAAAATTAGCTATACAGTCATTAAAAAGAGAAAATGTGCAATACTTATTAAACATAAAATAAAATAGATTATTCATAAAAAGATGATATATACAATTGTCCTATTGCTTACCTGCTTACATTGTCGCACTATTTTTGGTCAGAATCCGTTGCTTATGCAGTTACAACATGCTTTTTCGCATCTATGGCATTTTGTATTGTATGCCAGGTTAGACAATGTTTTTAATGTTTAGTTTGACAGTAAAGATTTTTCAAGAATTATTCGCTATCTGCCAACCTGCTGCTTGTTAAATAAGTTCAGTGAATTCACTGCCACCATTTCCATCAGAGGTGTTTTGGAATGTATTACGTTCTACCGCTAAAGTTCCACTGTAACATGATTCAAACTTTACTCAATGAAATAACTTAAGCGAAATAAAAAACAAATGAAATAAAACATTGACAGATTGTGGTTTTCTATACAGAACTAAAACAAGCTGCGAACTTGTGGCATTGCTTGGACTTGTGCTTGATTCCACTGAAAGGCTGTGTCCATCTGTACACTTCCATTAAGGCACTGCAAGGCCATTTGTCCCCCGCCCCCTCATCTCAAAAGCTGTGCTAGCATCAGCTTCCTTCAATTTATTCCTTACCCCATAACCCCCTCCACTCACGCCCCATGCCCCCCACCCCTCCTTTCCTTCTCTCCATCCCCCAAACTGCTGAGGGCGCTGAACAGCCTGGCTGGCAGTGTGGCTGCTGTTGCTGTCTCTCTCTCTGTGTGTGTGTGTGTGTGTGTGTGTGTGTGTGTGTGTGTGTGTGTGTGTGTGTGTGTGTGTGTGTGTGTGTGTGTGTGTGTGTGTGTGTGTGTGTGTGTGTGTGTGTGTGTGTGTGTGTGTGTGTGTGTGTGAGTTGAGAGAGAGACAAGAGAAAACGCGAGAGTCACATTTCACACACACACACTCACAGCACAGCGGGCTTATGTAATGGTTGAGGATGAGGAGCGACCATATGTCAGGAAGTGTGCAGTCCGCAATGCTGCATCTTCTTCATCACTTGGGCGTGCTCAAGGTTCGCTCCATGCCAGCATGCACGTGGCGTTCCACTCACACCCGTTTAATTCAGAGAAGTGGCACGCTTTGTGCAAATTGGGCAGGGACAGTGTGACAACAAACAGCCATATGTTCACAACATTGGAGAGCTGTCATTTTTCCTCGCTGGCTTTTATACTCCGCTCCGCATGGATGTGTATTCATGTTCAAAGTGCACACGCAAACACCTGATGGAGGTGTGTGTTCAGAAGGACCCCCCCCCCTCGACCCCTTGTATAAAGAGGGCTTGAGCAGCATAGGTACAGAAAGTACAAAGCCTTGTCCATGTGTTGAAATGCAGCCCCCGGGATGGGCCGTATTATCCGGGCCTACTTCACCAGCCGGGTCCCGAGGCCCGAGC
Source organism: Syngnathus floridae (assembly GCF_059516105.1). Lineage (NCBI taxonomy): Eukaryota > Metazoa > Chordata > Actinopteri > Syngnathiformes > Syngnathidae > Syngnathus > Syngnathus floridae. The sequence continues at coordinate 14,821,669 of NC_142414.1, read as the reverse complement.
TGGCTCGTGGCCCTTTGTCTCCAAACAGATGGGAATGGGCGAAGAGAAGAAATGGGAAATCAGACAGCGAGAGTGTGTTGGGTGGGGGGGGGGGGGGGGGGGGGGTTGTCGGGGTGAGGGACGAGAAGGGGGTTGAGAAAGGGCCAGTCTGTTCTCATTAAGTGCTGTATTGAAGACCCCTCCCAACACATACACACACACAATGCGTCAGCGGCAGCGGATGGTTCCCTTCTCATTCAAACTCACGCTCGGACCATCTGTACTGAGGCTTGTCATAAGGTGTGCGTGCATACATTAGAGGCCTCGGAACCGCATAGCCCAATCTGGACACTTGCAATCATGACATTTCCATTTGCCTAAGATCTTTCAAATCCAATTGTTGTCATTGCTTGGAACAAGGTGATGTCTTTCACCATCCATTTTAGACCATCAAAGTCCAAAAATAATCAATAAATTATTATGTCACTTACCTACATATGGGGACCGGCACACCAAGAAAACATAGAAATTAAATCAATTACTCCTACCAACCATAGCCAATTGAAAGCTCTGATATGATTTGACACATCATCATGTAAATCTGACAACACTGCATATGCGCATTAATTTTAGCTCTTTTAAAAAGTTGTGCAGGTAAGCCAAAACAACCTCAGCAAAAGATTTGTGATGTCTCAAATCAACTTTACACATTGACATGAATGGAAATGCCATTAATGCGTTCCCACCCATCCCCTTAAAAATAATGTTAGGAAAAATAGCACTATAATGGGTGCTGCTTATTTATTCTCAGGAGCATCCCAAACATATGTACTGTCATTCATCAATGCAAAATTTATAATAAATATCTATTGCAACTTTTGGCAATGCACAAGCACCTATACATGGTGTTATGAAGCCATCTCTTCCCACTTTATCTTCATTTTTACACACTTTCATTTTCTCTTCCTATTTACCAAAAAGCCCAAACTCATAAACTGTGTGTCTTTGGGGAGGGATCCATCCATCTTCCGGACACCAAATTCAATTCATCGGGGAGTGTGGCGGGGGTTGAGGGGCACGGTACCTCGCCTCCTCAATCGGGGCCATCTGCACGCGTTTCCCACTTTGAATAAACACCAGAAGTGGCAGCACGCGCGCACACGCAAACACACATCGGAATTAACGCATATATTTAGAAACGGTACAGTATACAGTTTTTACACTAATTCAATGAGCTCTTATAGGCAAAGTAGTGTCTCAAATATTGCAACACTAATTGCAAATATTTTAATGAAGAAAAAAGAAAACGGATTTTAAAGCAGTGGCTTTCGGACAGGTACCGAAGGAAGAAAGGCAGAAATGTAGAAATGTAGTTTTAAGCCTAAAAAAAAACTGGAATGATACAAAAAGTGTAGGACACAAGGATGAAATATTATTTCTGAGGAATTAAGGAGATAAGGAAGAAAAAATTTCAGTGACAAAAGGGAGGAGGTGTGGATGCATGAAAAGAAGGAAGGAAGGAAGGAAGGAAGGAAGGAAGGAAGGAAGGAAGGAAGGAAGGAAGGAAGGAAGGAAGGAAGGAAGGAAGGAAGGAAGGAAGGAAGGAAGGAAGGAAGGAAGGAAGGAAGGAAGGAAGGAAGGAAGGAAGGAAGGAAGGAAGGAAGGAAGGAGACACTGGCGAAGGAAAAGATGTAAGTAACGGTGCAAAAAGAAAACCCACCAGTGAACAAAATAAGGAAAGAGGTCAGTAAGGTTGTGGAAGGTGCCAGGAGGAGTGAAAAAAAATGTGATTGTAATATAACGATTTTTCATCATATATCGGATGTAAATTTTCTGTCAAAAGGGAAGGTCTCTTTGAAAACGCGAAATCATACACGTCAGAACTACAGAACTGATTTGCAAGAAGTAAAATTATTACAGTTGTAACTGCCATTATATACCACATGGTGGCGCCCTAATCTTACACAAAAAAGAGACACCATCGTTTTGTCGTTCTTGCCAAACCAAGTACATATCCCAGATGTTTCTAATCCAATCCCCAAACTCAGTAGGGAATGACTTGAATGTGGTTTATGTATCAATGTGAGTACAAAACCACATTTGTAATCTTGTAAAAGTGAGTGTAAAATGAGCAATAGAATTTGTTACAATTATAGTTACATCACCCCCACCCCTATCAGAGTATTGGCTTTATTTGGGTCTCCGGGTGCATGGAGAGGGGTCATACTAAAGTCGTGACCTCTATTGTGTTCTGGGGGGCATCGGTTCTAAGGCTGTGTGCGGGGAGGGGGGGGGGTGAAAGGAGGCCAAAATATTGATTTATTCGCAGCCACCTCGTTGCTAGGGGCATTTGTTGATTCGCGCGCGTGCGTGCGTTTGAGCGTGCGTGTCTCGGAATTTTTTTTTTTTTTTTTTTTTATAAATTATTGGGATTCGTCACTAATAGTGTAGGCCCTACACTAAATTCATAAGATTGCCTGAATTCCAGTCACTATCATTTTGTTGGATGTTTTTGGTCCGAATCTCTGAAGTCATACATGCCACTGCGTTAGTTCCTGTTGGCCCTTATAGAGGACATCCTAGGCTTTTCACATTTGCCATAACCGAGTTCTGATGTCCTCTCAAAAGAATATATATATATTATATAAATATTAAATAAATATTTTATATTTGAGGGTGCAAGCAAGATGTTAAGACATTGTAAAGTAGAGGAGAGAGGCATGAGATAATAAAAATATATAAAATATAATATATTGGGGGGGGTAGTTTGAGGGGATACATTTATTTGAAGGGTGCAGGCCCCCTTTTGCCCCTGCATTATTATTTTTTCTGTATGCAGATCATTGAAGGAAAAAGTTTGGACAACCCAGGGAGGAAAAAGACGATCCCATCTCTCCGATCCATTTGAGCTAGCGACCCCCTCCTAGCGGCCGGTCGCCGCACTACACCCCGGTGCTGCAAGCAAGTCACTGGCGCTTGAACATTCCAAACTGGCAGTGACACCCGCCCCCCTCTACCACCACTGTTAGCAAGGGCTGCTTCCCTCCTGTAGCCCAAGTGTTTTCCAGCCTCTGGATGTCAAGCCAACCACAGGAATGAGATTGTTCCCCACAACAGGTGAGCCTCACTTCTAAAACGCAGTGGTGCACGTACGTGATGAGCTAATTAATTAGCAAGTTAGCTCAGTGGTGTGCGTGAATAATGTCTATTGCAGTATCCACTGCTGTTATGTGTGTCTGCTTGTTTGTTTGTGTGTGTTGGCTCAGTAAACTGTGCAAATGTAGAAAGTCATTTGGCTGTTTGAAGAGAAAGACACGCCTTTGTCATCTACCTGTATGATTTTTATGAGACTGACGCACTAACCAATGCCGAGTACGGCACACTTCTTTTCTACAGTTTCGACATGTCACATAGTTATTATGGAGTTAATATTTTTATTTTTTTTAATTGGTTTTGCTTGTAGTATTGTCGTTTGGTGAACGGAAGTTTATTTCCCTGTTTCGGGACTCAGCTGTTAAAGTATTAGCCGCGCAGGGATATATGACAGCAGTTATCAAACGCAACCCGCGGAGTGATCTATGCTCACTGGCAATGCAGTAGCCACAGTAACAGCAGACTTCACTGTTAATGCAGTAATTTAATGTGCAAAATGATATACAATTTACCCGAACTATGTTTGACAAAAAGTAAAATAAAGTCTGGCAGAATAGTATGCATTTGAATATTATGTATTTTATTTCAAGACGTGCCTCACCATGGAGACAGCAAACTTAAGAGAGGTGTGCCTTAAATGTTGAGAGGGGGAACTTGAAATAAAACATCCATTATTGAGTGAACTGAAATCCACAAATTTTCCTGGAATGCAGGTTGCTATATAAATGTGTGTCTTGATCACACTTGTTGCTAGATCGTCTAAGGATATCATTAATTTTTCTCATTTGCAGTCATTAAGAAATGTATAAAAGTAACGCCTGAATTATTAACTTTAATGAGCATGTGCATAGTTTCTGATTCTTCTGAGGTAAAGGGATGTACTGTGTTGTGAGAAACTGGAGCTATACATTTTTAATCAAATATAATTAGACTGTGAGATAAGAGTGGGGTCAGAGGTGGGAATAAGTCACATAGTGTAGGTGCAAGTCAGAAGCAAGTCTCAAGTGTTGCTCTTCAAGTTTCCCAAGTTACTGTGACAAATATCAAGTAAGTCAAGTCTCCACTAAAATTCAAGCAAGTCTAGTCAAGTCTTGCTTTAAGTCGTAAATCAAGTCAAGTCCGACTTGTCTGCTTGCAAATGAATTTGGCTTCCTGCTTACTTACAGTTTGTAATTGTGAACTGAGGTCACAGATAACAGAATGGACAGCAGGTTTAATTTTTACCTTCTTGGTTAAATTATTTCAATTAAATGATTTAAAAAATTGAAATAAGTCGGGGATATCCGAAGTAAGCTCTGTGGCCTAGAATTCAAGGACATCCTGGAATGCCAAGTGAATTCCACTGCAGTAATGACCCTCAACATCAACACAGCAAACATGTGACGCGATTCTCCTCATGCTGCTGCTTGTCTCGTGACTTCATCTGCAATGGAACTTTGATGTCTACTCGAGGGAAGTGACTATTTTGCAGATGCCTTTTGTGGTATTACAGGCAGCTGAAGTCTGCCATTGCGAGTCAACAGTTAAACTCTGCTTTAAAAAGTCTTTGATTCTGCAAAATGAAAACCAGATGATTGGCTTTCTTGAAACATTTTGTTACCAGTCAATTCTAAGTGGTTACTGTAAACAAAGGACAACAATGACATTCAGTTCTGCATATCTTGTCTGCAGTTAGCTTTAAAGTGAAATAATGGAAGTACCCATGTAATCCTCATCATTTTTGTTGACCGTGTTATTATTTTAATTAATCAGAATATGTTTATATTTTATAAACAAGCTCTGTGTAGTGAAAGGCATAAAAATCAAATCAAGTCATCCTCAGGATGGCAAAATGTAGCAATCATTTTCATAATTTAATATTTTTGTTTATTGGTTACCCTTAATTTCTTTTATTGCAAAATGGGTACCTTGGCTCAACTGACTTTCCAAGGTATTAAACTCATGCTTCACATACCGTAGCCTGACGTGTTTATGTTAGCCTATAGCAATTTCAAACAAGCTGAGCTGGGATTAGCGCTACTTGCCGACTTACTGTATTGTGACTGACTGCAACGCCTCATTTCATAAATCCATACGACAGTTGAATGGTACCCTTTAAACGGCTTTCAAAAGCTGTTTGACCCCTACTGTGTATGCGTGTGTGAGTGCACAGCGGGTTCCTCGTCTCTGCTGTCCTGCAGCTACTTAAATTCTGCAGACGTAAAACAGACAATCATGTATCAAAGCTTGATTTTGATCTGAGCATATCTGATTTCTGATTCCGCACTGCAATGATAACTCAACTGGGCCACATGAGGGAAAAAAATGCAAAAAGGTAATTTGAACCAAGGAGTGTGACTCAAACTACTGTCTATCTTTGTTACCATATTTGGGCTCTATGCACATAATAGCATGACGTCGCATCCATTGCGGCTAATATGATTTAACCTTTTTTGGGTCTTGCGCAATATGACACCCGTGTTTTTATAGTCTCGAGTAAACAGTCTTAAAATGAAAGAAGAAAAAAAAAAATCCCAAAAGCAGCACAAACGATGAGCTTTGTGTTCCAATGTGCACATTGTCATTCAACTTCAACAATGTTTTAGTGTAGCAAGGATTTCAAGCCAGCAATTTGGATTGTGAGGTTTTTCGTGCTTCTTCATGTGTCACAGGCAGAAAGCCCAGCCACTTCCTCCCGTCTGTCTGTCTTTCCTTAACAGTTTTGATGCAAAACAGATTAAATGATTCATTCAAATACACATAGAAGACAATATTGGCTCTTTTTTGCTTATAGAACTGGAAATGTCCATGCTAACATGAGTGTCTGTGTTGGTTAGTTGTCAATTTTCAAAACTGAAAAGACTGAACTGTATTTCGGAGACAAGGGAGATGATGTGCAAAGAGCTTTTACTCATCCGACAGTAATCGCTGGCATCAATTTAATAAACTGATGTGCACAAATGCCATTTTGTTTTGTTCGATTGATTTTAATATTAGCCAACTGGCAATAAAGTAAACGTTGTTTTTAAATGGCAGAAGACTGCGGAAAATTCCTGGACTCTGCACCTCAGTTGAGACTGAGCAATATGTCATCCAGGTTGACGTGAAAAGAAGGCAAAAGGACGTTTTTGCCGTTAAGGACCTGAATACGCCTTTATGGAGCAAGAGGAATATAATGGTTTTCGGCAACCCATAGAATTCCAGTAGCCTTTGAATTACTGAGATTGTTCAACCGCTTATAGGACTGCCAGTCAGTGAGTCAGGCGTTTAAAAATGAGTTGAAAACAGCAGCAGGGGTGTTTCTTTCCTCCCCATTATTTTATGAGTATCATGCAAGCAGTCATACCCACAGACCGCCCACGAAGTCACCCGCAGCTGTCCCGATGTCACGCTTCCCCCAAATGGGTCATTGTGAACTTTATATCATTTTGGACGTAATTGTAAAGTCAACTTGTGAATGCAACAATGTTCCCCATAGGGAGAACATGCTCTCCCACTTTCTAAGCACCTTGAGGCTTTCAAAAGAAGTCATAAATCTTGACATACTGCTGAAAGCATTGCCAGTAAGTTTCAGTGGAAGTTTCCAGCGGTGAGGCAGTGCTGCTTTTCAGGGGGTGAGAAAAACTTTGATTCAAACCTAGATACTTTTTTCCTAATCAGATATTGTTTATCGTCTTGTGGGTGTTTCTTGACAAGAAGAGGTGGACGGGAATGTGATTTACTCACCCACAGGATTGGACTCAAAAATGTGGAGACTCTTCGGCTTTAACAAGACAGAGGACGGAATGAAAGAAGTGTTTTCCAAAAATGCAACGACAACATGACGAAACTACAAAGCCACCTTGTTCGCTACCACAGTGATTGAGTTTTGGCGTTGTAGAAATGCACAATTTTTCTTTTTGGTTTTGTTTTCACATTTTTTGTGATATTTTGTTAAATATTTCTGACTATATATCACCAATATTGTAGAAATTGTGTGTCGTATATTTTTGTATCGCGGGCCACATTTCGTCACAATATTGAATCCTGAGTTGCCCACTGCTTTTTTTCACAAATCTATACTATTCCGCAATCTCACCATTGTCCCACCGCTTTTTTCACAAATCCATACTATTGCGCAATCGTTTGTGAAAGCTGAAATTTTACTTGAATCTGACAAAGTGGCCATTGGTTCCACTGTAATGTTTTATGAGGAGGGTGCCAAATACCTGCTGAATTTCACTTTGTTGATGTTGTCAGGTTCTAAATGTGAATCTTTTTTATGGTCGCCCCACCCAGGTTGGTGTTTCCCCGCCTCAGGGTTCATTTCCAAGCCGACGGCCGGAGCAAGACAGCTCCCCTTTGCCTCTCTGTGAAGAGGATAGACAGTCCAGTGGAACTGCAGCACAGTGTTGCCATGGACACGGAGTCAACCTACTCTGGCTATTCCTACCACTCTGGGCGATCACGAGGTTCCCATCGGCACGGGTAAGACTGAATCCTCCCTCTCTTTAATGTTGAGCCATGCTTGGAGCTGCTATCGGGTTATCTTGCTCATCTTCCTCTGGCGTCACCACAACTCTGCTTGACAGGCCTAATTTGTGATGCCTCTGCAGATAGGATGAGAGTATGTGATGAGAGAGAAGCCCTTTCTTCTCACCACTGGAAAAAAATATCAATGTCAAGAGAAGACTTATAGCTTGAATTTGAGACTTTTTTTCTAAAGTACGTCATGTATAGGATGACTCAATTTTCAGGGGCTGTGATTTTCACTTGCAGACGTTTGATGACATTTCAGAGAAAGGCAAAATATTTTCTTGGTCGTAGGCCTGAATGACAATATATTAATACAGCATAACGTGAAAACTAAGCACGGCAGGTGCCGAGGTGTCAGCCGCTGCATTTATCCATTTGGCCAAGGCTTCCTGACAGTAGAGATGCCTTCAAGCAATTGGCAAGTAATTTGCAATGGAACATTGAAGGATTCCCTACTAGGTGCTTTCTCCACGGCTCTTCATTTAGCGTGCCAAATCTACCGTCTGGTGCCTAATTTGAGAGAAAACAAGCTTTCAATGCCCTTGGCATGGTCGTCAGAAGGTAATCTTTACACACCACTAAAGGGTGCCACACAGGGGGCATCTTCCCCATCACTGTTGTCTAATTACTCTCTCAGAACCAGAAGCAGGCAAACAATGTTCCTGCAAAACAAACACACACAATATCTTTTCAACTATGCTACTTTTTCAGCACCGATGAATGCGAAGGGCGACAAATTTAATCGACAATTCTGAAACTAATTTGCTCCAATTGTTATTATTTCATAATGTTGTTAAATGTCATTATGGGGGTGAAATATGGCCTCTTGGCCATTGTGACCATGTCAGCTGTCCTGAATCCCCAGTTGTTCCTGATGGTATGTCATCAGTAGGTGAATGAGGCAGCAGTGTGAACCATTTTGAATACCAAGGATAGAAAAGCGATATATGAATGACACCCCAGCGCAATTATTACAAATGTAATGTTAATGATTTCTCACAATGATTAGAAAACAGATAAATATATCTGCAGCATTTTATTTCTGTAGCATTCTGCCATTGTTTACATTTTTAAATGATTACCAAACGTCTGCAAGATTCCTAGAAAATCCCAAAGTCGCGTCTTTGGTGAACTGTTTTTAGAACAGGCAGGCACATGGGTGCTCATGTGGCCCTTAGGGGGCTACCCACTGGCACCACTTTGGACATACCAGTGAAGATATGAAACTAATGATGTGCAGGACAATGATGATGATGATGATGATTTGTAATGTACATTGGAATAGTGGAGGATGTATGGATAAAGAAAATCTGCTAGGATTTCTTATTGTAGACTAGCACCAGAATAAAAAAGACTAGGTGTCAGAGCTGGAACATGTCTCCTTCTGAAAATCTCCCGCAGTGGTTCTCAAGCCCAATTGAGCATGAATATGGTACACTGGCGGAACTCATTGGTCACATGGGAAGTCTCCATCACATGCTGGTCAGTGGAATAAAATTTGTTACTCTTGTTTTATGTGCAGTTATTGAGCTTTTTTTTTTTTTTTTTTGTTCCGACGACCAGTTGCAAGTGAGGATAGCGATTGTCCCCCACGATCGTATAATGCACTTATTCTGATGTGAAGAGAAAGTGTTCTTCTAGAGCCAAACGTCCCAGTGGGCTCCATCCAAGGCAGAAAGCCATAGCCACTTGAGGGATCCATGCAGCAGACCAAATTGCATTAATCAGACCAGAGTATCATAGGATAGCGTACGGTTGGAATACAAATGAGGCTGATGCATGCTAATGAAGCAGAAGCAAGTTGTGGGAAGGTAATGAGGGATATTTTTGGGGGTAGAGAGAAGTATGTGTTGTTTCCTCGTGTTCAAAACACTCCTGTGGAATTCCACCAAGATACACTCCAAAATGTGTCTGCGGCTTTGTGATTCTTTCCCCCACAAAGTCCAAACAGAGGCCAAGTTTTTACTCGTCTGTACTTCCTGACTACAATATAATGATTTAGATGCATAAATAGATATAGCACATGGAAATGTAGTACAGAGATAATACTCACTTTCATTTTCTACATCATAATCCTGCCATCAAATCAGAGCAGCTCCTTATCCTGTACGGTCTCGGATACGCAAATCCCCTCGAAGCCTCCTGCCCTCGTTCGGCATCCATTAATGAATATAATCAGTGACTGTAACGACTCCAACAAGAACAGCTATGACATAATATTATTTGAAGTCATGCTCACTGTAATAATTTGAAGCCCTGCTGCATCCCCTCTTCCTCCTCGTTTGATTACCTATGCAAAGGAGGTCATAGTTTCACTTTTTTAGCTGTCTGTGCGATTAGCAGTCAAGGCTGGCATTGAAAGGGAAGCACAAGAATAGAAGCGGAAAGCAATGTGGCTCACACCCTGGAATCAAAACACAGCCCCAATAGCCTGAAGCAATCCCAGCAGTGTCACTCATTGCTTGCTTCCTCCTTTTCTCCCAGCTCCAGGATGTCCTGTAACTCTGTGTCGTGGTTTGTTATCGTGTCAGGGTGTAACATTCGAGGGTCACTTGAAGTTTGGGCCCTTATTCAAGGGCACTGTTTGTTAGTGCAGTGTCAGACCTTTTCCTTGTGCTTTTATAAACAAAACCATAAAAGAAATCGATTTATACACCCCCAAAATTCTTCAGAAAATGTCCCCTACAGGGATGGGAGAAATGTTGAAAATAATTCCTTGAAAAATCAGACAATTTTAAGTCGATTATCTGGCCTGACATTTGGGGGTTCCAAGAACAGGCCCAACCCTTGATTCATAGTAAATTAGTTGAGTAAATGCTGTCAATATTACAAACTGCTCTCACACCTCAAGCGAGGGGGTTACTAATTTGCGGCAAATAACCTCATTGTGGTTTGAATTAATTCAAGAATTGTCATTTGGTGTTTTGGTTCCATATACAAACTGGCAGCAGCCAAAATGTGAAGGAGACAGATGAGGGATTATCTGAGGCCTGCATGCCAGCTCCTCAGTGGTAATGGATCCACTTTGGGCACAGTGCCATGTCGCCACAGTGTTGCTGGACTGAGGATTCAGATTCCTGCTGCTTACATTTGACGCAGGATTAGAGTTGTAAGTGCATCGGGTCAATGGAGCTCATATGTTGACGCGCATGTTTGACTTCTTTTGGGGTCAGAGTGCCCTTATTAAGTCATAACGAATTAAATCAAACAATGTTTGAAAATTAATCACTGATTGGCTACTGCACATTTCCTAGCTGAACTTTGAAGCACGCAGTCTTGTTAATCATTTTTGGGAATTTCTTTTTCAGGGAACGAAGCCGGGATCGCCACAAGTCTCGCAGCAAGGACAGACGCTCGGAAAAATCAGTAACTATTAACCCCGCTCCTGCAGAGCCATTGCTGGGTGACACTGCAGTTCGGGGCGAGACGGTTCAGGTAGGCCCATCACTCATCCCAACTGTTGTCTAAATTGTGTCACAGAAATTGAAAAGTCTCACCCTCATTTTCCAAACAGTGCGAGTAATATCTCATTTTGGAAAAGGTTTGGCGCTCAAGAGACTTAGCACAAGTTAAAATGAGATGACGTGTGCTTATCGGCATTGCAACAGGCCATCTGCTATTTACTAGAGGGGACCGGTCCACTCGTGGGCTGCATTTGGGTCGATAAATGTTTGCACCAATACTCAGATTGTAGTAAGCCGCCTCGTTTGTCTCTAGATGCACCGTTTGTCATTTTGTAGAGAAACACGTTAATCCTGAGAGGGAGACGGTCAGTTTGTTGCAAATGCTTCTATGGCCCCCACCAGAGATGGACTATGCCAAGCTGCTTAGTTGCTGCAACTCAAACTGTGTGTTCAGTCATCATGCATGCCAACAGAAGATGAACCCTTGCATTATATGTATGATGGACTGTTTGCCAAATGACAAACATAAGGTAAGAATTTATAGAATATTGCATTTATTAGATTGACAATAATTATTCTGCTTTCGCGTACAATTATAAACACGAGTATGTGATGCAATGTGTGTCGTGTTTATGCCTTCTTATCATCATCTGCTTTAAATTGTGGAATTTGTTAAGCACAAAGCTAAGTATTAATATCTTTGTAAAAACAGAATATGTTGCTTACATCGCTTGCCTCAGATGATACAGGAGTGCTTTATTTTGTGACATGCGAGTTTAAATACAGTAGTTTAGTAGCCATGTGTTTTTTTTATCGTATAAAGCACCTGCTTTGACTTCATCTGCCATCTTGCCACACTGGTCCCTGTTTTATGATCCCACAAGATTCCAGTCCTTCTTATCAATATCACATCAAAGTCTTCCTTCTACCTCGCTCCTTGTATGAACGAGTGAGATACTGAGGTCCATTGATGACAGCTTGTTACCTCGAGGTCACGCGACCTCGTCTGGCTGCCTTGTCTGTCATTGGACATCATACGCTTCACGTAGACAAAAAAGCCTCTCTGAAAGTGGCCTGGCGCAGGAGTGTATAAAAACAGAACAAAAATCAAACGCCGCTGTAATTATGTTGACCTACTTGGCGTCTACTTTTCCCCTGTGGAAAGCTTCGGTAACGTTGCCTGCGTTTGTTTATGCTCGTGTTTAATTTTAACGGGGTGCTGCTTGTGTTCCTTTTGTGTTTTTACTCCATACTGTGGCCTGCAAGGGAGCATTGCTTCTGGATTTACTCTCACATGATTGCACACACATAGTGAGCCGTGATGCCAGATTGGCGTGCGTGTTTGGGCTCACTTTATCCTCTTGTCTTTGATTTTGGTATTCCTTCATCTTTGTTGAAGCAAACCCAACTAGCAATCGCCTCACCAATGCCACAGAGTTCAATAAAGCAAAGGAAGACGGTAGTCACCTGGTTCAGCGCAGGGAAAGTCAGCATTTTGTGTTCTACTTTGTATAATCTTTGTTAGAGCGGAAAAAAATATTTTCTTCAGTTCGACTTCCATTGTTGCAAATATTTGAGAATTCTCTGGCATTGGCATCGATTGTTCTTTAACTGTGTAAAAGTGGCTGGCAGCTCTCTTTGGTACTGTCCAGAGAAATCCTATGACAGAACTCAAACAAAGCTCTCCCTCAAAATAGACACACCCATAATGACTCACTTGGATTCAGAAAAATGTAGGTTGTACTACATGCTACTAGACAAAGAAAACAACAGTTAAGACACCATGTACTTGGCTTAAAAATCTTTTTGTGTACACCATGAAAGATCAAATTACATTCAAACGCAGAATTCATTCTCAGCAGAAGTCAGGAATGCCAGTAGTAACTTCTACATACATACAAGAGAGGGAAAAGAGGAGTGAGAGGAGCGTGGGATGAGCTAAAACTATCTGACCTATTCCGGCTCCACTGACTGACTCAAGTCACCCTTTAATGTGAACATTACAGAAAGGCAAAATGTCCTGGAGGACTGTGCAAATCGAAGGAGATGTTTTAGCATACCAAGATGACCATAATTAAATAGTTAAGTAGAGCGCATTGCCAAGCTCTTAACAAAAGTGATTTATGTGCGTTTGCCCATCTGGAGGCTACTTTGTGGTTCATGACAAACAGACGAGCAATGCCTTTATGATTCTGAGGGATGGATTCTTCCAATTGATGCCACAGTGATGGAAAACTGAAAATATACTCCTTTAACCACCAGAGGCATTGAAGTGTTTAGTTGATGAGTCGACTTTACTGCTCCACATTGACATTTAATCCTTAAAGTTGACTAATCACATGTTTTTGGCATTTTGGCTTCTAACAGCTAATTTACAGACGACTTGGCCAATCTGCTGCTGTAATCATGCAAAAGTATTTTGTGGTGGAGCAAAATGTCTGTACAACTGTGTACTTTAAAGTCTGCCTGAAGTTAAAAAAAAAAAGATGGTTGCAGAAGAGCAGAGCGGTGAGCTTCATTATCTTTGGTACCAGCCGTACTTTTGAGACTGGAGGCTAGGAAAGAGAGAAGCGACATGAAGTGAAGAGCCAACTTTGTCGCCAAAATATTGTCTAAAAATATGACTGGACCAAAAAGAGCTCGCTAGACGTTGTCTAGACAACACATATGACACTTATCGACGGTCAAAGCGACACAACCAGTTCTTTAAAAACAATGAAAGCACAACTGAAATAGAAACAGTGACCAAAAAAAGTGCCTATTTTGTTTGCCTGCCTACAAAGTTGCATCCACGTTCTCACTGACAACATCCTTACGGACTACAATTCGCACCGTGTGCGGTGCATGTGCGGAAATCACGATAGCACCCTTTCCATTCAGATATGTATTTTCAAATTGTTCCTGTATGTGCATTTATCTGTTGTGCACCCCAATCATATTTTTTTAGTTTTGGTATGCAAGAAAATTCAATATTTTCTTTTTTGATGTTGTTTTACCTTAAAACACGCACGCACGCACGCACACGCACACACACACACACACACACACACACACACACACCCTGACCAGTGTTCACTGGGTCAGAAGCAATGGGCGCAGAGTGGTGCTGAGGCAAACGACGAGAAGAATGCGAGAGGACGCCTCAAGGGACAAACGGAAAAAAGGGATTGGTGAAGAGTGAAGAATACGATGATGGGAGAAGTGCATCTTCTAATCGCTATTTTGTTTATTCTTAGCCTGGCGGGATGGTGTGCACCAATGTTTGTTTAGTGTGCCACTCCCCCCCTCCTGTTTTTCTTTATCTATCCATCCTTTTACCCCACTGTCCATCTTTTCTCCCATGACAACTTCTCATCACGCTCACATTCTCCCCATCTCCTTCACTCTCTCTAACCTCCATAAAGAGTAGCCCCCCCTCCCTGAAACACACGAAGAGGCAAGTGACGTGCATTACCTCCCAAGGCATGATGGGTAAATTGTATATATAAAGTGGTCTAATGCGTTACTCGGCTTCAAATCCACATTGCGTGGCAAATCAGTCTTACACGGACTCGGTGAGGATTGTGATGGACCGCTTGGGGACAGAAAAATGATGGCTGACGATTTTGAGACGTACACGGCTAGTGCGATGGAGACAGGCGATGAAGTTCTGCAGGTTCTGGAGGTTTCTGAACCTGTAGTTGAGAAAGCAGAGGTTATTGTCACGAGCACAGAAGGAGACTCTAACCTTCCTCCGTTGGTCAGCACTGGTGCTAGCAACACACCGGGTCAGGTAGGTCCAATAGGCCCAAACCGGCTCTGTTCTTGTATTTGCTTTGTACACACCTTTGGCTTGTTGTATAGCTGCAATTTTTGAGCACACCATTCTTCCGTACTGTACTCAAGCTAGTAAAAAAGCACAGATACTACAACAGCGATACTGCTTTAACCTGCATGACAAAAGGAGCCATGTCAGATACATTTCATAAAATGCTGACGATTACAAACATTTGAAAACACATCCAGCTAAATAGATGGTTAAGAACACAATTGTAGGTATGTGGGGTTTTTTTTTGTTTCAAATCTTGTTTTGAAATTTGCACTGGTGTTGGTTCAACTGTGAGTGGCAAGCCAGCTTATGCACTCTAAATCACAATAGCACTCGTTGACAAGCATTGAAGCAGTACAAGCCTTGTCACGCTTCTCCGACTTTGGACAAACTTTTGATCGGGTTTGAGTGGCCTTTCTTCTCCTGACAATTTCTACAGACACACAAACACACACATCTTGCCTCCCAGGGGTGAGTTGAGTGCACTTGTTCAACGTTTTGTTTGCAGCACACCGATTGACAAAGAGGCTTTTAATGGACAGTTGATTTACACCAGCTGTTATTTTTACTCAGCTCAGAGAAAAAAGCAACAATATGTAGACACTGTCGTGTGTTATATTATTTACACTCACAGTTCACCATTGGGGTCTTATCTAACCTGTGATGTTAGCATTCCTAACGGCAGTAGTGCATTTCTTATATGTAAGGAAATAGATAACCGGGAAAAAATTGGCCCAGGCTTAAAAGAAGTCGCTGCTGTTTTAAGAAGTCATTTAATTTTGTAATTTCAGGCCAAGTCTTCATTGTGGCTCATTCCCTCTTCTCACTTTTAATAGTCGTCTTGTTCCTGAACTGCTCTGGGGCATGTTCTGCTCTTTGCCGCTTCTTCTCGTTCACCTACTTTCACGTGATGAAGGAAACTCCGAACCTGTTGTCTGTCTATAATTGGTTTATCCTGCAGAGAAATGTGGGTCACTTCTGTCTATTTTTAATCTGGCAGTCCAGAACAGATTATAGACATATGTATTCACCTACCATGGGAAGTGTAAGTGATTTGAAGAGGATTTATCTCCTATTTTATCACCCAAAATGTACTTCTATGTTAGAAATCTTGTAGAGATGTTTTGTGTTTTTGGCATGTATGAACCCAAGACAGACATTCCACCGTCTGCTTTGACATTAGAAATTTAATTCCAGACACCATTTCAACTGCTCAAACATATGCAACAAGATTGTCCGTGAATATTTTATTTTACAATAATTTTAAGATATATTTTGTACTTCGCAATACAGCTTACTTTTAGATTTTGAAAAAAAAAGTGAAAGAATAAGTGTACATGGCATCCATTGCTTTCCTTCTTGCTACAAAATATTATTGTCAATACCAACCAAATATACCCACAATTTTGTTTCTTCTTTTAAAGAATAATTATCAGTAAAGTTATTTTTTTACCATTGATGGCCTTGGGTCATTCACTGCTCATTTTATGAACATGTTATTTTGCAATTCAAAGAACAAAAGGTGTGGGTGGTGTGGTTTAATTGAGCGTATTTAAATCCACACACTTTTCCATGAAGACATAATCATGCTGTTTTTTTGGAGCCCCAAAAAAAACATTTTATAGCAGAGTTAAGCCAGTGAGCAATCAGTGAGTCAACGTACATACACACTTGCAGCTCCAACCTTTCATTGTTATACTTTGTCATGCTCTTCTCACCCTGAGGCCCGAGGCTGA
Organism: Syngnathus floridae; assembly: GCF_059516105.1. Taxonomy (NCBI): domain Eukaryota; kingdom Metazoa; phylum Chordata; class Actinopteri; order Syngnathiformes; family Syngnathidae; genus Syngnathus; species Syngnathus floridae. The sequence continues at coordinate 14,805,095 of NC_142414.1, read as the reverse complement.
TTTCTTTCCCAAAGCCCCTTTCCTCTGCCCCAGACAGCCAGACTCCCCCCCGTTCCCCCATCACTGCCTAAGGACCCCCCCTCCCCGTCAGCCGGTGTTTCCTCCTCTTTGTGCCGGCAACTTGTTGTTACTGCAGTGCAAAGAGTCCTTATCATTGTTATTATAAGGGCTCCGCTCCAACATGGCTGACCTTCACTATCTACGGATACAGTCTCACCCGCACGCCAGTCAAGCCCGGTTGGCATCACACACTGTTTTCTTTTTCTGCTTTGCATTTTTGATCCCATCCTTTCTCACATGATTAGATAACCTCCTCTTTCATTCATGGCGTAGTAAAATAATGAACATAATCCAGTTCTATGATGCACCAACTGCCATCTGGGCAAGTGTACAGTCTAATAAACATTAAATTCTGAAAAATTGCAATGAAATAACAGCAACATTTGATTAATATAAATAAAAACTCATGCCATGTTATTTCTACTGAGTAGTGCATGAGCCTGCAGTAATGAGAGTCCATGTGGAAAAATAATCACTATGAAGCTTTGAGGCATAGATTTTGCTTTGAATGTTTTCAAATTGCATTCATTGATTTTTTTTCTTTTTTTTTTTTTTTTAATTGTTTTTGTCTCGCTATTTTGGGGGAGGTTTTGATTTGGAGTTATAGTGTAGTCCTGTGGTTGCTAGATAGATGACTTGCTTGTTGAGTGCTAATTTGGATTTTTTGTTCTTTTGCTTGTATCTTGCAAGTAAAAACAATATAATCGAAAGGAGCATCTTGCCCATTTATGTTCCTTTTGCTCATGTTTGCAGGATGACACCTGGGGTGAGACCACCACGGCCGTTACTGGCACATCGGAACACAGTCTCTCTCAGGAAGACATTGTACGCATCACCAAGGACCTGGAGGACAGCGTGGGTCTGGACTGCCGTCGCTATTTCACGCTCACCCTGGCCGTGATTCTGGGCCTCCTGGTGTTCCTCTCGCCGCTGGCCTTCATGGTCCTCCCCCACCTCCTCTGGCCAGAGAAGCTGCAAAGCTGCGGCACGGCCTGCGAAGGCCTCTTCATCTCTGTGGCCTTCAAGTTGCTCATCCTGCTGCTGGCCGTCTGGGCCCTTTTCTTCCGACCGGCGCGAGCCAGCCTCCCGCGGCTCTTTGTCTTCCGAGCACTGCTCGCTGTTCTGGTGCTGCTCTGTGTACTCGCCTATTGGTTGTTTTATAGCGTGAGGATACTCGATTCGCAGGTGAGATCATGATGTGCCGCGGAATGCATGCTAAATATCCATGAAGGACAAAAGTGTTGGGATGTGTGGCCTGAACTAGAAATGCTAACATGCTTGTAAGGCAATAGACAAATCTAATAGTCCTTTGAAATATATTTGAATATTCATGTGTTCTACATCTTGTCCTACATGTGTCTGCTAAATGGCAGTTTTTTTGCTTGGATATGTAAATCTAGTGGCTCAAAGTGGTCAACTTTGGCTTCATCCACCCTTTTGTGCCCTCAAGGATGAAGACTACCAGGGGATCGTGCACTACGCTGTGTCTCTGGTGGACGCGCTCCTCTTCATTCACTACCTGGCCATCGTGCTGCTGGAGTTAAGGCAGCTTCAGCCCTACTTCTCGGTGTGTGTCACACGTTCCACAGATGGAGAGACCAGACACTACAACTTGGGACAACTCAGGTGAGACAAGTAGCAAGCAATGGGTGGCTTGGAAAGTACAGTACACAAACATGCTCTCGGGGATCCATCAGATGTGTTATTTCAAAGCTGATTCAGCTCAGACCCCAATCTCCAGCAAATTCATTGTAGCTGTTGGCCCCAACAAGATGTTCATTTTAGGGCAATAGGAATGCCTTTTTAGGTGTTCCTTCTTGCCAGAACTTCCTAATTAAATGGGAATGCAATTCCTCTCAGCCTGGAAGAGGTAGAGACAGCAACCTGTTGGATTGTTGCCTTTGTGCACATTCCCTTCTTGTTCTGCTTAATAATTGACTAAATGTAGCAGGGCCACTGAACAATGTCTTGTTTTGTGAATTTTTACACGCACACGCACACACACACACACAATCTGTCTGTTCAACTTTTCTGTACGTTTTAAGCACTGAATTTATCTGGACAAAATATAAATAAATGCACTTAAACAAGATTTTGGGGTTTCAAAATGGCAGCCTTTGCAATTATGAAAATTACAATCTTCTAATTAACAATGTCGATTGGAATGATTGTTCAGACCCACTCTACATTTTGAATGCGTGGGCTTGTATAGTGTGCTCAAATTACCCAATTTAATGGAGGTACACATTGTGTGTGTGCAGTATTCAGCGGGCAGCACTGGCCATTTTGGAGCACTACTATTGCGACTTTGCCATCCATAACCCGGCTTTGCTCTCCGCCTCCAAGTCGCGTGCCGCCAAGCACCTGGCTGGCCTCAAGGTCTACAACGTGGACGGGGACCTCCCCGCTGCCCCTGCTGAAGGTGTGTGTTGCTTTTTTTGTGGAACCTCCTGCTGTGCCTTTTGCTCTTTTGCATGTCGTTAACCGTTTCCTCTCCTGGTGTTGTCTCTTTAAGTCTTTAAAGCCAAACTCAGAGCCTATCTATTGAACAGTAAGTCAAATCTATGTTGATGCTTCTTATTTACTGTTTATGCACAAACTGTAGGCGCTTTGTAAATGTTCAATTTGTATTTGGATGCCTCGTCTCTCACACACACACACACACACACACACACACACACACACACACACACACATTGGCATGGTATGCCACAGGTTAATGTCAAATATTCAGTCAACTGTGTAAATGTAACACTCAGTTGTTGTTAAATTATCGCCCGTCCTCAAGTGGCATCACTCAAGTGCACTAACCTAGCACACTTTTTTTTTTTTTATCCCGGCTTTTGTCTTTATTTGACAAGAAACAGCTGACAACTTGTTTCCCCACCTTGCACCGCTTCCCTTTCCACCCCTGCATCCACTCCCACGCCTGTGCAATTTATTTCCACTCTTCTTGAATCGGTCGTCTGATTTAAATCAATGATGCCTGACAGGCAAATGGCTTTTTGTATTCTTCCCTAGGAATTGCAAATGTGTAAAACATAATAATCCATAGCAAGTGTCCAAGCAGTGTCATTCTAAGCAGGATGTGCCGAAACGCTCCCCGCTGCTCCCTCCATGAATTATTCCATTCACGCGCCTTCTCTGGCCCACTTGAATAATTTATAGTGCTGCCATCTTTTAACCTGCATTTGCAACAGGCAGGATTTGGCGCTAGAATCTGCATTTGTGATGGTACACAGTAGCTTGTGTAAAATATACACACTGGATATTTTGGGCGTCACTTTTGGCCTATCCGGGTTACAAATAGACCAGATAGTTACGCCCAAAGTTATTCATACCCCTGGCACAGGAATAATTTTGGGTTTGCCTGTATGTATATGTGTATGTATGGCAGAGTCATTCTTTCCATCCTTCCGTATGCTGTGGCAGGTCCGGGAAACAACGCAGCTGCAGGAATGGCACACTCCCAGTCCAGAGCCATCATCGCAGCCGCCGCCCATTGCCGGGACTCCAGCCACAACGAACTCTACTACGAGGAGGCCGAGCACGACAGGCGTGTGCGCAAACGTAAAGCCCGGTGAGTGAGGGGGCAATCGGGAAACCTTGTGCAACTTCTTCATTTGGCTTGTTTTGTCAGTATTGTACGAATCTCTGGAATCCTGCCAAGATTCTAGTTTGTTCCCTGAACTGTTAATAATGTATTTGGTCATTTAGGTGTGAGTGTGTGAATGGTTGTTTGTTTGTGTGTGTGCCCTGCAATTGACTGGCAACCGGTTCAGGGTGCCTTCTGCCTGAAGTATGTTGGGATGGGCTCCAGCACCCTTGGGAGGATAAGCGGTTCAGATAATGGATGGTCTAAATGTTTTGCTTGAATTCAACGGACATTTTATTTTCGTTAGCTCATTTATGGCGTTTATTATTAAGCTAGTGGATGTTATGGTGCATCTATTTGGTTGTTTTGGAAACGTAATGTGTTTAGTTTTGTCTGCGAACGTCACCTAGTGGAGTGGCTAGAAGCTGCTTGGTTCTTTATTTTGAATTGTTCACTGCCAAATTACTGGTTGTTGTGAAGTGAATTGAGTTGATTTCTCTTCCATAAATCGCAAGTCAAAGATAATTGCTTCTAAATATGTAAATGAAACCTACATTCCTAATTTCTTCAGTAGTGTGTAATGGCCAGATATCAGAGAACCACGATGTCACCCTTTCACTCCATTTTGCTGCTAGACTGGTTGTTGCTGTCGAAGAGGCCTTCACTCATGTAAAGCACATGAAGGAAGAGGAGCAGAAGAAAGCCCCAGGAGATGTGATGGACCCGCGAGAGGCTGCGCAAGCCATCTTCCCGTCCATGGCACGGGCCCTGCAGAAGTACTTGAGGACAACCAAACAGCAGCACTGCCACAGCATGGAGAGCATCCAACAACATCTGGCTTTCTGCATTAGCAACAATATGTCACCTAAGGTCAGATCTCATCTCCCGTCATCGTGAAATAAATATTGCGGCAGGTCGCTGATGTATTCAATGTTCCTAAAACCCCATCTTAATAGGAAAATCAAGAAAGTATGTGACAGTTCGGGCCTGACTGTTTATGACCCTACTAACATCTGCCAAAAAAATTATCCAAACCGCTAATGTGTGCCCATTTTCTTTGCCTTTTTTGTACTCAACCAAACTTTTCCCTGTCACTTGCGCAGGCCTTCCTGGAGAGTTACCTGAAACCAGGCCCTACCCTGCAGTACAGCCGGGACCACTGGTTGGCGCGTCAGTGGACTCTGGTCAGCGAGGCGTCAGTCACCAGCGGCCTTAGAGATGGCACCGTCTTTATCCTCAAGTGTGCGGACTTCGGTCTGGTGGTGACCGTCAAGAGGATCCCCTACATCCGCTTGTCGGAGGAATACATTGACCCGAAATCACACAAGTTTGTGCTGCGGTTACAATCAGAGACCTCGGTGTAGGTCTTTTTGTAGGTTCTTTTCATTGTGTTTTTTTATGGCTCTATATAGCACACACAGTTTTTTTAAGTTTCAGGAATTTTCATTTCGGACGGAAGACTTGTACATGTGGTGAAAATAATGATCTAAGCCTGAGTTAGGCGTGATTGCAACGTTTGGACAAACTTCCATTGGATGGACCAGATCAGGATTTTCTAACTTCACTCAACTCACAGACCAATATATATGTACTGGTCAACACGTTTTGGAGTCTCAATCAACCCCGTCGCCGCTTCAGAACATCTTCACGACTATGCACAAAGACATACCTCATGTCCACCACGGCTGAGTACACAGCTGGATAGTTTTAGCCAATGAGGTGGAAAAGAAGCAAGTTCACAAAGAAAAGCGATTTCAAAGTCACCGGGAACGTGTGGTCGGTCACGTCTCCAGATGAGGGTTGCATGCTACTGCCACCTGGTGAGCATTAAACAGAACTACTGAGTGGTGAACTTGTGGATGCCAATACACTGTATGTGTTTATGTATGTATACACAAACTGTATGTATGTACAGAATATTTGTTTACTCGTATCGTTGTCTTTTTAAAATGATGGCCCAAGTCTTTTTTTTTCAGAAAACACAAAAATGAACCGCACACTGATATTGCATTGTTTAATAATAATCTCATTTCTGGGGTAGAATTGAATCATCTGTTTAATGAGAGATGTGGCTGATTTTTAGCTGAAGTAACTAAGCATCATGAGGACGTGTGGAAGGCAAAAAAAAAAAAAATCAATATGACTTGTCGGCCATTATTTTAAGAAGGTAATATGTCCCCTGTTGTCCCCTTTTTTATTTTATTTGTCACACTGTTACCGATTGACGGTGTGCCAGTGTTAAATACAATAACTTTGACACGGGCCTTTGTATTGGGGAACAAAATTAAAACCTTTTTATGGCCGTTTGTACAATTGCTGTGTCTTAAGATGGTTGATGTTAACATTAATGTATATTATTGTTTCTAAAATGTTATGTTGCAGCATAAAGATCATAGCCTACGTCGAGTTTAAAATTGGCATGTCAGGCCTGAATATCAATGTGTGGCGCTAAAAACGAATTGGCTGTGCAAATACAGTGTCTGGGTCTGCCTGTCGCAACTCATCTGTCCTCGGCTCCAATCCCCGCCCTCCCTTCTTCCATATATAACTGCCTTTTGCTTGCAGGATGGGAATGGACCAAGAAGAAAATGAACATTTGCATCTAAATGGAATGCTTTTCCCCCTTCTATTTGTTTGGTAATGACGTGGTTATGTGCAGGTGGATGCATCGTCTCCTCTGTTGGCTTCATCTTCAAACAAATGTTCTGTCCCGGCTGATAGACACACGGGCTCAACTATAAGGTCCAAACAACTCTGGCCAGGTAGTTCATTTCCTCCTATTGCTTTCTGGGTGAGTAAAATCAAATACGACATGCAGTCTGTATTGGAGGTCTAAAAGAATGGTTTGTTTTAATGACCTTAATTTGAATAAGTGTATCATGTTGAGGTGCTCTTTTCAAATGACAAATTAGTCTGTTTTCGTTATTCCCGGGTAGGCGCTGGAAGATTAGAAGAGTCACAACAACAAAGCTCTTGTGTTCCCAAGAGGTGCTTGACATTTTTCAGTGCAATGAGGACTAATGATTGCTTAGAAAATGGGGGGGGGGACCCTTTCAACTACTCCGCCCCATGCAACAAAACCTGCTGTAACAATTTGCAATTTTTTCACCAGTAATTTCTTACCAGAGTAAATTAAACTGAGCAGTATTTTACATTTACTTCAGCAGCAAAACCAATTTTATGACATTGCGCAATGATCATGGCACTTGACTAAGCATTAGGTGGCCGTCATGTCATCTCAAATCTCTTAGCATTCACATCGAATCTCTAAAAAGGACATCTAGAATGAAAGTATGATCAAAATTCTAACATACTCAGTCATCTAGTTCATATTCTTGGTCAAGGCTGTTGTCGCCGTCTTCCGTCAGGTCCTCGTCAGAGTCCTCGTCAGAGTCCTCTTCTAAGTCGTCATCGTCGTCTTCCGTGTTAACTCTGCCCGACAGGACGTCCTCGATCCAGTCCTCTAGCTCCTCTGCAGTGGGCAGATCTTCGTCGTTGGACATGTCTAGCCACACACTGTCGGCCTGGAGTGCACAACAAACATCTCTTAAAGGTCTAGATTTTTTTTTTTGTACGGTACACGAGTAGAGTTTGGCTTACATCTGTGACGTTGACCACACCAATCTGAGGCCTGAACAAGTCCAACTTGAAGGTCTTTTCCCAGTAAGTGGTGAGCTAGACAATATGAAACAAGTTGCTGCTTAGTGCTCACTTTGAGAGGTGGAAGTCACATGACTCATTTCAAAGTCAGCGCAAGACAATCTCAAAGAGGTCACTTGCATCTCTGATTGGAAGAAATTGTAAAAATGGTAAATATCAATCAAATAAAAAGGACCAACCAGAGGGAAGTCATCAGGATCAATCCAGACAATGCTGAGATCCGGGTTGTTGGTGTTGTCTCTCGCCACGTCCTTTAAGATCTCCAGGAATTCATAGCCATCTAAGAGGTGAAGGTGGAGAGGCGGGAGGGGCACAACAATTTATAGGTCATCACCTTCTTGGCCTGAAGGAGAAGAAAATATTTACAGACCTGGATCCTCCTCTTCGGCAAATGCGACAATATGAATTCCATCCGTGTCATCCTCCTGCAAGTGAGCAAAAGGTTGAGCAAGCTCCATGATTTTCAACTGCATGCGTCACAGCCTGAGAGAATTGAATTGAATTTTCTTTACCCATGTCTCAAACATGTTCTCTGCCCGGAGCTTCCTCAGAGTGGCCCTGCAAACATTTGCAATCCAGCGCCAGTTTTGAACAACATGAGTAAAAAGTAGCGCATGAACCTCCTGTGTTGATTGACAAAGTCTACAATCTCCGTTTCAGATAGAGGTCTGCCAGGCAGGACGACGGGCTCCTCCATGAAGGGCTCATAAAAATTCACCTCGTTCATCTTGAGGGAGAGATGTTTGGCCACCTGAAAGAATCGAAATTCTTCTGAGAACTCACATGACGCGTTTGTTTTGTCTCGTGTATTTTGCACTTACAGATTTATCAAATGTGGCAAAGAACTTGATGTACGGTTGAAAACGCTCCGAGGCCTCCTGAAAAGCTTTGTAGTCTGAGAGGCGGGAAGAGAGTGTTAGTGGCAGTACTCTTGCATTTCCAACAATATTACTACTATAAAGGAGCACGACCTGGCTCTTCTGCCAGTGTAGAAGAAGTAAGATCTTGATTAGAAAATAACAGAATCAAAAGAACAAAGCTGCAGTTTGACCTAGAAGTTTGCAAACGAGATGCTATTTAAAGCCTCTCATGAGAAAACCCACACAGTAAAATCAGGTGACAGAGCTCGAGATCCCATTAAAGGTCTTCTGGGAGACAGCACGGAGCTATTAGAAGACACCCTTTTTTTGTCCCAGTTTGATAAGTAGCCGTGTTACATGGTGGTAAACTAACATAAATCCTCTCCTTTGAAGTAACCAATGAGGCGAATGTCTTCCTCTATCCTTTCGAAGGCTCGGAGCTCCATTGCGTTGTTGATTATTTCCACTGGGTCCTCCAGCACCTGCAGAAGGAGGTGTACAGTGAAAAAATGCAAGGAATGATCATGTTTTATTGTTTTCTGAATAAATATGTATATTGGATTTGTTTTTTCAATACAGATCAACACCAAAAATCTTGGAATCATGCTACATGTGTGCTAGGTCCACTCACATCTAGGAGGAACTCCACAAGAGTGTCTGCTGACAGTTCTCCATCAAACTCAATGATGCGATCATCCTTGAAGACGTACAGGCTTCCCACCTCTTCGAGGCCTGACCAAAAACGGGTTCAATCAAAAAAGAATACTCTCTGGAAAATCAAGATACTCTGTGGGTATAATGGCTTACTGAGCTTCTTGGCTACTTTGGCATCTTTCTGAGCGTCCACCATCCCAAATCCAATATCTTTGTTCTCCAGTACCTGAGCTGTCAGCTGATAGTGTTCACATAGAGAAATCTGTAAACTAAAAGCTATTTCCAGAGATTGGAGAAAGTGCAAGTTGTAAATAATTTTTGAGTCTTAACTTTCAAATTATTAGATGACACCATTTTCTTTTCTTTTTTTTTTTTTGCTCCCTCGATATTTCTCACCTCGAGGACCAGCTCGGTCATCTGGAAGCGCTTCTGTAGGCCTTTGTTGGCAGGCACGGGCTCGTGGTAGAACAGACAAAGCAGGTCAAATCTCTTCAAAGCCTTCTTGTAGCTGCGCTCGTTGATATCCAACACTCTGTCCCTGCCATCAAAGTTGGGAAATTCAAGACCTTCCTCTGCCCCACAAAGCAAAACAAAATGAAGGCAGAGGGTGCAAAGCAGAGACAGGTGCATTGTTGTCCAACGGGAGGGTGTTCAGGGAAAGGTCATCGGCACGTATCAAACTTTAAGGCGTAGCGATTCAAAAAGATTGCACCGATCGTATGACAAAGGCTCCACTTTGTGCTCCTGTCAGCTATTGCTCTGTTTTCTCTCTACCCAACTGTATGAGCTTGTTCTCCCGCTCTCTCCATCACCAAGTCAATCCCACTGGAGGCCTTTTTCCTCCTCCTCCTTACCCACATATGAGAAAAATGTTCATGATGATGCTGTCCATCTGTCCATCCATCAAACTAGCCATCTATCAATTCGTCCTTTCAGAGCTTTTTTTTGCGCTCTGAAATTAGTAGTATGTCTTTGGGAGGGAACAATAATTTAATTTAATTAAATAAGAGGCTCCATTTTCTGGGAAACTCGTTTGAGCTCATAGATCAGACTTTACGGTAGAGAAGGTTTTGTCGTGCGCGTTACCGTAATTCTTGTTCTCAGAGAAAAGTAGTCGATTCCAGATGAATACACGCCTCTTGTAGTCTTAGACAAAGCTTTAATATTGAGGAAAATGAAGCGGTGGTATCTGTGGATTTTTGTGTTTGTGCTGCAAGTGTGCATTTTGTCCTTGCTCTGTGAAGCAGGTACTATGTTGTGACTTTGTTTTTGTGCGTTTAGTTAAAACTATTTCTGACGGTCGTTTTCGCCACCTTGATACCTTTTGTCATTCATTAGCCCGCCAGCCAGCTAGCTAGCTAGCACCGAACTAACCCATCTAAAGTATAACCACTTTGTCACATTTACATGTTTTATGTGTGTGTATTATTACACATCGAAGTACACATGACCCATTTAATGTTCTACTTTCTATTTGTTTTGCTCATCGTGGTGACATTGTTTACTCGTGAGTTCTGCCTCAGATGGTTATCCAGTTACAATGTAGTCATGGTTATAGAACTTTTAAAATAAAAGTAAATCTCAAAAACCCACGTTATGGTCTAATGAAAACAAGTAAACACTAAAAGAACAGGGGTGTGTAGACTTTTTATAATCGCCGTATAGCCATAAAATAAAAGAGTACAAAATCAATCTCGTGAACATTTTTTCACATCATAGTAAATTTAAAGAAAAACTTATTTTAGTGAAATATGGTCCTGTTAAGTTGAAGACAAATATAATTTTCAAATATATTTTGTCCTATGAACCGCAGCTGGTGGATGGATACACAAATTGTACATAGTGCCATCTAGTACACAAGCATGTACCATAAATATTCTTCCTGTCATTTTGCTTGCACGAATAAATCAACAAAAATAGCTTATTTGTTGTAAATAAATTGTTACGGAAAACTTGTACAATTTCATGCATTACTCTGCTATTTCTCTCTTGCTCCAGGCAAGCTGACAATAAGGGACATGATATCTAAGGTTCTTGGAGAATATACTCGGTGTGACTCTGACAACTGTGGTTGTCATCTAGAGTGAGTGTGATAATCAGTCATCTAATCACCTGCAAAGAGTGGTATGATTCTTATGACTTTTACTTGACATGTTTTTTCTACCTCAGGGTCTTGCAGCAAGACTTGGCTCCCTTTCGTGGAGGAATTTCGGAGAATGTTATGTCTTTGACGGTCCAAAGAGGGATGGGCACCCACTACCAGATCATTGGGCATAAATTGTACAGGGAACATAACTGCATGTTTCCAGCCAGGTCCGTTCTGCCTCGTAACCGACATCCAGTTGAGCCGCAATTGTGTAGTTTCTGTTTTTAAAGTGTGGTTTCTTTTTGTGTCTTCAGGTGCAGTGGCGTTGAGCATTTCATATTACAGGTGATTGACAAGCTACCCGATTTGGAGATGGTGGTAAATGTCAGGGATTATCCTCAAATGCCCAACTGGGTGCAACCAGCCTTGCCTATTTTCTCCTTTAGTAAGGTTAGCCTCGATTCCCATGGAAAGTTGTGAAAATTCCCAGAAACTTGCAACCTTGTGTGTGTGTGCACGAGTAGACTTCAGACTACCAGGACATCATGTACCCAGCGTGGACGTTTTGGGAGGGTGGCCCTGCTGTGTGGCCCATATATCCCACTGGGCTTGGAAGATGGGATCTAATGAGGGATGATCTCAAAAAGTAAGACTTAAGATTTCCTTTCTGTAGCCTGTGTGCATTTGCTGAAGGCAGGCATAATGATGTTTTAGGTCTGAAGCTCAGTGGCCCTGGCAGAAGAAAGAGTCCAAAGGTTTTTTCAGAGGATCTAGGTAAGTTTTCTTTTTGTTTGCTTAGTAATGTACTGTTTTTTGTTTCTACTTTCATTGCCCCCACCAAGTTATATATTTTTTATCATGTCTGTAGTTGGTTGGAGTCAGACAACCAAAATCTTATTTATTATTAGAGGAGGGACCAAAATATTATTTATTATTAGACCAGAATATTCCGTTGTATGGTGTGATGAACACATCTTGCTCATTTTTTTTCCTCGCCTGGTAGAACAAGTCCAGAGCGTGACCCTCTGATCCTGCTTTCACGAGAGATGCCAGAATTAGTGGATGCAGAATACACAAAGAACCAGGCCTGGAAGTCTGACAAGGTCAGAGTCTCATCATTCTTCATTTGTTTTCTACCCGTCACCTGAATTTAAAATGCACTGCTTGTTTATGTCTCAAATGTTGACCTATTTATTTTAGGACACTCTCGGGAGACCACCAGCCAAAGAAATCCCACTGGTTGAACACTGCAAGTACAAGTAAGGCATATTTTCTGCCTGTTTTCTCTCCATGCTTGCATGAGTTGTCATAGAAGGGTTTGTTTCCTATCAGAATCCTTTTTTTATTATTATTATTTTTTATGAATGGCTTGCATTTTGTTTCTTCCCCCTTCAGGTATTTATTCAACTTTCGAGGAGTGGCTGCCAGCTTTCGTTTCAAGCATCTCTTTCTTTGCGGTTCGCTGGTGTTTCACGTGGGGGACGAATGGCAAGAGTTTTTCTACCCGCAGCTCAAGCCCTGGGTGCACTACATCCCGGTGAAGCAGGATCTCTCTGATGTCAGGTACTGGCCAATGTCAATAACAAGTCAAGTATTGTCATAAACATATATGCGTGTACTTTAATAAATCAATTTAACATGTTGAAAATCCCTTCTGTTCACAGAGACTTACTACAGTTTGTTAAAGACAATGATTACGTCGCACAAGAAATTGCCATAAGGTAATTGTTGCTCACTGACGTTTGAGTCTCCAAACACATATTTTATTGTTATTTCTCATTTGCTCTTTGCAGAGGGATGGAGTTCATCTTGGAGCACCTGCAAATGCACGATGTTTCCTGCTACTGGGAGCGACTCCTCACAGAGTTCAGTCAGCTTCTTACCTATCGACCCAAAAGACGCAACAACTACAGTCAGATAATGCACAAGCCCGGCAAGACAGAGCTATAATGAAGACACCGGCTGTGTCCGAATGTACTTCCTATACAGTGCGCTGTTAAGGGATTAGGCCAGGGAGCGGAGGGCACTCAAAGTGACCCCCTATGCATTTGGAAAAGTAGAGATTGATTGAAGGGTTAGCGAACAAGGCCGGACATGCAGGACCTGTCAGGCTGTGATTGTAAACGGTACAATTGTTCAAGCAAGTTTTAACAAATGCAATTGTTCTATTAGAGGCTCCACCAATGTTCTCATTTCTTGGGGGAGCTAAAAAAGCCCACATTTAAGGTGAAACAATACGTTGAATATGTTGTAGTATTCACATTATAGTTTTGTTTACTTGACCAAGCAGCTGTGGTGATGTATCTGGTCAAGTGTAGAACGTTTTCTAGCTTTTTAAATAGTAGATGTTTTTTTTTTTTGTGGAGGATTTAATACATACTTGACCTGGCATCCTTTATTTTCTGTATGTTAGCATTTACTTGGTACATATTTGAATTTGTTTGATACTGTTTTTACTGCATAAATACTCATGCTGTTTGCAGATTGTTTTTTGTTTTACCAGGGTGGATGGAGTAACGACAATTTAGGAGCTTAATTGGATGTAGATTCTGATATTAGAAAAATAAAAAAACAATCCTCTAAAATAAAAATAATAACAACTGTACAAATTTAACTTTTTTTTCATCAGTTAACAATTTAGGCAGTTATGGAAACATGATTTTGCTTTGTTTTTTTTTGGTCGGCATTGCAAATCAGAATATTTTCTTTATCTTGCCTGGGTAAACAAAGGTTATATGGATAGGCCAGCTCCTAAACGGCATGCAAAATGTAACGTGGTATTTTTATTTTAGTACAACCACAATGGAAGTTATGCAGAGATTTTTTTTAATCGAAATAGGTCCATTTTAATCAATCAGTACATCTACTTTATTTGAGTTTTTTTTTTTACACAAATATCCATTTGTACAGAGTGCTAGTGCTTTTGTCACTTCTATGCATTCATTTCATTTTTTTTTTTAATTACTCATTAGCTCTATCCCACGTCCGTCCAGTTGGCGGCAGTAATGCAATACGAAGGTTTGTCAGCTGCCATTAAACACAAACGAAGAAAAAGCTCAAAGGTGAGAGGTCGTGAAAAAGCAAGGACGATGTCATGCGCAAATTCTTGAAGGGGAATAGTAACGCAAATTAATTAAATCACTCATTTAATTCCCCCACTCCGATCCCACATATCCACGGGACTGGAGTATTAACGTGTTTGAGGTAAGTTACGTTTTTGAAGCTAACCAAGACGTTAGCTGCTTGTGCATTTATGACAACAAAGTCTTTGAATGAAAATATTAAGATATATGGTAGGTAGGTGCATGGCCCCAGTTTCTGCTGTTTCGATCTTATCACAAATAACAAACAAAAAATTGCACTACATATATATATACATATACTGTACATAATTTCCACTTGTATTTTCTGTCCAGTCATGTTTTCCTCTTTCCTGCACAGTATCGTGTGCTGCATAGTAGAACTCCCTTACATATTGTTTAGCTGTCATGCAATCTATAATAGACCCATCAATGGGTCAATGGATAACTCGATCATCTGCCCTAGGTCGGTTCAAATCTCGGTCAGGGCGAACAGCAACGTTGGAGACCGTTCTGTGGCAAAAATCGAGATCGATCAAGTTGTGGCCAATTTTTCAGTCCTTTAACTTCTTTATCTGTCTCCTAAACCATAACTATAAACCTAGCCTTTCTGAAAAACTTGAAAATGTGCAAAGAAGCCATGTCGCCTGTTAAATAGTGCTTTGGCGTCATCTAGCGGCGTTTTGTTGCCATGCACCCATGGTGGGGAGGGCGGGGTATCATTAGTCATATGTACTGCTACAGTCATCCTGCATATTATTCCAAATCTCTGATGTAGGTGCAAGTAAGGCATGTCCGCCATTTAGTGCTGACTGGTGATCTCGCAAATGGTAAATGGACATTTGGCATTTTCGCAGTTCAGCGCTTGCGGATTGGCATATTTGAATATTTTGTGGGATTTGTAAAAAACATGGGGAGGAAAATTATTCAAGGGGCTACTTGAAGTGTGGTCCTGTACTCTACAGGATGCCTGTTGCATATCTCTGGTCTCCAGTATTTAATGAAAAGTGTTTTGTTGTCATCTTATGTCATCTATACGTAGTAATATAACAATTTTGGTGTTGCCGCCAATTGCTCACAGACTTTTTTTCTATCAGCGGCAGGGCTCAGTCATTATTCCCAGCGAATACTGGTCAAATTCTTTTCACTTATTGCACCGTTATTACGTTCTTCTGCTAATTGAGCAGTTTCAAAAAAGGATGGATGCACCATGCTCCATACGAACACATACTGTATTATTACCATGTAAACTGCAAGGCCATATAGAGAGTAAAAAGTGTAAGTATAGCTCCGAGCCTACATGCTTTTAAAGACTTTGCACCACTTGACATCTGCTTATTTGGACAGCCTCTTTAGTATGGGGCGGTTTGTTTTGAAATGGAGGGGGGGGGGGGGGGGGGGTGCTTGAAGCTGCAGCGGCAACTGTAAGCCATGTGTTTGTGTCTATGCGCCACAGCATGAACGCCAGCTGAAGCGTGATGCATCCAGAGCAGCCCACAACAGGCTTCACCCTTCGGAGGCGACCGGCAGATTTGGCCCCTCGGGGCACGTTGAGCACCGGGCCAGTGCGGGGCCTGAGCCAGAGCGCCAAACCTCCTCGCTTCTGCCCCCTGTTCCCCAGGGTCCATGCAGCTGACGTGGCTTCTGCCCAGCCCGCGCAGATGCCCTCGTCTCCCTCCTCAACCTGCGCGGCTCCTCCGCAGCCTATCCCTGCCCCCGCCTTGCCAAGCAACATAGGCAAGCCAGACTTCCCAGACACGGGCTGGGACCGCATTAAGGATCTCTTTCAAAAAGAGTTAGTGCTTTTCTATTTGTCTTTTCACCTTACAGTTTTCCTCTGTCGAGAAAAAATATAGCAACCAACCGTGTGTGGCAGGGGATACATTCCACACCTGCCCTAGTTGAAAAACATTTTTGCTTGTGAGGTTAAGCAGCACAGAGAATGAATGAACGTAACTGTGCTCTTCTTGCATGCTGCGAAAACATTCAAACATCAAAACACACAAATTGTTCCAACAAAGAAAAAAAGGAAGACTAGCATGCGCAGCTCTCCAAGTAAATGAAACAAAGTATGCTTGCTGTTTATTCATCTTCAGCTGACATTTACAAATAAGCAATGTATACAAATACCAGAATGTTCTACCCAACCACTATCTTAATGCTGATGCATGTGAAATGTCATCAATCGGCTCATAGAAATAGCATTGATGTTGCGGTGGTTTTAAATATTCAAACAACCGCTGCAGCATCACCGAGAAGAACAATATTGCCAAAAGTGTTCATTTTACAATTTTTTCTTGAATGCCGTGTTGACCTCCACTGTATGCCGTCCCCCTCAGTGTGACTCAGGGTTATCCAGAGGAGGTGACCAACGTAGTAAAAAGTGGCATTGTGGCCGCTATAGCGGGCTTGATCTACGGAGGCCTGCCGGCAGCTCGCCACGCTAAGCAGCGCTACATCCAGCTGAGCCAGGCAGAACTCTACACCAGTCGTGTGGAAGCAGTGGTAAGGGAGCGTAGCGCTGGTGGGGGAAATTTTATTTGAAAATAAAACCCCTGTTTGTGTTGACAGCAGCAATGAGTTCAGATAGGATTCAAAATGTTCGCATTGACCATTGTTTTTTTCTCTCTTATTTATTTATTTATTTATTTATTTATTTATTTATTTATTTATTTACTTCTCCCTTTTCTGTGTGTTCTGTCAAATCAGCGTTTGGCCCACAACGCAGCTATCCGAGGTTTTGTGAGATATGGACTCCGATGGAGCTGGAGAGTTGCTGCTTTTGTCACCTTGTTCAAGTAAGTCAAAAAAATCCGATCAGGTCTGCATGTTGATCACAAACTCATTAGAGCAGCAAGGTTGGATCGACTGCTCAGCCGTAGTTGACGGACATTTTCAGTTTTGATGATACCAAATGATGTGACCCAAAACACATTGTCGTCAATTCTGAATTGTTACACTCCAATTTATGACACCGGCATTCATCACCACATTGTTTCGTAAATCCAGTTTGGCAACATCATCACGGGAACTTCTCAGAGGATTAAAAACAGATCATTGATGGTAATGTTGTGTCTCCGTATGTTTCTCTGTCCTGTCTCCAGTTCTGTAAGCACAGGACTGTCAGTTTACCGTGACAAGTACACCCTCGGCAATTTTGTTGCAGCTGGAGGTGAGTTGATGGATTCTTATGCTCCCCAAATGGTGGTTCATATTGTTAGAGAAGCTAAATGCTCTCGGTTAAACAATTGAATTGTGCCCATCCTAAGTACTCAAGTTGGTTGATGATGTGGAACCACTATTGTTAAATGCTACAAATCCTCGTTAAGATGCTCGTTAAATTCCGAATTGTGCATTTTTATGTTGTTTACACAATGGAATATAAAATATAAATCATTGTGATTTGGAAAAAAAAATTGTGTCTGTGTGGCCATGCGTGGCGAGTGTAGCTGTGACCGGAGGGGTTTTCCGACTAAACTTGGGCCTGCGAGGCCTAGTAGCAGGCACCATCATCGGAGCAGCACTCGGGTAAGCAGCCCATCGTTCTTTCACGCCGATAACGCCACGCTCTTCACGTTTGTTGTACATGTTGACAGAGGTTGGGAGCAATGAGCACTCTGGCAGCCAGCTGCGGCCCTTCCAGCAACCCTCTGTGCCCCAGCTGAGGCTCCCCCTCCCTTCCCCTCCCCGACCCATGTCCTCACCCTGCGCTGGCTGCCAGAGGCGCTCATGTCCTTGGAGTAGTACTGCGGCTTGGCTAATAGAGCGGAGCAGCCGGCCAAGGCGGCAGCTGCCCCTCTTCTCTCTATCTTCTCTGTTATTCCAGCCTCTCGTCTCCTGGACTAATGCTTCACTTGCGCTCATTTGCAGCAGCTTTCCCCGTAGCTTTGCACGCACAAGTAGGATTGTGAATGTTTGGTAAACTTTGACGTCTATGTTTGGACCTCCAGAACCATTAATGGGGATTCCTGCCCAAAAGCCATATTTGTTCAACCATTAACATGACATCTTCAATGTACAAGCTACTTTCAACACTAAAGTTGAAAAAACCCGCACGTGTGGACTGACCAATGATCGATAGATTTATGAAAACATTTATCAAATAGTTTCAGCCAGTTTCAGCGATGTATATATGTGTGTGTGTGTGTGTGTGTGTGTGTGTGTGTGTGTGTGTGTGTGTGTGTGTGTGTGTGTGTGTGCGTGTGTGTGTGTGTGTGTGTGTGTGTGTGTACACACACACATACATTTTGTGGGCAGACGTCCACACGTTAAAAAAAAAATATATATATATATGTGTGTGTGTGTGTGTGTGTGTGTGTTTTGGGAGGTTTTGTTTTTTTCAATACATAAGTGTCAGTTATAGACTTGTTTTTTATTATCCGTAAATAGCATGGGTCCACTCGACTTAACATGTGAAATGATGCCTGCCGAACGCTGTGAAGTCCCCTGCTGCCATCACGTGGCGGACTGTCTCGACCTCACTTTTACACCAAGTCCCAGTTTTGCGAAAATGCCCATAACCTGACAACTAAACCTGATTGACAATATTGAAAAACAGAAGTGTGGGTCAGATTTAAGATGCGGTTGCTTTTGGCTTGGACTTTGTCTGTTTGACTGGCATCTCACACACACACGCGTCGCCGCCACCTCCTCCCACGTTAACGTGTACCCGAGTGACCAGCCACCTGGAGAGTTTGACGTGCAAATAGGCAGGTGCAGGCAGAGCAGACGTGAAAGGAGGTTAAGCTATATATCACGCTCCAGATATCACATCAGATTGGTCCAAACGTGCTGTAATTGAGATTGAATGGACAGCCAGCTCGCATCCAGTCCAGTTGATCAACAGTGTGCATACTTCTTAAGACCGTAGATGACTTGGTTGCAGTTTTTGTCCCCCACCATCATGGCTACCATCATGGCCATTTAAAACTGTCATTTTGCTATTGCAATTTGAATTTAATTACTTGTTCAGCCCTAATATTATGTATGTATGTAAACAGGATGTCAAACTTTCAACTTCAGGCATGCAGCAGGAACACGTCATCCAAGTATCAATGAATTCTATTTGTAGGATTCCTACGGGCGCTGTGATCATCAGCATGCTGTCAGTGACGGGAGAAAGTATCCGAGAAAGGCGACGGCGAGAGCGCAGGGAGACTTACGAGATGAAACTTGCAGAGTGGTGAGTTGAACTCTGTGACTGTCAGAAAGATAGACAAGGTGCTACAGTGTCTTGATTTTTGACTTGCGGTTGGTGATTATCAGGTCGGCACGACTTGAGCTGACGGAGGAGTTGATAAGCGACCTGACCGTGAGTTCAAAGGCTGAGGAGGTGGAACGGGACTTGAAAAGGATCCAGGACCTCCTCGATTTACCGCAGAATGATGCAGCGCAGGACTCGAGCAGCCGATGACGGTGCTACCGGTTAAATGACGAACACTAAAAATGTGACTTCACATAACGCTGAGGAGAAATAAGGGCTTCTCTTGGAGTTGACTCGTCGTGCAGCACTCGTGCAGCAAGTCAAAGTAAAAAAATAAACAAAAAAGATCAAATGATGATCGCATCAAGCCCAACAAAATGATCTAATGTGCTGTGACCTAAATGACACCTGTTTTTCGGCCTCTGTTTTCAGGGTCTTACAATATTTCCTTGACACATGAATAAAGTTGATCAGAATTCCCTCAACATATTGCTTATTGTTGTTTTTCATCTCCTGATTTTGACAATAATTAAGGTCAAAGGAGTGAAATTTAATTTAATGCCCCTTTATGGTCATGTATAAGGTGAGTAATCTTAAAGTGTGGTTTAACAAAAATGACCTCTCTGCTATTGCGGGTTATTTAGCAAAAGATACACAAGCTGTTTTTGAATCATTTACATAATTATTTATGTTATTTAGGTTATTTAAGTCCCATCTCATAGAAACGCACACTCAGGGACACGACAGTGTCACCCTCATAGTCACACATGCAATTGTTAACGCTAGCAGAATATTGTCACATGCACACAGACTTAAATTTTTAGGTAATGTTTTTGAACATGCCAACAAACCATACTGCCCATTTTTGTTACGTCGTTGCGAGTAAAATATGTTTTTGGGGGGTTTTTTTCACTACAATTTACTTTTTAATGATTTATATGAAAATAGTTGGGTTGGGTTGGATGCCTGTTCTTTGAGCATATGTAAATTGTCAATGAACCGGGTTGGCTGGGGCCAGCCGGCCCTGCAGGTGTATTCTTAGATGAAATGTCTACAGGGCATAGAGAAGGCACTTAAAACAGTATTTACACAGATTTTAATGCAGACGTTTGTAACGTGCTTAATAACTGACTGACATTTTTTGTTTACTTTTTTCTCTTTCTCCTGGGGATTAAGATCAATGGATGTCACTGATATTTGTCAACTGTGGGCATGTGAAGCTCTTAGAAAGTTCTCTGTGTTAATGGCGATATAAATAAATTTAACATCATTGTAGTTCTACGTGCAACTGCAAACCAACTTTTGTGTGCGATACATTTTGATTTAATTACGTTTTTTTTAAAGTGCAGTCTTGGTGTTCAAACTGTGCATTATATTAGAGGCATATATTAAATCTTCTACATTTTAGTAATAAATTATTTGTTGTAATAATCATCATCATCCTAAATTGACATTAGGATTCCTAATCATTATCATGCTAATAATATTTATAACGATAGTGTCGTTAGCTCCATCCATGTAGTGGCGCTCTCCTATCAAAACAAACGTAGTGTGTGATATGGTCACGTGACATGTCATGTGGCCCCATGGAGGAAACTTGAACATCTGGCTTTAATCTTTTAGCAACTTGCATATACATTGTAATTCACCGTTTCACGCTTCACTGTGTACTGTCTTTGCTAATATCATAGAGTTGAAATTCAGTGGTAAACTCCGCCAAATATTTTCAAATACCGGGGTGACTAACGTAGTTATTTACAGAAGTTGCAGGCAGAAGGTGTTGCCTTCAGGTGTTTCTTCTTATGACTCGTTAAAATGAAACGCACGAGTAGCTCTGATCTATAGCTTTTGATTACAATTTAGAATGGAATATCAAACAACTAACCCAAATTAAGGTAACTGAAATCCCAATTTGTGGTGTTTTTCCCTTTTAACTGCCCTCGAATGTGTTCGGCTAAAGGAAACGACTCTAGATGCGAAGAGACCCAGCGAACAGCTGCCAAGAATTTCAATTTACATGATGTCCTCAAACTTCACATGGCTGTGGCATGCCTGGTGTTATCGCACGCTGCGGCGAGGTCACTTGCGAGTTTTGCTTCATTGGAAAATGTTTCCGGAGAACAAAAACATTGAGAAACCCAACCCTCTGGCAAATGCGGGATTCTTTTCACAGCTTTTTGTATGGTAAGTCAGCGTCCTGTCAGCGCTCGTTCGGGTTCAAGTTGTCAATGTGCCTCAGAAGTGCGTTGTCTGCTGGAGTTAATAGTGAAGATAAATTCACTTTTTATTCATGTAATACATTAATAAGTATGAGCTTGGAATTTGTATTCGTTCATCTTAACAATAACATTAATAACAAGATCAAATTAAAAATATATAATTGAAATTGTGTTTAAAATAGGTTTACTATTGTAAGAAGCAGTGACGTGCGGTGAGGGTTGGGGTTGGTGAGGCAGGCTCATTCTCGCCCCATCTTTGAGGCAAAGGTACTGTCTGCCCCAAGGCCCGTATTTTCCCGCTGAATGCAAGCACGCGCCGTTTGCACGCGCTCAGTACAATGTGTGAGTGGTGCAAACTCACACGCACGCCCTGAGAGGCACGACTTGTCACTGCCTCAGCCTCCATGATTCTCGTCTCCCGTTGTTGTTTGAACAAGAAATACAGCTATTTTGACTATGAAAATGATCCAAATGTATAGAAAACACACCAAAATTGCATTAAAAGCGTAGACCACAGGACAGCTATTATATTATGTTTTATTAGTATATTATTCCTTTTTTAACAACTTATGGTGACAGCTGAGGAGACCATGTTGAGCACTTTACCGCCCCTGGTGGCAAGGTGAGGCACTGCCTCACCTGCCTCCTATGAGCGCACGTGCCTGGTAAGAAGGGTTATGTTCGACGGTCCGACATACGCGGCCTCGAGGTTACGAACGGTGCGCAATGAACTTGCTTGCGGAGCGTTGTAAAAGGTATGAGATAATGAGAGTTGTTTTTTTTTTTTTTTTTTTTACTCATTTCAGTGCATTATTCTGTACCCCCAATTTACTCATCTCTAAACTCAGTTTCTGCAGAGATGGGAGTAAATCAAACAGAGCAATAAATTAAAAATTAGGGCTACATTTAGGAAATTGATTTAAACTCTTAAAGAGTTCAGTGGTGTCCAGAGTATGTGTTGTTTTATAGAGTTAATTATCTCGTTGGATTAACTCTGCATATATCATTTTGATCCGCCTTTGCACCTGCACTTCTCCACTGAGTCAATCAGTGTAATTTTCTCCTCCTCGCTTATCTCTGGGAAACACTGGTGTTCAAACTAGTTACTTTACGCTCACACAGCAGGGCTTGATGTCCAATTCGGATTTCCTTTCTTTTTAATCCGATTTTTTTATGTACTCGTTCACATAAATTAAATTAAAGTGATGTGACACACATGCGCATGACGTCCAATGACGCGCCCCAAAAACAGACGACGGTGTTTACGGAAGTAAATGATGTAGTGATCGATTCATCTTCTTATATCGCCATTGTAGCGAGGCGAGAGGAGGTAGAAATAATTTGGGGAGATAGGGTGACTTTCTTCGATCTCTACATTTTGTGGGTGACGTCACGTTATTGCTGGGCGTGATAAATAAAGAGTTTATCACCAGAAATGTCCAATTCATGCTTCATGTTTCAAATGAGTGAAATATTAAGACAACCACAGCTGCAGATTCACGGACAATGTCAGTAGTGTCCCGAGAACTCTCTCCCCAGTCCACGTGGAGGCTTTTGGTTACTAAGAAATAAAAAATTGGAATTGCATTCAGTCTTCTTGGGATTGATTGGAGCTGTGCCGACTCACTGTGCAAATAGGCAATCTGCAGTCAGCCCACACCGATCGTGCATTTCTTTTATTTTCCCTCTCTTCTCACTTTTTCGGTTGGAAAGGAACCCCCCCTTGCAATTCCACCAGGTAAGTGTGACTTGACTGATGTTCAAAAAATGCTGTGAAGTACTCTGTTTGCAAGACTGTTGAAATTTCAAAATGCTTGCCATTTTAGTGAGCTTATTTTATTTTATTCTATTTGGTAAGCAGTCGCAGTAAACATATTAGGACATCTTAAGACTGACCAAGTGCACCTCCGGGGCTCCCACACTGAGTTCTTGAATCATGGGTAAAGGGAGCAATATTGTAAAGTTTGATAAATATCTGGTCCTCCCATTTTTGTGTCTAGTCTTCTATATGCCACTGGTTTATTTTAATGCACTGCACAATGTTGGCTGTGGATGTGACATATAGTCATTGACTGGGTTGACCTTTGCACCCACTACTGAGTGATACGCCAGAGCGTGTCAGTCCCGCCTGCTTCCTTATATGACTTAGAGACGTTGGATCTGTCGGATTCATTTAGTTACCTTCCGCCTGTATTGATGCTGAAAAATTGTGAGAATGACTCAGATTTGTCAAAATCCGACCAAGAAAATGCTGTGCCGAGCCAAGTTGGCTGTCAACGTTGTTGCATCACTTGGAATCCCTGTATATGCGCTAGAAGTAAAAAAAAAAAAAAAAAAAAAATCCACAAAGTTTGACAGTTATAGCATATTCTGTAAAAAACTAATAAAGAAATATAAGACTGACTGCAAACAAATGCAAAACAGGCCCCGCCCATTGTGAAACAACAGCGGAATGTAACAACGCTATACGTTATGCTGATGGATCACGTTCAATCAACACAATATTTTGTTCCTGCGAATTTGTCACATCATTGTCTTCAATTTTCCCTGGTTAAACCACTGCCATGTCGTTGCTGCCTCTGATTTCTTTCCTTATAAGAACCTAAAATTTTCATCAATGAATCATTATTATCTCAACCACTGTTGACTTTACCAGTTTTTAGTTGTCATTTTTTTGTCTTTTTTCAGTAGGAGTAGGAAATGCTCTCATTTTTACTTTGCAATCTGCAACTTTAATGGAATAGCTTTCTAAGAATGACCACCTATTGCTTTTGTTTTTTAAGCATTGTAAGAAACATTTAACCTCATGTAAAGAAAATTCCTAACCAAGTAATAACTTATTAAGATAAACTGCTTGATTTCATATGTGGAGATAATGGCAGAACATTACATTGTGTTTTTCTGAATGATCCTTTTTGGTATTAAGGTCAGAGCAGATCATGCCACATTACTGACCCAGTTACCAAATAATTGTTTGCTCAGTTTTGGGACTCAGTCTATCCTGTGGTTAGCAATTCTCAGCATGGTCGCACCTGAAGCAAAGAAGCGTTAAATCCCACACTCGCACATTAAAAAGTAAGGCTTTCAATTGGTGTGCCCACATTAAGATCCACTGATCAACCACTCAACAATTCTACACACCATGCTATGCCTATTGGTGGACCTCTGTTCTCTTCCAAGTTTCTTTTGAGGATCTGGATGTAAATTAAAAAAAAAAAAAAAAAAACCCTCTTCTAATGATAATGTTTATTTTTCAGTTGGGTGAGTCCTTTGCTACACCTCGGACGCAAGCACCGACTGAAGGAAAGTGACCTCTACACAATTCTTCCTGAAGATGAATCGGAAGTACTGGGACAAGACCTCCAGAGGTATCTTTCTTCTTCATTTCATTTGAACAGCACCCGTTTAAAAGGGATAGTGCGAGTCGGAATTCAACCATACTTCTGCTATAAGGGGCCAAACTTCAATTTTGGTATGTGCTGGTTTTGTTCCCACAATTTTGACACTCTCTCTGTGACTGACCCCACTTTGTTGTGTTCCAATGTAATTTATGCCTGTACAAACCCAACGTTTTCACATGTCTTGCAGGTTCTGGGATCTTGAGGTTAAAAAGGCTACAAAACAACTACGCAAGCCCAAATTGTCCAAAGTCCTTATTAAGTGCTACGGGAAGTCCTACGCCGTCGCGGGAATCTTTGCCTTTTCCTTGGTATGCACTGATTGGCTTTATGACAGCATGAGGTGACTCAAGGTCAATGAGGAATCCTAATTTATTCATTTGCAAGTGTTGTTGTACACGTTCTTAATTTTCAAGGAGATAGTGTGGGTTTGATTTGTGGCCAGCGTTCCAATATCCAGCCACTGCTGGTCCTAAATGTGGATAAAAAAAAAAAGTGGGTTGCATAAAAAAAAAAAACTGCAACATCATACGGGTGACAGACAAGCTGAACATCACAACAACTGAAAAGTCCCTCATTGACTTCTAAGCCATCCGTAATACTATCAGCAGGCGTCCGTCTTCGAGAGCCTATTTGATAATGTCAAATTTAAATCGGCAGACCAGGCGCATATTTGCTGCTTCCAGTCCAGTGAGCAGTGAGGTACATGACATAATGGCATCCTGCTGATTTCATTTTTAGAAACACTCGAGAGCTCTTTGCTGTGCCCTACCAAAAATAAGCGAGCGACTGCTGCAAATATTAACGCGACTATTTTTCTTTTACAGGAGGCCATTAAAGTCATCCAGCCACTTCTTCTTGGTAGAATAATAATGTTCTTTGAGAATTATAATGCAGAGGACCAGAGCAGTCTTTGCATGGCCTACCTCTGCGCGGGTGCCATGTCTCTCTCCACCTTTGGTTTGACTATCCTCCAGCATCTCTACTACTATTTTGTCCAAAGAACCGGAATGAAGATGAGAGTGGCCTTGTGTCACGTAATATACTGCAAGGTCAGTAACGATGAGGCAGATGCTTTTTTTTTTTGTTCTCCTCTGATGACTGTCACTATTTGCTGCAAGATAATACAGTAGTGAAGTATTTGTTTTTACTTCCCGCCACTGATGAATGTGTCTTTGCACCTCTCCTCAGGCTCTTCGTCTCAGCAGTCAAGCAATGGGACAAACTACCACAGGCCAAATTGTTAACCTCCTTTCAAATGACATCAACCGTTTCGATGAGGTCAGGTGTGCTGCAACATTTCAAGTACCTTTTCGCGTGATTTGCAATATGCTGAAGTGTTGCTTGTTTATAAACTGTTGCTGGATTGGTGAAGGCAATTCCAATGTGCATGGCTCCTTTCGGCACCGTAGTGAACGAGGGAGAGAGAGAGGGGGAGAGAGACAGAAAGCGAGAGAGAGTCCCCCATCTCCCCACCACTTGCCCTGACGGCAGGATGTCATCCCCGTGGGTAGACCAAGCACACCTCCCAGCGTGGAGTCTCCCATTAGATGACACTGGAGGAAGACAAAATAAGATAAAAAAAAAAAAAATTGTGGCGGGACTAAAATCTAGTAGAATAAAAATAATAAATAAATAAGTAGGCCTTTATAGAACACAATAAATAGATAAATGAAGAAATAAGTGACTCTAAATGCGACTTTTTTGTCATGTCACGTGAAAACCAAGTGCATATCTGGGAGCGAGCAGGTCACTCGCTTGTACTGAGGCAGCACAGAAACCGCTTGTGCTGCAGTGTGGTTCGTTCTGGAGTTGCATGACAGAATGATACATGGTGCAAAAATAAATCTGTCTGGACTGTGCACAGCCAAATGCTGCTCTGGAAATATTTGCAAATCTTGACTTTGGCTGAACTTTTCAAAAACCTTGACCATTTTTTTGATAAGGCCAAAATCTCCGGAGACTTGTGAAGTACAGGACAAACCACAAATAAATATGAAATGTAAAATATGTGTAGACGAGGCCAATCGCACGCCCATTCACATCTGCAAAACCTCATGGCTTAGCTTCAAAAAGGTCTGCTTTGGTTAATACTAAGAAACAATTCAAATTGCCACAGATGGGCTAACAAGTAGCATCCGTGTGGTGGCGTTATAGCACTTTAAGCAGCAGATATTGGACCACAAACGGTGGTGCAACACATCTATACAGACAACATAACAATACTCAAATATTCCCTCCTGCATCAATCTCTTTAAAATGAAATATTGAAAGCGCTGCATCTAAGGGCGGGTGGATGTCATGGTCACTGATGGAATTAAATTCACATCTCAAGGCACCACTCTACTGAAAAAAATGCAGATTGGTTAAAATTTGCTACATTTATATGTTCACCCCTGGATTATTATATGAAGTGTATCCTTTGGCCTATAATTCTATGCAGGATATATGCTATCGTGTTACCCTGAAGTAGTACGGATTGTTCGGTATGCTATTGCCATGCGTGTTTAAACTTGGTCGTAATAGCCTTCGAGCATTTCGTGGTTTCATTGCATGCTTGTCATTTTTGTGCAGATTACGCTGAATCTGCACTACTTGTGGGTGGGACCGCTACAAGCAATTGTGGTCATCATTTTCCTCTGGTACGAAATTGGTCCCTCATGTCTCACAGGGGTGGCTGTCCTCCTTCTCATGTTGCCTGTGCAAACATGGTTTGGAAAGCTTTTTGGAATCTTCAGGTGAGTAGGCTTACAAAGACGTGACTTTAGAATGCATATAAATTACTAGTTCTTGCCTCCTTTCAATTGTGCTGCTCTTTCTGGTGAAAAATATTAGTCATTTTCACAAACAAAAAGAATAGGTGAATATTCTTAAATTGTCTGTCTGCACGTGTTGCTCCTCCATTTGTGTTCAATTAAAAATTCAAATTTGCTGCAACAGTGATGTTTGTTACCCCGTCTTTGACATTTAGTGTTTTTTTCATTAATATTACGATAAATAGACTTTGTTTAAAAATGTGGTTTTAAACACATCCAAATTCTCTTTGTGTTTAGTTTGAGTGTCGACTTCACCTGGTAGTGGCAATAAACAACTTAAATCCTCTTTATCGGATAATTGTTCACTATTTACCCAACAGCTGCTTGTTGTGAAGTGACTTGAGTTTACTGCCACCATACCGAGCTCATATCAAAAAACAAATGGCAGAATGTACATTTCGTGAAAGAACATGTAAATGGGGCCAGTAAAGCAGTACTGTATTTTCCCCAAAGACAGTAAGTTCCACCCTGAACTTGTGTAATTTCCGAGTTTACTCCAATAAATTGCAATTAACTCTTGTTACTTACCTTGGAAAATTTCTAACATAAAAAAAAAAAAAATCCAACCCTGCAGGTAAGTAATGCTAGAACTAACTTAATTTAATGCCCAGACCATGTTCTGAAATGCTGCAAAAATATGTCCTCCAAAAAAAATTCTTTTGGGATCTTAAGACCAGGGCATACTTTGAGAATAATTGTCAAAAGCCCTTTGAGACTGCTTGTGATTTAAGGCTATAGTACGAATAAACTTGACTTGACTTGACTTTTTTTTGCAGGAGCAAAACAGCGGTCCTAACCGACAGTCGAATCCGCATCATGAATGAAGTGGTGTCTGGCATCCGAATCATCAAGATGTATGCTTGGGAAGGCCCCTTCTCAGCTCTAGTCACACAGTCCAGAAGGTAAACACAAGAGAGCTCTTTTTTTTTGCTTGGTGCATTTTTCTTTCTTGGTTTGCCAATTGTGTCTCTATTAGTGTGGTGAACCTAAAATAATGAGGTCAAACATGTAAGAGTCAGCCTTTCTTTTTTTTTTTTTTTTCCAGGCTATTAGTTCCCATGAGACCTCACGTACAAGCTTTGGAATTTGTTTGTTTAATGCAATTTAATGACCGTGTCTCATTAGATTTGGCATGACTTCCAGTCCGTTGATGTTGCTAAATATTCAGGGTTGAACAAGTAGCTGACTACAACCATATCTCTAGGACGATGGTTCGATCTCTAGTCAAGC
The DNA here is from genome assembly GCF_059516105.1 of Syngnathus floridae. Lineage (NCBI taxonomy): Eukaryota > Metazoa > Chordata > Actinopteri > Syngnathiformes > Syngnathidae > Syngnathus > Syngnathus floridae. The sequence continues at coordinate 14,776,234 of NC_142414.1, read as the reverse complement.
TCTCAAGCGAGACCTTGAATCCAAGTCCACTTATCAGCCACCATGTAATTCCTACTCTGTCAAGGTCTCATAGAAGTAAGTGGGTTTAAATGCTGAGTGAGTCATGAGGCATGGTCAACAAGGCCTGTTGATATCATGCCAGTCAAGTTTTTTACTGATAGTGAAGCGAATCAGCATAGATTTTCTGCCACTTAGACTCAAATGAGAAACAAGAGACCCAGTGTGCTGGTCGCAAGCTGTTGATTGCCACTTCCGGTTGAAGTTTACTGTTGAAAAAATGTGAAACAAAAAGAATTAAACAAGTGTTCCACTTGAAAATACTTTTCAAATTGTCTTTTGTTGGAGAAATGCACACCTCTAATACAGGTCTACATATCATACATTTCATGATAAAATGAATATCTAGCCGACTTAGTCAAAAGTGCTTTGATACATTAGCGGATTTATGCGTACCAGCCAGTGAGTGTTAACCAGTAATAATCTTCTTGGCTGTGTACTTTGTTCCATGATAGCGTACCCTTTTGTTCTGGTGCTTTGTTAACCAGTGTCTAGACTTGAAAGGGGATTTGAAACATTTGAACTGATCTGGTTTGCCGCTGATAAATGATGCATGTGCTATCTATTGTTTCCTTGCAGGTTGCAGATTGCACCTGGCCCTTTGAGATAGTGCGTCTTTGCATGAGCTCTCTGTACAGTCACAAAAATTTAACTGAAGAGATAACATTCTCACTCTTGCTATTGAGTATGAAATAAATTGCACGTGGAGTCAATGCCGAGAGGCAAGCGTTCACATCCAAACGTTTGTCATTCTTTTGACATGTGTATATGTGACCCTCAACGGGTTCAAATTGATAAATTGATGACCTTGTTTTGTCATCACAAATATTTCAATTCACAAAAACTGACTTTTTTGGAAAGTTGTATATATAAAAAACAAAATAGAAAAGCTTTCTGTCTCTCTCACTGTCTTTATTCATCCATATTATTCACTCTGGTAAAAAAAAAAAGATCAGCTTCAAACATGTATGTTTGTTCTTATCTTCAGAAAGGAAATAAACCAGATCATGAAGAGCTCCTACCTGCGAGGACTCAATATGGCGTCGTTCTTCGCCAGCAGTAAGATCGTGGTGTTTGTCACCTTCGTGGTGTACGTGCTGCTGGGCAATGGCATCAGCGCCAGCCGAGTCTTTGTCACTGTTGCCCTGTACGGAACCATCAAGCTCACCGTAACGCTGTTCTTCCCGCTGGCCGTGGAAAAACTGTCTGAGACCATTGTCAGTATTCACAGGATCAAGGTAACACTCATCACTATACATTGTCAACCTTTCCTTGAAAATGTTTGTCACAGTCACACACACACACTCAGTGATGGCAAATATCGTGTACACACTTCGTTACCACTGAACTTAAGTAGATTTATTTTATTTTATTTTTTTTTTTACTTTCTGTACTTGAATAATATTTCTGATGACATTTTACTTTTACTCTGCATTTGAAAACAGATTTCTGTTCTTTCTACTCCTTATCATGTAAAAATAGCTTTTCAGCTTTTGAGAAAGAAAGAAAGAAAGAAAGAAAGAAAGAAAGAAAGAAAGAAAGAAAGAAGAGAGAGGGGGGGGAAGAAACCCAGATACAGTTGAGCCCATACTTTTTTATGTTTTGAGAACATCAATTCAGTTGTATTTAACTTTTATAAGAACAATGTGCATTTGCCGGTACTCGATACGTGTTCAAGTATTTTTGATGTTATACTCGGTGAAAAAAAGTGCGGTATTTTATACTGTATATATTCTGTCAAACTTGTTATTTTAGCATGTGCAAAAGGATCATTGTTGTTTGTAACCCACCTAGAATTTTCTCCTGCTGGATGAAATGAACAGACGGAAACTGACACTGGAGGAAAAGAACCCAAACACCGTCGAGATGACGAAGTTGACATGCTACTGGGATAAGGTCAGATCATTCTTCTCTGTGTGCACAGTGTAACCTATAAGACACGTCAAACAATTTAAAATTCAACCCAAAACGTTTGTCATTTTATCATGAGAATCAAGATCAGTGAGCATGAAAGGATTATCTCCACTATGTTTTTTCTCTGGCTTATTGTGAATTCATACATCATACTTGCAGATTTTTTGAACACGTTTTTATTTTTCAAATCCCCTTGTGACAAGAAAAGTACAAGTGAACATCTGTCGAATGTTTGCGACCTTGAATGAAACCTGACGAGAAGGCAGCAATCACTACCTTCAGAAACACAAATGTCTACCTAGGATAAAGGCGTTCAGCAAAAAAAATGTCTGAATATTTTCATATTCCACCAAAAACATCACTTCATCAATATTTAAGAATACATGTGACTATAATGTGTGAACTTGTGGAACTTTATGTCTTCTGCTATCCATTCGAGGAAATTTCTTGGAATGCTCATCTGAAATATTACATAGTACTCTTTAGCCCGTTATGTCTTCTGCTAACCTCTCGAGGAAATTCCGTGAAATGCTCATCTGAAGTATTAGGTAGTAATCTTTAACCAAAGGTGGCCTCTCTGGTGTTACGGGTCAAAGAAGACAAACTATAGTTAAGTGAATCATTTACAAGCTGTGGGTTGTTCTGTAGATTCACTGTTTCTCAATTTGTTCCATCACACGCAGTCACATGCGACGGTCTCTCAGTGCACATGTCTTCATTGTCTCTCTATGCGATTGAGGTGTCAGTTCAGGACAGTGGCCAAGGAGTTTCCCCCCCCGCTCTTACTGTAGCTACAGTAGTGGTATTTTTTTGCAGCGTGTGCATTGTCAATCACTGATAGCCTGTTCAAACGTCCACAAGAACTACAATTTGGTCTGATTTGAATTGAATTATTGATTTTCTTAATAACAATAATAATGATAATGATAATAATATACCAATCTGGACAGACTGAAGCACAGATGTCAAACTCAAGGCCCGGGGGCGGGATACGGCCCGCCACATCATTTTATGTGGCCCGCGAAGACAAATTGTGCATCAAATTCGTGTGTCATTACTAGAATTGCAAATTGTCTTCACTTTTAAAAATATCTTTTTGACCAGTTTTTACTAGTGTGATTTGAAAACGAGTTATTTGTCAGTTTATTTTGTAGCTTTTACTGTATATAATATGAGGTGCTGATACATTTATTTGGGTTGACAGTCATAATGGCCCTCCGAAAGCAACTATGACTACAATGCGGCCCGCGAAAAAAAATTATTTCACCCCTGGACTAAAGAATTAAGAGTGTACAAAGAAAATTATTTCTTGACATCATCAACAAAACAGTCCCCTCCCTTGTCAAGATAGATTTTTCTCAGAAATCTGACTACCCAACCCACATGAGCACATTATAATCTTGACACACTTTTTTATTCTTAAAGTGCAAACAGCTTGCATTTGCTCAGATTTAACTGCCTGTTGCTAATAGGCTACTTCGTTGAAATCTGTTATGGGCATAAACGGTGTCTCGTGTTCTCGCCTGTTCCGTCTGAGGTCAAGGCGAAGTTGTGGTTATCATGTTTGTAGGACAGTGTTAGAAGATTTCCAATGCATAATGACCAAGTTACAAAATGGCCATATGGTAGTTAAAAATTGTTTTGTGCGTTTACAACAGTTTCAAATGTACATATAGCAACACTAATATCCTGTAGCAACTTTCACTTTTTGTAGCCACCTGCAAGCATGTAGCATGCTAGTAATCCTGCCTGTATTTGAGCAGTCTTGGTAGAGTTCATCCCAATATTTTTGCTTTCCTGGCATAGACCATTTAAAAAAAATCTTTACAATAATATGCGGTCCAAAAGAGCCCTGAGCAACTTTGACTAGCATCTTTATGACTCGACAGCAAGTGGCAAAATGGCGCCCCCAGCAATAGATTCAAACAGGTGGATTCTTATGCTTCATTCAAAAGCAACCTTACCAGAATGACAACTTTACCCATTTGTGTATCATAATCTACACTTCTCCAATCTTAACTGAATTTCTTCACTATGAATATGTTCAAACCATGAAGTGATATTAATCAGGCTTGAAGCTGTCAAAAAAAAGGTTCAAACCTTTAGAACCTAGACTAATATTATGATTTAAAAAAATATACATTATAAATGTCAAGTTTTTCCCATTACAGTATTAACAGTCAAATATGTCACGCCAATAAAGACTGCCTATACTTATTATTGTATCGTATGTATGTAAAATCTATGTAAAGTTTGTGAAGTCTAGAAAAAAAATGTTTAGGTAAAAACAATTATGTCGAGTGAAATCCAGTATGACTTTTCTTCTATATACTATATATATATATATATATATATATATATATAAACATTTTAAAGTAAAAAAGGCTGTCTTGATGAAAATCCCATCCTTAAACATTACCGTTGAAATGCACTTCCATTAAAGTATTGGAAAAACTGGTTGTCATTTTAATGTTGAGGGGAATTGTTGACGTCTGTAACTAATGAAGTAACTTGTATACGGGTTTAGTTACTTTTAAAATCAAGTAATCAGTTAAGTAACAAAGTTACTTTTTCAAAATATTGGTACACTCCTGATAGTCCTCTTCGCCATTATTCATTCTTTACAAGACGTATGTGAAAAGAGTAGAGCCGCATGATGAACCCAAGACCTGCCTCCAGTCACACATTAACTTATTACAGCAGTCGTTTGAGCCTGTGTCTATACTTTTGAACTTGTGCGGATTAGGAAATAAATCAATTGAATTTAAACTTGTACTCCCAATTCTTTTTTGAAATCATTTAAGCTCTACATTGCATACTCATTTCATCTATAATGAATGTTCACACACATTTAATCACAACTATATCTTATTCTTTTCAGCTTCTGGATTCACCGTCTCTGCAGAACATCTCCCTCACGGTGAAGTCACATCAGCTCCTGGCTGTGATAGGACCAGTGGGGTCTGGGAAGGTGAGCTTAAAGCTTGTTCAATAATTGTCAGCGGGACTCTGTGTGTGTTCCACAGTGCTACGTTTTTAGCAAATTGATGCATCTCAAAAAAACAATGCCTAACGTCGATTTGATTCATCTATACCGCCAGTCTTCACTGCTCAGTGCCATCTTGGGGGAGTTGTCCCACGACAATGGAACCATGACAGTGAGAGGTCAACTGAGCTACGCATCCCAACAGCCTTGGGTTTTCCCGGGGACCATTCGCAGTAACATCCTGTTCGGGAGAAGCCTGGATCCCATGAAGTATGAGCGCGTGCTGAAGGCCTGCGCTCTCAAGAAGGTGAGTCGGCATTGGAAGGGCTGAGGTTAAAGATCTTCGTTGGAAAAAAAACGACTGTTCCTCATCTGGAATTTTCTTTATATTGCACAAACGACAGCTGATATGCTCTTCAATCGTCAAACACTTTTTTTTTTTCGTTATGAATCAATCAAATATTTATATCAATATAGTTTGGATTGCAATTCATTGTGAATGCATTTTGATTATATCTCTTTGAGGCATCACATCCATGGCCTTACACCGCAGATTGTGTTGTGTTCATTTTATTGGAGCGCAGGACCTGCAGCTGCTCCCGGATGGAGACCTGAGCCAAATTGGAGACAAGGGAGGCACCCTCAGCGGGGGCCAGAAGGCTCGCATCAATCTGGCCAGGTGGGAAGATGTGCATTTGCTTTCATACTTTGTGAGAATAATTGTGTTCACATGTATGTGTTCTCAGAGCGGTGTATGAGGAAGCAGATATCTACCTATTAGATGATCCTCTGAGTGCTGTGGATGCCGAAGTTGGAAAATATCTCTTTGAAGCGTGAGTGTGCATCATACATTATGGGTTACTCCAAAATTTGAGCACAATTTAAAACCCATTAAACGCTTAAAAATCTGCGTCATAGGGAAGGTGTGAAATAGGGTTCGACCGATTAATCGTGACCAAATTAATCGGGTCATTATAGTCCTTCAAGCATTGGCCAGAATCATCGGTCAAATGGACGATGATTGCCAATTTGTTTTTATTTTTATGTTGTCTAATCATTTACAGCACTTTGTTGACATGGCTTTCAAAGACCTTTTGAAGTGTGAGTGGTTTTGTCACAATTCATTAGGTGCATCTGTGGCCTGCTGAAGAACAAGTGTCGCATCCTGGTTACTCACCAGCTTCACAATCTGTGGACAGTTGATCAGATAGTGGTGATCAAAGAGGTTGGTATCACAATTTTGTCTGTCATGGTTGCTTCGGGATGGCGTACTACCCGCTCACTGTGAGCTCTGACCAAGCTTAAATTCAAAACTGATTCAATGAAAATGTATTGCACGTAGCTACTGACTGATTTTGCTTATTCTTTATGTACTTTAAGGGTCGTATCATGGCCAAGGGAACGTACAGCGAGTTGCAGAGCTCCGGCCTTGATGTTGGCTTTCTGCTCAAAACCCAGGAAGAGCAGGAATATCCATATCTGTCAGCCAACTCTGACAAGGAGTCACTCTCGAGCAGGAAGACAAATCACTCGAACAGTTCACTCTACGCGCACAGCACCCTCCTGCCACCGGAGGGCATTGCTCCTGACCTGCTTCCTGTAAGTAGCAGAATTCCATATATTGCTTATATCCAGGCAACATAGTTGCCTATTTGCAGATTTTCTTTAAGTTTGGAATTAATGAGGTTAAGACATTTGGCTTCAAAAAGTGGGCAGTCAAAAGCTGTTGGTAACTTTCTCCTTTGTTTTAATGTGACTGAGTTGCCTGTGCAAAGCGGTGTACAATTGTTTATGGACAAGAGCAAAGAGAAGCAGATCACCTCCTGAGAAATGGCAAAAACAAGTCTGTTTTCAAGTTCCTACTTAAAACGTTGGTGACAGTGCTCGTATTATTTTGTTTGTGCTCGCTATTTAAAATAGTATTCTAGCTAATCCTATTTCCTCATGCCAACAATTTTTTCATTTAATTCTAATATTTTTATTATTGACTTTTTCTACAGGTCGAGAGTGCACATGCTGCTGAAGAGGAGTCTCGTGCTGAAGGAAATGTCAGGCGGGATGTTTATGTCAAGTACTTTACTGCCCACTGTCACCCTCTGATCTTATTGGCTATTCTGGTGCTCAGTGTCATCGCTGAGGTGAGTCAGAACTACTTTGGTCATACAAAGGATACAGTGAATAAATTGAATGTATTGTTGCACAGCTAATGTACTGTACACATTGTTGTTCTTTTTAGGCTGCATACATTCTGCAGGACTGGTGGCTGGTCTTCTGGTAAGTCAGTGGCCTGGCACCTACACACACAAACTAAATCTCATATGTTACCTTGTGCTGATATTGTTGTCGACAGGGCCAAAGATGGGCTCAATAACACCGACATAGTTGTGACTGTTGCAAAAAGCACCAATGAGAATGGCTTACACCAAGGCAACATTCTGCTATTTTATCTCGGCATTTATTCCGGTGAGTTCAAAATTTCTTGCTTTGTCTTTTTGTTCGGGATACTGTCTCCAATTTTACATGTTTTGCAAGTTTGTAGACGAATTGTTCCCTGTAATTTGTTTCCTAGGAATCGTTTGTCTGCACTCTTAAGTTTGGCTGTATTTCACAGGAGAAGATAATAACGGGAACTACTTGCAACACTTGTCAATCATTTTGAGAATGTGGAAATAGAGCTGTGTGATGTAAAAATGTCTGCTGCAAGATTTGACTCTCTATCACTAGTATTGTTATCATGATGTGCGAATTTTTAGCCGACAGTAACACAACCTTGGTCATCTTCCTGTCTTGGGCAGGTTTGACTGCAGCCGCCGTGATTTTGGGTTATGCCAGGAGCTTAGTGATCTTCCACGGGTTAGTGAGATCCACTCAGACGTTGCACAACCGCATGTTCAAGGCTGTCCTCCGCACCCCAGTCCGCTTCTTTGACGTCAACCCCATAGGTGAAAATTGGAAATGTAATCTTTCGAAGGGAAGCGGGTCACATGTGGCCTGTTGACAGTTCATCTAAGACTCAGAATGATGATGGCGCTGTTTCAGCTCTGAGCTGATCCAAACATTTGCTTGTTTTCCCTGCATGCTAGGAAGAATCCTCAACCGCTTTTCCAAAGATATCAGCCAGATGGACTCCATGTTACCACTCACCTTTGTTGACTTCTATCAAGTGAGGAGTTATCTGGTTAGACTAGTGTTTCCCAACCTTTACTGAGCCATATGTTTTAATATAAAATGCTCAGGGCACACCACCAAGTATAGCAGATGAAATCTTGAAACGCTTATTATGAAAAAATGTCCCACTATGCCTGAACTATACATCGCTGGCATGGATACATCATCACAGATGCATCATTAAAAAGTAAAAGATAATAATAATATCGGCCAACAATTTTTTGCATTTTTTTTTAGCCAAGTAAACTTTTCCAGATTGTTTGCGCTGATTTTCGAATTGCCCTCGTTTCATCTCTAGCACATCCATTTTCTAACACAATATAATGCAATATAATGCTAAAAAAAAAAAGAAAAATAAAGCTAAGGACATTTTTTAAATCAGCATAAAAAATGTGTCAAAGGTCACATAAAGCCACCTGTGTACTAATTTGAGAGGCACAGTGGTTGGGAATCACTTGGCTTAGGCTGAGGTAAAAAATATTGATGTAGTAGTTTGATGGGGGAAAAAAAAACCTTTCCTTTCGCAGCTTTTCTTGCAGAACCTGGGCGTTCTGGCTGTGGCAGCTTCCATCATCCCCCTCCTCCTGGTCTCCCTTGCCCCCCTGCTCTTCACCTTCCTCTACCTGCGGCGTTACTATCTTTCCACGTCACGGGATATCAAACGTCTGGAATCCACAAGTACGTCAGGCTTTAAAGCGGTTTGTAAACCGTGCCGGTTCCGTAACATGCTCCGTCTTCCCTTGCAGCACGCAGTCCAGTCTTCTCCCATCTTTCATCATCCCTCCAGGGACTGTGCAGCATTCGAGCACTCGGAGGAGAGGAGAGGTTGACAAAAGCCTTTGACTCACACCAGGATCGACACTCAGGTTTTTCTCTTGCGTGCTCCTTTTTGTTGCATGATACGTAGACGGTGTTTTCAATGAAGTGTCGTTGATTGCAGAAGCGTGGTTTCTTTTCCTCATGACCTCCCGCTGGTTTGCCCTGCGACTGGACAGCATTTGCTCAGTCTTCATCACCATAGCAACGTTTGGGTGCATTTTACTCCGAGATGGTGAGAATGTTCAAACATTGTATTCTATGGTCAGTGTTAAGCGTTGAGTACAGTGGTGCCTTGAGATACAAATCCCCCTATTGTTTTGATTTGACTTGAGAGCAAAACATTTGAGATCAGAGCCATGTGGGGACAGTGGATGCAAATGACTTAACAACAAAAGTAGTTTGGAAAATAGTCAACAATTATTCAAAAAAGTCTTCATGCTGTTAAGTGCTGCTCCAAGTTGAGGTTTACGCTCAAGCTAAACATAAAGCAAAAAGAATTGCGCATTTCATATTTAATACATCCACGTTCCTTTGCCCAAAATGTCTGCTTAGCTTAATGCTAAAAAACAATGCAAAATCACACAAACAAATTGCATCTATTTTTTTACAACACTAAAAACGCTGTGTCAAATGTGCATGCCATCTAGTGGTGAACTAATAGAATGCAACAACCTCAGTTTGAAGCGCTTCCATTTTGAAGCACACGCTCTACCCTCAGAGAGCCCATACTTTGCAAGCCATATCACCAATTTCTGCAGCTCAGGTGCCATCAAAATGTTATCACAAAGTTGCTAAATTGATCTCCTTTGGGTATCTGTAGCAGAAAGATGGAAGAGAGACTTGTCAGCCTCCTGTAAGGTGAGGCGTGCCCTATGTAAAATAATTAGGGATTGCTCGACCTACCGATGGAAAAGTGTACGTGTATATGGGATGAAACATATTGCTGAAATGACTAGTGGACTTTTAAAATGAATCAATCTTGATCAATCAAAAACTCCTACTGAGTCACTTACAGTAGCTGTGTTTTTTTGTCAGGCTTGGAGGCCGGCGAAGTGGGCCTTGTGCTGACATACGCTGTGACGCTGGTTGGAAACTTCCAGTGGACCGTGAGGCAAAGTGCAGAGTTAGAGAACATGGTATATGCTACCCAGCATGTAACTCCATTGTCCTCATACGGTCAATGCAAATGATTTAACATCACATGCCAATTGTCCTCAGATGACATCAGTAGAGAGGGTGGTGGAGTACACTGAGTTAAAGAGTGAAGCCCCCTGGGTAACCCGCACGCGGCCTCCTCTCGATTGGCCCAGCCGAGGCCAGGTTACCTTTGACCGGGTGCATTTGTCGTATAGCGTCGACAGCCCTCTTATCCTCAAGGACATCAACGCCATCTTCTGCCCTAACGAGAAGGTGAGACAAATCTCCCAAAGAGTCAATTCCATTGAGACCCCAAGAGGAAAGGTTACCCAGTAAGAGTGTTCCATTGTTCAGGTGGGCGTTGTGGGTCGGACAGGAGCCGGGAAAAGCTCTTTGGTGGCGGCGCTCTTTCGCCTGGCGGAGCCACAAGGGAACATCTACATTGATGGCGTGTTGACCTCTGAGTTGGGCTTGCATGACTTGCGACAAAAGATGTCCATCATACCTCAGGTAGTTGACAGAAGACACCTGACGTGCAAATATATATATTTTCAGTAAAAATCAATCTTTTCATTATGAGCTTACATTGACACGATATAAAAATTGAAATGGTGGGTTTTTTTTGGTGGTCTTTGTAAACCAGGACCCGGTGCTTTTTACTGATACTGTGAGGAAGAACCTGGATCCCTTTAACCAGCATACAGATGGTGACCTGTGGAAGGCTCTGGAGCAGGCAAATATCCATCTTGTCCTCTGTAGATGCTGACTGTCTTTCATATAAACACTCACAAACTCACTTTTTCTGACCATGTCCTGGCATCATCGACAGGTCCAGCTAAAGTGCATGGTGGAAGAACTTCCCACAAAGTTGGAGACGGTTCTGGCTGAGTGTGGCTACAACTTCAGCGTAGGTCAGAGGCAGCTGGTGTGCCTGGCCAGAGCCATCCTGAGGAAAAACCGTATTCTCGTCATTGACGAGGCCACCGCCAATGTGGACCCCAGGTGCCGGAGAGGAACCGGTTGTGGTTACCCAAACCACATTAGGAAATAAAAAATTCAAATAATTACATGAAAAATAAAATAATAAAAACATCACTGATTTCATGATAGGTAATGCAGTTGACTCTCACCTGGTCATTAAAAAATGAGGTAAAAATTTAAATGCAGCAATTTGGGGTAAAAAAAAAAAAAAGTGTTTTCGTGAACACTTGAAGATAAGTCAAACTGTTGCGTAACTTAGTTGAAGTAGATGAAAAAACCTTTCATGCTTCATTTTTTTATTTTTGCATCAACTCAACCTAGAACACCAAAACATTTATGTATTGTATCATAATTCTGATATTGTTTATTGTTATGCAGATTAATTTGATGCCTATGTTTGTTATCAATGTTGCAGGACCGACGAGCTGATCCAACTAACTATCCGACGAGAGTTCAAAGACTGCACCGTGTTCACCATTGCTCACCGACTCAACACCATCATCGACAGCGATCGCATCTTGGTGAGCATCCAACTAATCAGTCGAGACGGACTTCTTGCTACGTAGAAAAAAAGCATACTTTGACTTTGACTAGTCGTAGCTAATCAATTGGAGCGCGAGATGACCACACCCGTGTTTCCGTCTTGCAGGTGCTGGATGAGGGTAGAATACAAGAGTTGGATCGCCCTTTTCAACTTCTTCAGAACAAAGATGGTGCTCTGTACAGGTTGGTCCAGCAGTTGGGCCCGGCTGAGGCTGAAGCTTTATTGGAGGCAGCTAAACAGGTGAAGTGAGGTGTACCATGTGACACATCTGGAGCACCATTGTGTTCTAAACGTTTTGTGTGGGTCACATGCAGGCAACAAAGACGACCTGACTGGGCAAAGCTGAGGGAACAGCAATCAGTCAAAATTGCTGATGCAAGCAGAAACACTGAATGAAGTTTGTTGGGGTTTAAGGACATTCAAGAGGTGATCTTTAAAATCCAGAGTTTTTTTTGTTTTTTGTTTTTAGTTGAAAATGTTTGAAAAAGTCACTTTGTGGTCAATTTCTCTGTTATATTACTTAGCTTGTTCCAAGGTTTGAACAAATATCACTCCATCTAGATAAATGGAACAGATGTTTAAAGGACAATCACAACAGCAAGAAATAATAATCATTAGCTCTTAAATTGTGTTAAACAAACCTTGTTTGATACATGTTGATTGATCGATTGTATCTAAAGTGCATAAAACTTGGTGCACTGCTTTAGCTTGTACTTGTACTTAAAATGAAGACAAGCCTTGCTGTCAAGCTCTGCATTTTCCTTTATAATCTGCAACATGTAAGAGCGGTCAATGACCTGGACTACTGAGAATCTACACTGAAATATCACCTTGAACTTTTGGAAGGACCCCCGTGTGAAAAATGTCAGGGAACCTTGCAGACAAGAAACCACAGATGAGATGCGAACCGAACAGACTAATATCTTACCTTGCAAGTCCTCAAAGCAGTGAATAAACATCACTGTTGGCACATTTACAGTAACTGAGGTGGTCAACCAGAAGAGCTACTACTCCAACAAGAAGAGTGAGGAGCGAAAAACATGAAAACTCCCAGTGGTAGGCTCTAATCAACTGTAATGACAATCACAGTCCCAGAACAAGATGACTTCCTTGCAGTAAACCAAAGAAACGACGCATAAAGAACATTTCTATTGCTTGGATTAATAGCTCAGAGCTGATTGCCCAAATGTATTGCAACCAAATATTTGATACCGTCCATACCTTTGAGGAAAGGCTGATGATGGAGATTTGACTTCCAGTCCATCCCAAGTCAGTGACTTTCTGCCACCGGAACTACCCTGGCACTTTATTGTTTACAAATCTTCTGTTGGTTAAACCATTAACTTCCGCGTCTCATTCCTGTTCAATTTTTTTTTTTGGGGGGGGGGGGGGTATTAAATAGGTGTCAGTTTTTGAAATGGCCAAAGTTTTGATGAATTTCTTTTAAACCAACCGCCATCTCAAAACTGACCAATTGCTTAATTGTCTGGATTGGCAGTCGTTCATGTCAACTCAATGCGTTGATAGCGACTAGTATAGATGATTGACTGTTGCTGGGGGGAGGTCCCTGGTAGCATTCCTCCCTGCAGTAGCAACAACACACATAGTTTAAAGTTACCGGCTCATAGACTTTAAGGCAGATTTGCTAACCACATACGTCAACCACGCCAGGAAATTTGCAGACAGTCCCTCACCTGACAAATATCCAACATCATGTGAACTGTAACCACCATACGCAAGACAAATATTGACAGTGATATTTAAAAAAAAAACAATAACACACAAATATTAACATAGTTACCTATTTCTAAGAATGCTGTGATTATCACAGAGGACTTAACTGAGTCGATTGCTAGCTCTGCTGTACACTGTTTTTGTTGTTGTTTTTTTAAATTTATGGTGATGCATTTTTATAAATCAAACATTTCTTGTTTTCACATCTTGCTTTTATTTTGTGATTTTTTTAACTTCATGAGCTATTTTGTAATTTTAATGTTTTCATTCACCCTACTTTTATGTCAGGATTTTGTGTTGATTTTCACATTTTCACTTGTTCTTAATCACTCTTCCTTTACCTCTGTAAAGCACTTTGGACCTGCTATGTTTTGTATAAATGGTGCTATACAAAAACAGTTGCCTTGTATCAAAATCATAAACTTTTTTGTCTTTGTCAAACATACAGTATATGTCAATGGCATGTATCATAATAAATTAAAGTACAATATACTAAAATAAAATATATAATACAGAAATACAAATAAAAATTGTTTTTCATACATGTATTTGTTAACAAACAAGACAAATAGCATTTCTATTTTTCATAAATCGAAGGGTTTTTGAAAAAGAAACAAACTATGAAAATTGAAGCGAAAGAGAGAAAAAAGAAATTTGGTTTCATCTTCAATACTTTGCATTTTTATTTAACCGCTGAGATGGATAAAATTGCTTAATTCATTTTACTTAAATCTAATATTATTCAGAATACCATGTTTTACATTAATAAAGCCACATTGAACATATTCTAAAGGAAAAAAAATTACTTGACTTTTAAAACTAGAAGCCCAACTGAACGCTGTAAAATGATATAAAATGCTGAAAAGTAAAGTTTAAGACTAAGGGAACCAGAATGTAAGTATGAAATGGGGAATTTTATTTTGAACGTTTGGGAATTTGCGTAACGTGAACAGTTCCTGAGAAGTCCCGAATGACTTGAATATATTGAAGTCAGAATCATTTAAATGGGTCAAAATATGTGGAAGGAGAATGAAATACTATATTTGCTGAGTGTAAGAAGTGAATCGATGGAGAAATATGGAAGGAATTGATAAAGGTAAGTTGAAGTTAGAATGGTTTGAATTGGTCAAGAAATATGGAAGGAGGAAGAGAAAAGGGAAATGCAATGTATGTCTTAATAAAGAAAAACACGGTTGTTCGTATTTATTTTATCCACATCTCAATTTTCCACAGCCAATAAACCCTTTAAAAATCAACTGGAAGTGTTCGCGTCAGCTTGCTAGGGGGCGGAGCTTATTGCAGCAGAGGCCTCATTGTCTGAGGATGCAGCGGAGTGAGGGAGGAGGGAGGGAGGGAGGCTTGAGCCAGCAGCGACACAAAGACGGGGAGCGAAAGCCAGCGAGCGGTGGAGAGACATAGACAAAGAGGAGGCGGCCCACAACTCTCTTTCTTCATATGGGGGAGGAGAGGGGGGGAGGATTAACCGGCTGATCTGCAACACGCGCTCACACAACACACACACGCTCACACATTATATAGACACACTAAACGCTGCCCAGCATCACCGGGCTCAACATCATCATCACCATCGGTGGCAGGCGAGAGACAAAGAGTGAGACGGCAGGGCTTGGTGGACTGGGACCATCAGAGCAGAGACAGACGGGAAGACCGATAGGCATACTGGAGGAGACTGACTGACGGAAGGAAAGAAGGAAGGAAGGAAGGAAGGAAGAGGGAGAAAGCCACGGCCTTCATCACCTCCAGTTGTGTTCGTGTGCTATGGCTGACCACATGTTCCTGCTGTTGCTGTGTGTGTGCTGAGTGCTCTGTCTGTAGTGGTGGGTGTGTTGGCTACAAGCGTGTGTGAAGTGTGTCTGTGATGGGGAACACCGAGAGTATGGAGAGCCAGCTGGCCGTCATCCGGTCCAGAGCCGCACCGGTCCGACTGCCCATGCCCGACGCCGCCGAGCTAGAGGAGAGGTTCTCCATTGCGCTGGTAACTACACAGATATGGAAAGAAATGGGGGATACGACGCAACAGCCTGATGTAGACTATTGCTGCTTGTGTATTGTTGTGGGGGGCTGCGAGACAGGTACTGACTGAGACCTGGAAAATAACCATCCACACAAGATTATGTCTGCAGACATATTGATTCCAAGATGAAATTGTGTTTCAGAATTCAATGAACCTTCCTCCAGACAAGGTGCGTTTGTTGCGTTCCTATGACAATGAGAAGAAGTGGGAGCTCATCTGTGATCAGGTACGACCTCGTTTTCAAGTTGCATTTAAAGATGATTCTTTTCAACGTGCTAACCATCACGTTGGGGATGTAGGAGAGATTCCAGGTTAAAAACCCTCCGCACACATACATCCAGAAGCTCCGAGGATTCCTCGACCCGGCTGTCACGCGGAAGGTAAGATGGACAGAAGATAGAAACCTACAAATGTAAATAGCAGAACAACTGCTTGCTGTTCTATGATCTGTGGAAATGAAAAGAAACTGGACCAAACTGAACGGAATCATTCTGTTATGACACTGCACCACTACCTGACTCAGATTGCACTCTTCAGAACCTGCAGCACAAGACATTGTGGTCCTAACCTGTACCGGTACTGGATCAGGATCTATATGTTGCATGGCAGTCATCACTTGGATCAGCTCATTTTCATAGAGGATCAATTTATCGCCTTCTCACTTGCTGCTATGACTTCAATCAATCAAAGCACATCGAGAACCACCAATGAGCTCACATTACTGTCTGCTTACGTGAACTGACATTGTACTTGCAGAAGTTCCGGAGGCGGGTCCAGGAGTCAACCCAGACACTCCGAGAACTTGAGATTTCTCTTCGCACAAACCACATTGGGTACCATACGAGTGTCCGGCTTTTTGTCTATTTGGCCTGTCTGATCCGTTCTTTTGCGTGCAGGTGGGTTCGAGAGTTTCTGAACGAGGAGAACCGAGGGCTGGATGTCCTGGTTGAGTATTTGTCCTTCGCTCAGTATGCTGTCACGTAAGTCTGGAAATTATTCCTGTATTCATTCTAACCATGTTCTATACTTCATTAGGATTGTAGATGAGCTCGAGCTCCTCCGAGCTGGATTAGGGCAAGTTTGGAAAAGCAGTCAGGACAAATCCAGTTAACAGTGTTGCCATGGAACCCGCTGTGAACACATTAACAATCCTGTTGGGTCTGATTGCAGGAAAAAGCCATACCATCAGATTTTATAAGCTCATTTGTGTCTGTTCAACTTTGCCTTTGCAGATTTGATGGTGAACAGTCAGAGTCTGGCGGAGACGCCGCTTCAATTGACTCTCCATGGAGTCGCTCCATAGAGGATCTCCACGGGGACTGCAGTCTCCCGTCCCCTTCGTCCTCTGCACCCAGATCAGCACGGCACTCCATCAGGTAACAAAAGGCAAAAATGTGCAGGTCCAATTTCTGATCAGGTTTTCTTTCGTTAGTAGTTCCACTTTGGTAACTCGCTCCAACACGCTGCCAAGTAGTCGCACTCTGAAAAATTCCCGACTGGTCTGCAAGAAAGACGACGTCCACGTGTGCATCATGTGTCTGCGAGCTATCATGAACTACCAGGTGGGAAAAAAATAATGTGGTTGACATCAGATTATTTGAGGCTGTTGCATTCTTGAAATCTAAAAATAAGTCAACTCAAATTAGGCCAAGCATGGAAATAATACACGTATTGTTGTGATCTCCTCAGTACGGTTTCAACATGGTCATGTCTCACCCGCATGGAGTCAACGAAATTGCTCTGAGCCTCAACAACAGGAATGCAAGGTTGCTAGCACCATCATACATGATAAACAATGCAGAACATTGTGCTAAAAGCTGATCTTTGCTCTGTGTTCCCTCCAGGACCAAGGCTCTGGTGCTGGAGTTGTTGGCGGCTGTGTGTTTGGTCAGAGGTGGACATGAGATCATCTTGTCGGCCTTTGACAACTTTAAAACTGTAAACACCTGACGTCAAAGTGACTTTAAGTGGATTAATGGACTGACTGCCTTGTTGAGTGATTGTCGATGGGTTGGTTGATCTTTTATAGGTGTGCTCCGAGTCGATGCGCTTTGAAAAGCTGATGGAACATTTCAAAAATGAAGATGACAATATTGACTTCTTGGTAAGGTCAACACCACGTATTGTGAGCATGAAAATGAATTTAATGATCTTGTCTAATCAGAAAGACTTGAATTTGAATTGCCGACGAGTTGTTTTGTTCATCTGTTCAGGTGGCATGCATGCAGTTCATTAACATTGTGGTCCACTCGGTGGAAGACATGAACTTCCGAGTGCATCTGCAGTATGACTTCACCAAACTCAACCTGGATGACCACCTCGAGGTAACACTTTGGGAACTTTTCCAGTCGGCATTAGTCAAATGATCCCTGTTCAATTGAAGGAGAGCCAGCCAAACAATCAATCGTGTCCACAAGAGAATCATTGTCCCCCTGTCCCTCTGCCACCTACCAGAGGCTGAAGCACACAGAGAGTGACCGACTCCAGGTGCAGATCCAGGCATACCTGGACAACGTGTTTGACGTCGGCACTCTGCTAGAAGATGCTGAAACCAAAACCGCAGCTCTGGAAAGAGTGGAAGAGCTGGAGGAGAACCTGAGTACCGTAAGAAAAGCTGACACGGCACTATGATGACACGGACCACCATTTCCCACTCACGTGACTCTCTACGCAGATGTCGGAGCGTCTGCTTGATGTAGAAAATGAAGCAATGCTGAAGATTGTGGAACTGGAAAAACAGCTGATGCAAACAAACAAAGAGCTGGACCAACTCCGGGTTAGTCACGTAAATAAATAAATG
Source organism: Syngnathus floridae (assembly GCF_059516105.1). NCBI lineage: Eukaryota > Metazoa > Chordata > Actinopteri > Syngnathiformes > Syngnathidae > Syngnathus > Syngnathus floridae. The sequence continues at coordinate 14,758,059 of NC_142414.1, read as the reverse complement.
AATAAATAAATATTCCTGACATGGGGAGCCCCCCTAAAAGGTATTTTTGATATTGTGTTTCACATTTTCTCATCCTACTTCTAGAAGTGGAATATGTTTCGAGTCCATGGTCAACCTTACACTGAAGGGACTGTTTTTGTGTCGCACAGGATGTGTATGCCAGTGCCAACACACAGGTGCACACACTGAGGCGGATTGTCCGGGAGAAGGATCAGACCATTCGCCGTCAGAGTCGTCTTGAGCGACAGGCCCAAGAGGCCCAACAGGCAGGAGGTCCCGGAGCTCCTCAACCCCAAAGAGGAGAAGGTGATGGGGGCGTGGCCAATTCTGCCTCACCCTCGCCTCCTCCCTGCGCCACTCTCTCCCCCAGGTAGCACCATTTTTTGGATACAACACAAAAACACAAAGAAGAGTTTTTATTCTTATTATTTCCATGATCCAGCCCAGAGACAGTCGCCTATCATAACATGGGAGCCGGAATGGGCGGTGCTCCGGATATGCCGGCCCCACCGCCGCCGCCTCCCCCACCACCAGTGCCAGCCTCAGGTGAGTGTGAACCCTACCAATTAAAAAACAAAATCCCAGAAGTGGAGTAGATCTGCAGTTTCAAGAAAATCCCAAATTACTGTGACAAAAAAAAACAAGCAAACCAGTCTCGGTAATGTCTAATTTTTATTATTTAAAAAATAAATATAATGTTAAATGTTAAAAAATGTTGATTTGCTTCCCGCCTTCTTCTTTCAAGTGTCCAACGGGTTGTACCCTGCTCCTCCACCACCCGCTCCTCCCCCTCCTCCCCCACCTCCTCCACCTCCGTGTCGGACCAGCGAACTCTCCTCCACCCTCCCGATGCCACCTCCTCCTCCGCCAGTGGCCCCTCCGCTTCCGGGTTCAGGGGGATCGCCCACTGTCATCTTCAACTCTGGGCTAGCAGGTGAGCGCAGACGCATAAAGAGTGAGGATCACTAAGCCTAATTAGAGTTGTATTTCATTTTTTTAAATAAAATTTTAAGTATATTTTTTATTAAACTTATATGTATTGTGTTGTCATATTTAGGAATTGTTTTTAGGTGCAGTTTTTTCCCCTACATTCAAGCACAGTGTTAATTTTCCAATTATTTCTCTTAGGTCTACTATGCTACTGTAGTTTTAATGTTGGTCTTGATGGTTTTTTAGGTGGTAATTGGTACTTCACTCTGATTGTCACTAACAAAGTTTGTTCTCTTTTATTCTGCTGTCAGAGGGACCACTCAAGTTATTCTGTATGTTTAATGACAACACACATATGTCAATCATCTGTCCATCATTCACGTGTCAACCATCTATCCGTCATCGGTCCCCCCCAAGCAGCCACCGGTTTAACAATCATCCATCTCTCACGATAGTTAATCAATACGTTGTCCTTGAACCACCAGACCTTATTTAAAACGACTCACTACAATGTTTCATCCAATCCGTTTCTTCACTTGTGCAGCGGTGAAGATAAAGAAGCCGATCCAGACCAAGTTTCGAATGCCTGTTTTGAATTGGGTCGCCCTGAAGCCAAGTCAAATCAACGGCACCGTCTTCAATGACATTGACGACGAAGCCATCCTGAGGGTACCGGTTAAATCAACCTGTCGTGTTTGAAACTGTGTATCCAGTTGATACCGGTCTGTCTGTGTCCAGGATCTGGATGTGGAGGGCTTTGAGGAACTCTTTAAAACAAAGGCTCAGGGTCCAGCAATGGATTTGACTTTGTCCAGACAGAAACTTCCCCAGAAAGCTCCATCCAGAGTTTCTTTGCTGGACGCAAACCGGGCTAAGAACCTGGCCATCACACTCAGAAAAGCCGGTCAGGGTCCAGAGGTCATCTGCCGTGCCATCCACATGTAAGTCTCACCTGGACATATAAATGCTCAGCTGCACAGGAGGCAAACATAATCTGTTCGTAAAGGGAAAGTCAACCCCCAATTTTTTTTGTAAGAATATGTTCTGTTGAACCCAACTAGTCGAAACACAGTGTACTGGTTAATGTTTTGTTTTAGGAATATGAATTAAAGACGCAAAATCCACCTGGTTTTATCTGTCTCAGGGGGCGGCCATTTTGCCACGTGCTGTCCCCTGAAAATGACATCACAGTCTCAGGTCACAACCAATCACGGCTCACCAGTTGTCTGAAGCTTAGCCCTGATTGGATGTGACCTGAAACCTGGCAACTGTGATGTAAAGGTAAAATAAATATGTCCTGTACATTTCATAGACATCAGAGAAGAGTGGCTGTCAAGTCTGCTGTGTTTTTCCCCCTTTTCTATTTCACCTTTCTCTGTGTAAAGTACCTGAAAAGTCTACTCAGCCATCTGTGAGCAAACTCTCGTGTCTTAGCTGGATTGTGCTTGCTTAGGTTTGATCTTCGGACGATTCGAGTGGACTTTGTGGAGTGTCTGATGCGTTTCCTGCCAACTGAAGCCGAGGTGAAGCTTCTCCGCCAGTATGAGAGAGACCGAAAACCTTTGGAGGCACTGAGTGACGAAGACAGCTTCATGGTCCAGTTCAGTCGTATTGAAAGACTCAACCAGCGCATGTCCATTATGACCTTCATGGGGAACTTCAGCGACAATGTGCAATTGTTAACACCGGTAAGTCACACATTGAGAAGCACTTGATTACGGTGTGTGTATTTTTTTTAACCAACTTATGTTTTCCTTGCAGCAACTCCATGCCATGATTGCAGCATCTGTTTCTATAAAATCATCCCAAAAACTGAAAAAAATACTCGAGGTCAGTTTGTTGCCATCGTGGGTGTGCGCTCACCATTGTCCTCATCATTTTGAGCCTTTATTGTTTTGTTGATCCAGATCATCTTAGCCCTTGGAAATTACATGAACAGCAGTAAGAGAGGTGCTGTGTACGGCTTCAAACTACAGAGCTTAGACCTGGTAACACACGCACGCACACACGTACACGCGCAAAAAAATGACATACAGTGGCGTGTTCAAGACAACACTCCTTGAATGTAAAATACGTCAATTCATCTAATTCAAGTGAAAAGTCAAGTTGAGTCTTTCCAAAGTACTAAGTCTGAAAACTAGTGAGTTAAGTCTGACCTCTCCTGACCTTTCCCTGTTGACATGGTTTTAGCTCCTGGAGACCAAGTCCACTGACAGAACACAGACGTTGCTTCACTACATCAGCAACGTGGTCAGAGAGAAATATCCCACCGCGGCACTCTTCTACAACGAACTTCACTATGTGGACAAGGCGGCTGCAGGTTAGAGGTGGAATGACGACAGTGTTTTTTTCGAGCATTTGCGACCAAGTACATGTTTGTGTTCGTTCCAGTGAGTCTAGAGAATGTGTTGTGCGACGTAAAGGAGATACAGCGCGGGATGGAACTCACCTGGCGTGAGTTCAGTGTGCAGCACAACGCTATCTTGAAAGATTTCATCAGCAGGCATGAATCGCGACTCAACAAACTTCAAGAGGATGCACGCATAGCCCAGGTATGCGCACACACAACCACACACACACGTGCACATACACACCATCACAACAAAAATGTCTTCAAAAAAGTGGTTTGTTTCTGAAGGATGCCTTTGAAGATGTGGTGAAATTTTTTGGCGAGAGCTCAAAAACCATGCCGCCATCCGTCTTCTTCCCAATCTTTGTCCGTTTCATCAAAGCTTACAGGGTGAGTGACACAAAACGTTGCCTAGCCTTTGAGTCAGTAAGATTTTGTGGCCTGCGCTAACTTGCGGGCGTTCAGATGGCTGAGGAGGAGAACGAACAGCGACGGCGTCAGGAGCAGATGATGCTGGAGAAACTGGAACAGGAGGAGCAGCAGCAGGATGAAGAAACCAAGGTAGGGTCATATGAAGATGACGGATAGAAAATATCTTTGATTTTCTGTCGGAAATGTCCCTCAGTGCTTCTGAAAGTGTTTCATTTTCTTGCTTGTCCCCTCTCAGTCACCGTCTCACAAGGGCAAACGGCAGCAGCAGGAGCTTCTCACCGAACTGAGACGACGGCAAGGAAAGGACAGCCGTCATGTTTACGAGGGAAAGGACGGCGCCATCGAAGACATCATCACAGGTAAATGACTTCTGACCTCATGACATCACTTGTAAATACTGTGAGGAATTAGGACTTTTAGGATCTTTTCAATACTATGATGAATATTTAATATTTTTGCATACGTCTTGCTTACTCAAATGTAATTAAATTTTCAAAGGACGAGGATTTTTTGTCTCATCAATCTGTAGCTAGCTAGCTCAAGATAGCGCTACAGCTGGGGTGTCAAACTCATTTATTGTGGGCCACATCGTAGTTATGGTTTCCTTTGTGGGGCCATTAATGACATAAATAGAAATGGATATCATCAAAGACACGCAACCAGTTTAAGAAGGTCTAACAATTTTCTCATTTATTTTGAAAATGGGATCGTAACAAAACTCATTTCAATATCTCAATGCTATTAAAAGGGAAGACAATTTACAGATTCGATATTTTAACTAGAAACATTAAGTTGACGCATAATTTGCCTTTACGGGCCACATAAAATGATGTGATGACCTACAATATTTATGTATGTTTTGTTTTCCATTTAATTGGCACTTTTCCCCTTTTTTCCTCAGCTTTGAAAACCGGCCCCTTCACAGCTCGGTCGGCCAAACGTAGCTCTCGATTTTTCTGCGACCCTGCCCATCCTGAAGAACACTACTGAAGCGGAAAAGATGATCGTCATCGCCTTGCCCACCTTGAAATAATGGCAACAATAAGCACTTTGAACATTTGCAATCGAGGAACACAATGACATTATGTCATCTAATTGGTCATTGAACAGAGTATTGCGCCCTGGTCTTGAAATTGTTTTTGAATACTGGACTTGCTTAGCTGAAATCTTTGTACAAATTTGCGTTGTGGATGATTCAGCCACTTGTGTACACTGCTCAAACAACAAGGCTGATTTTTGTCTCTGACATACATTCCCAAACTGAAAATGAGTTGTTCCATATTACTATTTGGGGAGGCAGCAGAACTTAAAAAGTAGCGAAAAGCACATGCTGATGTCATGCGGTCCCCAATTGTGTCCTGCCTGATTTTGGACAAATATATGTGTGTGGTACTAAAAGCTTTGCTGCGTCTTGCAAGTGTGCCAGAGTTTTGGTCAGACTTGAGAAGTTTGTTAAGTGAAATGCGTACAGGGTTCTGTTACTGGTTTGTACTGTATTTAAATTATTACTGATCAAATGTCACTTCGGGTTTTATTAATTTATATGAAACTTTTTAAAATCCAGCAAACAAAGCGACCCCCCCCCAAAAAAAACCCTGAATATGCTGGCTACACTGCTGATGAGCACACATGAAGTTCATCAGAGAAGTTCCAGGCCCATGTGTCTTAAAATTTTAAATGCACACTACAAGGTTTCTCCTTCAACATAGGCCCAACAATCAACCAACTTGTCTACAAAAATCCTGCAATTCTCGTTCCTTGCCGAGAAAAGGCACAAGTTGTGTAAGGAACTTTTCTGACATCCCTCACACGAAACCGCCAAACAGGTTCTTTGTTTCTAATGTCTCTTGCTCTCCAAGGAGGCCACCCACCCGGCACCTTCTACCAGTCAGACCGACCCGTCTCCCGCCTGCTTGTTTCTTAACCGTCAGAGACCCCAAATATTGCCCTTACCTGTCTTTTCATTCAAAACGTTAATATGAGCACAAAAGAGCACAAAGTTTTCTACATTTTGTAGGTTCTCCAGTTTTTGTTGTTGTTACTGTTGTTGACTATATTTAGTGTAAATAAATAAAACACGTTGATACAACGCTAAAATACTTCCCCTTGTTGACTAATGGTGAGTTAAACCAAAAACCTAATTTCTGCTTTATCATGTAACACGCATGTTTCTCTTCCTTAGTTTAGATCAGTGGTCTCCAACCACCGGGCCGCGGGTCACTTTGTACCGCGCTGCCAATTTGCACATAAAAAAAAAATAAAAATAAATAAATATATAAATATATATATATATATATATATATATATATATATATATATATATATATATATATATATATATATATATATATATATATATATATATATATATATATATATATATATATATATATATATATATATATATATATATGTATATTGGCAGCCCGGTACAAAGTGACCCGCGGCCCGGTGTGTGTGTATATATATTTATATATATACAATTATTATTATTTTATTTTTATTTTTTTATTCAGGTCAGGACGCTCGTCGGTCACGTGACATGTTTTCCCCAGTCAAGCCCGCAAAAATGAGTTGGAGAATTTATTTTGAAAAATATTTAAAAATTGGGCAATTCTCTCCTAATTACATCCGTCGGTGCACCTGTGTCAAGAGGTCAAGACGCTCGTCCGGCACACTTGACATGTCACCCCAGTCGAGCTAGCGAAGCAAGCAAGAATGAGCAAGGAACAGAGATGTTTGGAAAGCTTATTCGGAAAGGGAAAAAAGCCCCTTAAGGAGACGGAAGAAGAAGAGGCTACGATTTCTAAGAAAAGAAAAGCTCCATTAAAAAGAACATTTCTGGAGTCCTACTTAAAACATGGATTTATCGCCACAGGTGACTGACGCGCCAAGCCCCCCAACTCTGCATTATATGTGGCGACAGGCTAGCTAACGAGGCAAGAAGCCTTCAAAACTGCTTCGGCACATGGAGACCAAGTATCCTGCATTAAAAGGCAAACCTTTGGAATTTTTTTGAAAGACAAATTTCGGGTGTCTTTTTCGCCGATTACGCCGAGATGGGACCGGCTCGTGTCTGAGAAACAACCTCCGTGCTCCCACTAATTCAACGTAATGGTGAGTTTTCTTTTTATGTGGTTTATATTTGTTCTTATGCCAGTCATATCATTCTATTTAATCGTTTTTATATATTTATTATGAATGTATTATTTTTTTATATCAATCTGATCTAAACCAGTAAACCTTTTGTGCAAAAACCTGGTGTGCTAGGAAAAAGGTAATATTTTCTAAATCAATTAAAAAAAAATGCTTTTGACCATTGTTATTTTTATTAGTGCATACTTTTTGTACGAATGAAGTACAATTGGAGAATTTGTCATGGCAAGGAACATTCACTAAAACCATCTTATGCATACCACTGTGATGATGACCTACTCAAAGACTTCTATCAAAAAGTTCAGGCACCAGTGAAAACAAAAAAAGTATGAGATAGATAAAGATGGCATGATTCAACAAACACTAGTTTAATCACATACATTATTTACAGACAAGCATTATGGGCATTAAGCATGAATTACTTTGTCATTGTGACAAATATTATCTTGATTAAGACAAGCTTTCCGATGTCCGTCCCAAGCCTGGCTAAATGGGTGGGTTGCATCCAGCATCAATTACCCCATGTATTATAATGATGATAATGTGTTAGAAAAAAGTTATTAATTTTCAAAGCGTGGAGGGGTAAAACTAGTTTGCGGTACTTCTTTGTGATGATCAGTATGACAAAGAAATCATTTTGTGTCATATTTCATATACATACTGTGCACAATTGTGTATATGATTGTTGAAAACAAATTTGAAATCAGAAGTCATGGACAGGTGTAAAGGCAATGTGGCTGAGAGACATGATGCAGTTCGACTGCCACTTAATATTTCATAATTTTGAAAAGGGAGCGAATCCAACACTCGCCTGGCAATGGCAATGCATGAAGAAGGCATCTTCCTATAACTGATGATATCAGGTTTGATTTGAAGCTGATAATGGCATACACAGTGTGTCTAGGGTCTCTTTTTGGCAGTGGACAATTTGGCTCGATTTAACTTGTCACTCAACAACCTATCCGTGGTGGAGCATCTTGCGAGGACTGCCGATATTTCTGCTTCGTTCCTGCGCTCAATCGCTGCATCTGCAGCCCCCTCAAGGTCGCTGATAAGAAGAGCACAAGTGTTTCCACATATGAGCAAAGAATTCCCAACTGGTGTGGTCATGGTAGAGGGTTGTGGCTGACATACCCGATGGCTAGGTGAGCTTTGACCTTCTGCTCAAGCGTCACTCTGGAAACGTACTTCTTGGCCTCATACTTATTATTTTTCTTGATGCAGACCTCCACAAAGGCCTGAAGATGATACAAAACAACATTAAAAAAGCTAAAAGGATCATTGTGGCCAACTGGGCTCTACTTCCACCTACCAGATACCCAATTGGGGACTTTTTACTCTTTGAGAACTTCTCCAACTCTTCCCATTCCTCCTTCTCCGCCAAAGACTTAAGTTTCAGCCACCAATACCTGGACGGGCAGGCAGAATTAGAATTTAATTAAATATGACATGTCAAACATATTGTAACGCAGGCATGTATAGAAATGAAACATTTTTTGTCACTTTTTTTCTTGCTATTTGTTTCTCGTTTAAATCCATCCCTCAATTCATTCACTGGAATCCCTTTCTCGAAATACCTCTTGTCAGGTACTTTGAAGTCTCTGTAAAGTTGATCCGTCTGCTTGTAAAGCCCCAACATGAGCAGGGTTTCCATGGTTGCCTGGAAAGGGAGCGACATCATGGGGATAAAGCAAAATCATTTAAATGCCAACCAAAAAGATACCTGCAGTGACAAGCCCATCAGCCCAGTCCCCTTCTCGTCATCCAGTTTCTTTTGGAAACGGAGGAGACGCATCTCGTCTTCGGTGGCCTGAAAAAAACAGTTCTGTGCTATTACGTCGTTCGTCCTCCCAGAGAGAGACGTAAAGTCATTCAAAAGCTCAGTCAGCTGGTTCATACCTTGGAGGAAAACTCATTTTTGGCTTTGTTGTATTCGTCGACGGCACTTTGCAGATGAGACAAACGGCTGTCTAACCTCTACGCACACAAATGCAAACACACACATCAGTTTTCTTTTGTCATGATGTCACACATACACATGGAAAAAGTCCGCAAATAATCATAAGAGTGAAATAAGTAAAAGGTTTAAATTGCATGAGTGCCACAAAGCACTGCTTTTGTCAAAATGAAACTCCTTAATTAACTTCAAAACTGGTTCTTGGCACCAAGATGCCAGCAAAACAAATCTTTGGATGAACTTCCTCCATCCAAATATCTTTTTAATCATTGTAAGATGATGATCACGTTTGCGGAATGAACAGACATGACTCGTGTGTGCAGGTCAAACCTTCTCCCTGTAGCTGGTGGCAACATAATAATTGGCCAGCTCCTGGTGGTCATCATCCTGGTTGTAAAGATCCCTCAGAGTTTCTTGTTCCTGCAGTTTACAAAACTAAAACACGAGGACACCAAGATGAACGATCTGAGAGTCACATGATAGGAGGCAAGTCCCTAAAGTGGAAAAGTGCTTACTTGTCTGTAGAGACTCAGAGCGACAGGCTGGTTTCTTAGTGTCATGAAGAAATCTCCTCTGTTCATCTCATTCTTCAGGTGAGTTACAACCATGTAAACTAACACACACAATCACAAGTGTCAACAATTCTTCATAAGGTCATGTGAGCTCAAATAGTTCATTAACAGAGACTGCTGCAGTAGCCAAAAGTAACAAGAAATTGACGCCCGCCCCAGATTTAGATCAATCATTTAAACTGTAAACACAAAAAAACGACACCTTGTGTATTTAATACATACTGTAAGTGTACTTTAAAGTCATCTGCTAACTTAACTGTCATGTATTTTAAGAATTGTTGTTAATTAGCAGATGTTTGCAACCGGTCAACAAACCCAGGTCAGTGTCGCCACTCTCTACAGCTTTACTGAGAGCCAGCTGACTCCTCTTCATCTTCAACAGAAGAGGAACTTGCTCACCAGACCGAGCCTCCGAGTCCAACAGCTGGAACCCGCACAAAGATATTAGATTGTGTAGATCACTGGAGCATTTTCATTCCAACAATTCATGTCCATGCAAAACAGCAAGACAAGTGAAGTAATCAATAATAGAGATGCGTTTCGACCTTGATGGCGAGCTCTGTTCGTCCGCATTCAAAGGCTTTTGCAGCGATGTGTGAGTAGGACACCCCAAGTGAGTCTCCCACCTTCTGGCACACCGCTCTGGCTATGGCTTCATCCGATAGTTCCTTCTGCTGGACCTGGCCGCGCCCACATTGAGAGACGGGACAATTCTATTGGTCAAAGACACTACGATGAGGTGAGGAGTCAACTTACTTTACAGGCAGCCCAGTGCTTGAGAACTCTGCTGACCCCCTGAAAATCTGGAATCTTCAGGTAACGGCAAATTTCGATCGCCAACTGATACAGTTGGCGGTACACCAACCTACGAGCGCACATAATTGGAATGCTGTTGACGGAAATGACGAAAGTCAAGTTGACTTACCTGTCAATCAGCACCTGGAGGGTCATCTGTTTGAATCTGTAACCAAATGTCAAGGAACTCACTGAGAAATGACAGTGGCGCTTTCCCCAAAACAAAATGGGGCCATTCAAACTAGGACGGCCACTGTGAGACTGAGCATTAGGATACTGTGTGTGCGTGAGTGGCAGACCAACACTGCACTCTCTGACGGCATTCAAGACGCGCAGCTCTCGACAGGTGGATACAAAATGATCTGGACTGAAGTCTGTCAGGAAACACTTACCAAAGGATGCCGCCTGGAGACACAAACGACACCGAAAATCACATTGAAATTGAACATTAAAAATGGGCCTGACCGAACATGGATTTTTTCTAGGCCAATTGATTGATTGTTCTCACCCGCAGCAGGGACTTCTGGGTGTTGGAGTCATATTCATGACCTGCCGCCTCCACACACTGTCTAACCGCCTCTCCCAGCATGCCTTGCTCCTTGATTTCCCGCAGGTACTCATCAGCTTTTTGACTGGACTTCTAGGCTCACACACGCAGTATGTTACTTTGGAACAAAAAAGGCCAGCAGTAAGAGAGACATACAACACTACCTCATACTCGCGGTGGGCCTCCAGCAACAATGCTCCCGGTGCCATCGAAGCGATTTTGAAGATGTCCTGACAGACGATCGGAACCTCCTGCAGCAGCTCCTGATTGGTTGAACTGATGATTCGAACGCCATCCAGCTCACCAACACACACGCACCGACTTTCTAGTGGGAATCTGCAATAGGGTCAAGGATGAACCCTAAGGGAACGAGGCGACTTCTGGAGAACATGGATGAAGTTTTACAAAAAGAGCAGAATTTTATTTCTAGAGCTCAATCTCCGCTATTGAGGATACTGGATGATGTCGTTGCACACCCCGACCACCAGGAGGAGGTGGTCCCACACCATCACCACAGACGGTTGCTGGGATTTTGGTCTGCGACACCTGAACATACCAACAAGCACGTAAGACATACATTTGAGATGGGTAAATTAAACTTGTATAAGGATTGACTGCACACACTGTGAAATAAATCCTGACTGAAACCCTAACTCTAGTTTTAAACCCTAGTTTGAAACCCTAACCCTAGTTTGAAACCCTAACTCTAGTTTAAACTCATAGTTTGAAACACTAACCCTAGTTTGAAATCCTAATTTGAAATCCTAACCCTAGTTTAAAATCCTAGTTTGAAACCCTAGCCCTAGTTTTAAGCGATATTGTTGGGCAATACCCGAAGTTTCCCATTCCCATATTACATTTTAAAATATTTGCTGACCATGCTCTAATTCATATTATTTAATACAAATTAATTGAAAGTTACTCATCGGTTACTCGGCTGTAGTATCAGGTTTATCATAAGATGGATTATAACCACGTGTCCTCATTTCACACACTCGTATACACAGAGAGAGAATGACAGATCACAAAACCAGTAAATGCAGAGAGAGGTACACACCAGACCATCTGCTTGGGTGGTGTCCTCACTTTGGTGTCGACCTCACTCAACTTGCTCTGGAGACACAGTCACACATAAATCTCCCGCAGAGACCACACCCCTTTTAAACGTGACGAGACGACAATGTGGTTCACCTGAAGCTGGGCTAAGCCCGTCCATAGGTGTCCGGTATCAGTGAAGAGCGCAAGATATTTGTAGTTGAACGACGCCGACATGTGGACGATATTGCCCAACTGAGGACTGAGTCCTGGAGCACACTGACATGGGCCAAACACAACGTCTATGTCACTGTTTGCACATCTGTATGTACTGTGTGCCGGCAGTGTGTCCTTCTCACCACAGAAGTGCAGGAAGTATTGTCCAGGATATAGAGATCCGATCCAGTGGCCAACAAGACTTTGGTCTGGCGATCTTGGGTAAGGACAACCCAACAGGACGGCGCCGCCTGCAAGCCTAACAAACAGATCAGGTGAAAATATTATTTTGGTTGCGGGGAGGTTGTCGCACAAGGCGGGTGCTACCTGGGACGACGGGTAACCTTCTAAGTTTTAAATCAGTGATGTTAGTTGCCAAGATGAACCGAAAAGATCCCGTGACAATGGCAACGCCTGTCCCGTAGGGAGAATGGAACACCTTGGCTTCTAAGACCTGAGACTGCACCACTTCCTGCAAGACAACTCAAGTTTATTTGGCACATTCTAGGAGGACTATAATAACAGATTCATTCAGCATGCCTGATGTGATTAATTAAACATGGGATTGGCATCTCTAAAAGACGGGCGCAGGCCAGCATCGCTGTGTGCAACCATGACCGCGGTTACTGGTGGGTGGAAACTAAGAGTGACTTTGCAAAATAAGAGCTAGCTATTTTCAACACAGCGCGCAATCTGCTAGCGTGAGTGAACACGCAATAGCGCCTGCCATTTGGAACCCATCTTACCTGTCCCATGCTGAAGTGCCTCTTGAAGGACCCAAACAGGTCATAAATCAGAACAGAACCATCTTCTTGAATACACAACAACTCATCGGAGACTGTCCAACCCAGCTGAATCACAGGACCACTTTTCCACTGCCAAAGATACACGCCAACTGTCAGCAAACCGTAAAGCCCCCTCAGCGGCCAACAATTGCAACGATAGCGAATGTTACCTCATAACACTCGCAATCGTTTGCCAAGAGTTAGACGGTAAAGGCAGTGCCACTAGTGCTTACCGGGAAACTGGCAATGGCGATTCCAGAAGCAGAATAAATCTCCAATTGAGGACGAGAACTTGGGGAACGTCTCTGGGGTTCCCTTAGGAGAGCTGCAACAAACAATCAAAAAGACTCAGTTTGGACATCAAGTCCATATTGTGCGACCACGTGTGTACCTATAGGTCCGCCGTAAGGGGCCGCCGCTACCAAGCAGTCTTTCAAGCCATCTCTCAGGTTCCAACTCATCTCGTACAGCTCTGTTTTACTGCCAAAACACAACACACATCACGTCTTTCCCTACACATCTGTATTCTGACTTAAACCACATCGATTTCCATTGAATACTTTGACAACTTTTGATCATGTTAATCTTGATTGAAACAAACATTATATAAATTGTTTTCAAACAACCTCGTTGCAAACAGTGGAAGAAATCTACAAAAGCAGAGTCAGCGTTGCTCACTTTGGCAGAGCACCTTTTCCAACTCCTGTGGCAACTATTTATGAAAATAAACTAATAAGAAATTTTAATTCACACCAACAAATTAAACAGTATTTTATTAGTATTCTATTTACTAGTATTATATCTAGTATTTGTATTTTTTTAATTGTTTACTTTTTTTAAGGATGCCTATGTCATGGGATGACATTTCTCCAAGCATGATTTATGTTCTGCAAAAATATAATTATTTATTTCTGGGGTAGTTAATGCAGGGCTATGTTTGAAGATATCACCCACCCCCCCAAAAAAATTATTTCTGCAAATAAAACACGTCAAAACTTCGAAGAAGATAGCACGGCAGAGTCAGCGTCACATAAGATCAAAGTAGATGCAAAGCCGGCAAAAATAAATTTGAATGACTAAAGAAAATGTAGATTCTGACTGCAGTTTGCATGTGCCGCATCTTGTTCCCTGACAGTAGCCGCCCCGTGATGCTGAAACTTACCGATAAAAAGCGTCTTCCATCGGATTCCAGTTGGCTGTTATTAGAGCCATGCTGTACATTCCTTAGCGGGAGACCAAATGTATTATATGGTGTTGCATATACTGTACGTATTGATTTTGTTGTTCAAATCTGTTAGCTTCAACTCGATCAGCTGATTACTTCAACCATGCAGCTTCTTCTTCATTTAATTTACTGGCGGAATACATCCTTTTGGTGCATACTGCCGCCTATTGTACAGAAAACGCAAATGGCCTTGGCAGGCTATTCTTGGTGCACGACTTGGAGGAATGTGATAAGAGTTCCTGAATCAGCCGGGTCTAGGAATGGGCAAGAGGGGGCCTGGCCTCCTCAAATAAATGATGTGCCCCTTTAAACTAAATTCCCCTAAATATTATATTTCATATATTTTTATTATCTCATCCCCCTCTCCTCCGCTCTACTTTTTAATGTCTTAATATCTTGCTGGCCCCCTCAAATATAAAATATATCAAGTTGTTTTTTCTTAAAAGGTGCCGGAGCACAATGCCCCCCTCAAGATTTATGGATGCCCCCTCATACATACCTGTCTCCCACTTGCTCATGTGTGTAATTTAGGAATGGGAATTTAATTCTTCAAATTATGTGAATTTGGGATGGATATTGATATCTAGTGTTAAATTTGAAATCCGAACTGATTACATTTGTTGAGAAACGTGGGAGTTATTTGAGATCGGTGACATGGAAAATGGGCAATGTTTTTAAATTTGGGCATTTTGTCCATGTGAAAAAATGTGTTCTCAATATATTCTGAATGAGCTGAACAGTTTGAACTTGTAATGGCAAACATTAGGAACCTTTTGGATGTTTAATTCACCTGAATTGGTTCTTTTCTTGTGTGTGAAAACTGGGAAGTGATGAATCATTTGAATCAGTTGAAATTATGGAAAAAGTGGTCGAACTACAACAAAAGTATAATTGTCTGAGTAATATTATATTCTGACACAGAATAATATAAATGTGAAGACTCTTTAATAATACGCATTATTCACTTTGACTCACCATTTTGCATTTCACTGTGTATGTGTAGTAAATGTGTTCCCTTTCAACTGCCTCAAACTGATTCATTGCTTCCACAAAATGATATTTCTCCTCTGCCTTTGATATGTCACGTGTAAACATATTTTGTTTTCCTGCCTCTTTGTCACTATAATTGGTGTCAAACTTCCTGTCATTGTGATGTGTACCATGAATTTTTACACTGATTCAATAACATTTCATTTATTCTTTTCTTGCAGCGCAACATAACTTCTTCTAAATCCTATCGTCTGTCTGTCAATAACGCTCGTCTCCTCCAACTTCCACACAAAAAGCGAGATCAGATTGTAATACTGAACTAACACAAAGTGGGACTGCAAGGAAGTTGCCCACCAGTCTATTGTGCTTCTAAATAATCTGACTTCCTTTATGTCTTCCTTGATTCTTGTCAAAGTCTTTAACATGTGGACAAACAAGTCAGCCTCTTGTCATCTGTACATCACTTTAAACAATCTTACATAAATACACGTTACTTAGATGTGTCATCATAGCATACTCTGAAAGAAGAACCAAAATTGTTAAACTAGAAGGCCAAAAAAAATGAACATTTATACACATAATGAGTGGATGAAAATCAACCACAACTTCATGTCAGAGAGCGGGAGAGCACGGGAATAGCACTTTCTTTCCAGATGACTTCATCTGGAAAACATGACGGTGAGAAAGATCAACCCCTTACACTCTGTTGTCATGGCAACTGGCTGTAAGGTTTTCTTTTAACTCCTTCCCGACTAGAGCTGACAGCACCATGTACTGTTTTACACTGTTTCTATATAAATGACATCTTGTTTTAATGAATGCGTAAAAGAAGACATTCATATGTAAAAATACATGTGAATTAAATGGGACATAATGTCAATAGTATAGCCTTTGTTTCTACATTTTTTTTCTGCACTTGCTGTCCCATTGGGCAGTTGAATTGGCTCGCAGCTCCAGATTGTTTCACCCTTGTCTTGTTTGAGCAACTTGTGTCAAGCTGCACAATGAGTACAAGTACTGGTCTGTTCAGGCACTGGAAGAGTTAAGGGTGTGCACTTCCCTACAGGGAAGTTAGACGGAATGTTTTTCCAAGTGCCAACCAATCAGAGCTGAGCACACACACACACGCACACAGTTCACACTGTTTTTCAGCCTGCAGAACTTTCTGACCAACTGCTGCCTTTGATGAGTGAAGACGGCGCTCAAGCCAGCAAGAACATGGTGACCACTGACACCCACCAGGACCAGGACCTACTGGTTCCTTCCCAGGTCCAAGAACCGGAGGAGCAGCTCAAAGAACAGGAGAACCCAGAGAACCAGGAAAATTCCCTAGCAGGCCTGATTGGATTGGACCCAGAAAAAATGGGCCAAGGCCCCGTCAACGCCATCACGGTCCTCACTTTGCTGGACAAACTGGTCAACATGCTGGACGCGGTGCAGGAAAACCAGCACAAGATGGAGGTGAGTGAAGGGTGGGGCTGCCTGTGTTCTACTCTGTGACAGTTACTCCAGACTTACTCCCAAATTTTTTGGGAACTTTATAAGGACTTACATGGTCCAGAACCCAGTCACAGTTGCAACATTTGATGTAAAACCTTTCACATTCAGAAAGACGTGATTATCTTGGCCAAGTCAAGAGCTAAGCATTCTTTCCAAACAACTTGACTGAACTTGGTGAAGCAGGCCTACATAGTTGTTGTAACTTTATTGAATTACATTCTCTCCAACGGAAATTGTCAAGGGCCCAAAGCCGGTCAAACTTCAGCTATAAAGCTACTTTCCAATTTAAACTAATATAATGTTCACATAAGCAGCTTGAGCCTCCTTTTTTTTGCTCTTCTATTTCTCGTCAATGAAACAAGACTTCAATTGGAAACTTGCAACTGTATTAGAAGCTTTTTTTTCATCTTTAGTGGAATGTTCACAGAAAAGGGCGTTGCCCAAGAGTTGGGCATGGAAGATGGTGAGGTTCATAGCCCTGGTCCAATTTCTTCTCTGCTGGCATTCGGTTAAATCTGAGAAGGGTGTGGTCACGCAGGCATGCGGTAACTGAAAACTCCTTTGGTTTTTAGGGGCACCAGGTGGAGATGGAGGGCGTGGTCAGGGGGATCCAGGCCGATATGATTAAACTCTCCAAGAGTCACACTCACACCTCCAACACCGTCAGCAAACTGTTGGACAAGAGTCGCAAGCTTTCCGTCACCATGAAGGAGGTCAATGACTTTGACATGTCAAATGCCAGGGACAACTGCAGGGATGTTTTAAATAAAACGGGATTGTGTTTCAGGTACGAGAAAGGATGGAACGTCAGGGCACGCAGGTTAAGAAACTGGAGGCGAACCATGCCCATCTGATTGACAGAAACAACTTTAAAGTACTCATCTTCCAGGTCTGTGAGCTGAAATTATTTTAGTCTCTCAATCCTTTGATGCAACAAGAGGTCATATGATCTCCTTTTTCGAATCATGAATTACAGGGAACCATGACTCCTCTCGGCGATACACAACATTCCCTAAATTCCTTATGGCCATGTGTTAGCGTGTGTCTATGTGTTAATTAAGTACAGGGGTGCTCTGAGATATGAAATCCATATGACAAAGCTTGTAACTCAAAGCACACTTATCTCAAATTATCCGCTACATTAGTCCGAACAATGACTCGACCTTGAAAAACTTTCATATCTTTCACTGTTCTTCCATATCATTTTATGTATCCATACATTTCAGTATCCTTCCATAGCATTCAAAAATCCTTGCCCAGCACTCCACATCTTTCAAAATCAATCCATTTAATTCAAAATGATTCTACATTTTTGATCAACATATTGAACATGTCTTTACCAATAGCATTCCATGATTCAATAACATTAATTGTCATTGGATGTCATTCCAGATGATTCCATGTTTCATCACTTAGTATTTCAGCATTCACACACACACAACTTCTCCAGAAGTTGCATTTTTCAGTACTAGTCATTTATGGCATAGGATAAAGAATATTTATTTACCTGTGAATATTGTGATACTGACTGTCAACATGTTTTGCTCCACAGTTAGTGTTCGAATATCCACTGCTTACAGGGTTAATACACTCTTGATGCTAATAGTTAGCCTGTCCATGGCATTTTACATTATGTGTTAGCATTCAGCTATTGGGTGCAGTTGTTTGGTTGTTATAAGTACATAATGTGAAATTCTCCCTTTTTTATGTTTAGGGTGACAAGAAGCTCAACACCTCTTTTTTTGGGGGGGTGGAGGGGAAGAATTGTTCTCAAGTTAGACCAAAAAGTCATCAATGACTCATATATATAAAAAAATTAGGTCACTGTTCATTGGTTTGTCCCTAGTGTTGGATCAGAATGAGAGGTTTTTCACTTTAGGCCTGTTTTTGGCTCACTGTGGTCATGCTATCCCTTGAAGGAGGAGAACGAAATCCCCTCCAGTGTCTTTGTGAAGGATCCGCCGCCGTTCCCTCGTGATGAAATTCTGGAAGAAGGTGATGAATCCGGTGCTGTCGAAGGTAATCAGCCGTCGGAGGGTGGACTCCACACTATTGACCTGTCATCTGATGAGGACGTGGGCCTGGAGGCCGATCTGGATGAGGAGATGTGGCCTCAAGATCTTGAGAACATGGAGAAGTCCAAGGCTGAGAAATTAAAACTATCCAGTCTGAAGAGGGTAAGCCACACATTGCCCCAAATTTACTGTAGATTTTGTTGTAGTGGCTTTTTGCTGTAAAACTATAAAAATTCCTGTACTTGGCAAATAAGGATACATTCTAACTTGCTCGGCAGGTTGACAGCCTGAAGAAAGCATTCTCCCGACAAAACATTGAGAAGAAGATGACAAAGATTGGAACAAAAATTGTTTCCGCTGAACAACGAGAGAAAATCAAGCAGAAAACATCCAGCCTCAAGGTTTCTCCTGTCACCTTTGGCATCAAGAAGGTATGAATGCCGTGATCTGGATCTTGTCTCTGTGTGACCTCTGACCTGCGTATGTTTGCAGCCTCGCAGCAAATCAGCCTCCCAGCCTCTCGAAGAACATTCTGCCCAGATGGAAGAGTGCCCCGCCCCAGAGGATCACGTCCAGCTGTCTCCACTGGGCAGTGATGAGCAGGAGCTCACCTTCATGGAGATCCACAACGAGTTGGCTCCAGAGCCAGAGAAAGAGCAATCGTGTGCAGAGGTCAGCGCAATATCTGAAGGGGTTGCTGAGGACTACGCTTTGTCCACCACACTGCCTCAAGACCAGGAAAGCAAGGAGGAGGCTTCCATGTCACTCCAGGAGTAAAAATTGCAATATTATATTTTCTTATTAACACATTTCTTACACTGAAAAGCATGAACACAAACACACTATCTGAGGTGGGTAACAGAGGAGAATCTAACACAAAAACACAGTGGGGGACCTTGTTTGAAAATATTCATGTGCTGTTGACTGAAGTATGTTCACCCAGAAATAGAGGCTTTGATATTTGGACCCCAAAACATTTATTCAAACTTATTATTTTGAGCACATTCCATGTTTAGCAACAAATGCAACACGTCATGCTAACTTTGAGCTACATAGCTGCTGTCTAACCACACAAAACTCAGCTCACTATGATCAACCAGTTTAAATCTGTATAAAACAAACTGGTTTGGATGGCTTGCACAAATGCAATATAACGCAAGTGTTTATTTTGATGTATAAAGAACTTTTGCAACCAAAGAATATGTCCTGTTAAATGTGCCTAACAGACACAGAGGAATATAAGTGTGTCACAAGATTTCCTGTCTGGTGCAAAACAAATAAATAACTTTAATCAAATTGGTTTGAGATACAGTATATATTTATTTCTTAAATACATTCCAAAACACAACCTTGTCCATCACATCTACCTTTACATTCCCGTTAGTTCTTCTTGATGAGTTTGGCGACGGACGTGAAGGCTTGACGCAGACCGATTCCTTTCAGGGCGCTGCATGCTTGGATCTCCCAACGCAAACACGGATAGTTATTCAATCGCAGCTGGTCAGAGATCTGATTGCAGGTATGTGGCAATGAAAGACGAGAGGGGCACAAAGGATAGAAGGGGGAAAAAGTGTGTTTTGTAGGTTCAAGCTGATATGTTCCACTGTGCGTCTAGAATTTTTTCTGTGTTCTACCTCCTGTACAGTCATGGCGCCAGGTTGGTCCATCTTGTTGGCCAGAACCATCAACGGAATATCTCGGAACTTTTCATCACTCAAAACCTTCTTCAATGCCGTCTGAGCCTCCGGCATCCGACGGGGATCGCTGCTGTCAACCACGAAGATCAGCGCCTTGCAGTCATCCAGATAGAACCTAAGAAAGATGGCAAAGAGGAAGAGAAAATGGCAAACAACAGAAATAATCCAGATTACCTCCAGTTGGGCCTCATGCTTTTTTGTCCTCCGACATCCCAAACTGTCAAAGATGTCTTTTTGTCCACATTGAATGATCCTACATTGAATCCAATGGTTGGCGATGTGCCCATCACCTGTCAGGTCACAAGCAGATCACGGTAGCGCACGCAGACAAACCACAATGTCATGTTAGCCAGAGCCTCACCTGGCCAGTTAGCAGCTGAGTCAGCAAAGTCGTTTTTCCCGCAGAGTCCAAACCCATCAGGATCACCTGAATCCATGGTGGACATATATATGTTAGCTTAGCATTTGAGGTCTAAAACTAATAGACCTTTTCACCAGGATGTCACTCGTACTTCAAGGTGGCAAGAGATGAAGAGACCTCTGATGGCATTTTTAGAAGGCAAATCTTATTTGAAAAAGGCTGAGACACAGGGTCAAGAAGGCTTAAATTGTGATTTTAGCCGTCTTCTCTATCGCTGTATAGTTAATGTGACTTGTCAGTCAAAAATAAGATGATACATAAGGTTTTTTAAACCGAGACATATTTTGATTTTAGCAGGTATATGTTCTTTTTTTCATAAATACACTTGGTGGAATTTCAGACATAAATATGGAGGAATCAGAACACATATGCTCTTTTGAAGATGAAATGGATAGTGCGCAGTTGTCTATTCAAAGGCTAGCCCTTATATTTCCCTAAACTATTCAGACAACCAAACCAAACTGGCTTTTTTCAAATACCCATGAGATATTTACTTCCACAAATCCAATGATGTTTTGGTCTCGGTCTGCTCCTTAAAAAAGTGGCTATTATCTACTGTTATTCTGAAAAGGTCTGCAGATGTGAGCAGAACCAGCATGTTGGTTAGCTACGGTAGATTGAAATCTCATTTCATTTTAAAGTTTGACATCTAATACCCTAGAAATGCCTCTTTATGACTCTGAAGTTAATATTAACATACTATTCCAACAACATGAACTTTGAAGTTTTTAACATTTAGAAAAGCTAACCAAGTGTGAATGACAGCTGCAACTCACTTTGGCGGAAACACTTGAAATGCTTGTTAAAGCTTGTTCCATTCACGCATTTAAATAGGCAAAAAGTGGCGCCTAACCTGTTTCAGGGTGGATCCGCGTGTCGGTCAAACACGTTAAGCCAATGTGTGTGTTGCCTGTTTGTTAAGTCAGCATGCCAAAAATGCCTCGTGTTACCTGCGGACGTTTAGTTGACTGCATTAGTCCCATAAGTCCTCTTCTGCTTTACGTCCCTTAACCATCAGAATCCAGTCACTTTCTTGCTAAGTAATTGTAGACCAAGGTAGGAAGTTACACATGACATCACAAACTGGTTTGACTGCATTTCTTTATGCAAACGGCACAAAAGCAAACATGTTCTTTCTATTACAAACTGTGTCTACAAATGGATACCCAAAACAATTGTTATGCACGAACCCCTTCAAATCAATTTCTGTTTCCGCAATGATGCAAATTAGGGATGCCACTCGGCTTGGCTGAGAATATGTCTAACCGTACTTCCATTCCACAAAGGCGAACAAAAGCACACAAAAAATTACATCCTATACATGTCTAGCAAAATAACAAAAGAAAGCGACGAGCATTAACGAAAATAGATTTAAAGAAGCAAGATAGCTACACGTATGTACACTGAAGGTATAATTTGGGGGCCTCTGCAGATTTCCTTTTTTATCCAAATGAGATGATGTGGAGGAGTGATTGTTGGACTTCTAAAAATGCTTAAAGGGATGGTGCAACCTTTACCCCAACTTCAGCATAGGTTACTCAACCTTTTAAGCAACAGGACACCAGCAGTCACAGTAAGCCGCTGCAGAGTATAGAAGCAAATGTTAAGGGAATACCAATGTAAAAGAGGCAATTATTCACAATTGTTTTTGTTTTTTGGGTTTTTTTTTTTACAAGTATGAGTCAGGGGCAAGGCAGCTCCATGCACCGGACCGCCCAGAGAGGTGCAACACAGCCCCAAAGAGGGTAAACTCGACTTGTGTTGGCAAGAAGATTTTTATTTTCACACCAAGTGCACCGTCTACCTTGGGGATCTGTGATTGTTTTGTTTTGAAAAGTCTGTTTAAGAACCTTTTTTTTTTTTTTTATAACTTCAATAAAAGCATGTGCAGCGATGAAAAAGTGCAACTATGTATCCGGAAATTATACGTAGGTAGCCACTGTAGGGGGGTTCGGGGACGGGCACGACTGGAGAGGAGCAGGAAGGGGCTGGAGTTGGATGAGGAGGAGCCTGTCAGCGGCTATAAAATGGCGGTTTGTCGTCTCTCAGGTCCTTCTTCCTCACTAAGTGAATACCCCTTGTCATCATGGGTTTCGGTGACCTGAAAGCACCCTCTGGACTCAAAGTGCTGAATGATTTCCTTGCGGATCGCAGCTACATAGAAGGGTCAGTGCAGCTGCGGCAGTATACACATCCACATCCAGTTTTAAACGGGTGGATGTCCCAAGAATTCCAACGTGTCCTCGTTACCGGCGGCGCCATTTTGAAAACGTGTGGCTAACGTCTAGCATTTACAAGCTAAACGATGTGAATAATAACCTAACAGGGAAGTTTAATGTAGTTAATTAAATGCGGCGAACGTATCGTCAAGACTACCTTAAGGACCGATGCGTTGGGTTTTTGCACGTTACGCTTTGTTCAATAAATAAGATTCCGCGGCTATCTCAGCCACATGCTAGTAATGAATGCATAGCGTGTCGCTAAAGTCTGGACACGTAGGCATAACATTTCCCACCGTGATTAATTACTTTGGAGTCTTGACCTAATGTTTTCAATATCTATTATTTGAGAGGGCACAATTCGCTTGACTTGGATACAATAATTTCACATTTCAGATTATTTTTGTGCACTCACTCGAGTGCAGTCGTTTGTTAAATGTGATTTTCGTTTAGCATACCTGCTATAAAGGTCTATCTATCTCTATCTATCTATCTATCTATCTATCTATCTATCTATCTATCTATCTATCTATCTATCTATCTATCTAATACCCATTCTCTTCCTCTGTCTATCATCTAATCACTTCTTCAAATACTTTGCTCGCAGTCCTGCCATCATGATCAGCATTCACTGCAATAGCGTGGTGTTAATCACAAACAAGATAGATTGTTCCTTAAAAGTGTATGTATTACTGTAAGTCACTGTAACGTTTGAACTTTAATATAGGAGAAAGGAAAATGTACTTGAATACCTGTTCAGTTTAAACGTTATTAAAATGTGAACTAGCTGACTGAAAGTAGCACCTATAAATGTTGAAGAAACACTGACTTTATTAAAATGTATTGCAGTGATTCAAACTAAAAGGGAGCCTGCTTAGCCCAGTGTTACTGTTACTACGCATTGAGGATCATAGATCAATAACAGATCCTCAAAGAAAATTATTGTGGTCAAGCGCTATGCTATATTTAATCCCTGGAAAGTGAAAGAATTTATATATTTAATGTTTGCTTGCTGTGTTGTCCAGACTTTAAGGATGTCCAAGTGCTTCCATACCAATGCTTTACTCACTGATGATAAATAGAAGCTTAGTAAAACAACTCAACGCAAACTCATTTACATGTTAACTACAAAACGTAATTTGGAATACTTTGCTTCTTTCCAGGATTTATACAGACTGGTGACAGGACTAACCTCATCTTTATTTGTAGGCATGTGCCTTCCCAGGCAGATGTTGCTGTTTTTGAGGCAATCTCAGCCCCACCCCCATCGGACCTTTGCCATGCCCTACGTTGGTTCAACCATATCAAGTCCTATCAGAGCCAGAAGAATAGGTGTGTACTGGTGCCGTAGTGACAGACAGAAGCTCTCTGGAACTAAACCGCCTGTTTTGTCAGTCTTCCAGGTGTGAAGAAACCTTTGGGTCAGTATGGCCCAGCAGGTGTAGGTGACTCCACTGCAGCAGTCGCTCAAAAGGCAGCTGATGACGATGACGACGATGATGTTGATCTGTTTGGCTCTGACGAAGAGGTGAGGACGCAACTACAGGGCTATTCTTAATGATTTGTGTTGCTGCCAAACTTAAGCTCCACACTTCTGTCTATTTATCAATAACACAGTGAAAATGAGTGGTGTGAATATTCAGATGTCAACTTGAAATGGGTGGCCTCGACTTTTCTACTTGTACCCCAAAAATGTCAGATTACGGGCTGGTTGGTTTGATCCCAGAAATATGACTTGTACATTAAAAAAGTAAATGTTTACAGTGGCACTTTAATTACAAGTTTAAAATGTTATCTCACCATACTTGTTACCCAAAATGCATTTCTCAGCCCCATCTTTCCTTTGTGATAAAGACAGTCTAAAGAAGGTAGCTGCAAAGAAGGTGTTTTTTGCAGTTGATAGGGATAAAAATATATGCTTCGATATTTTTGTATGTTCTGGCAGTTTAGGTTTCTGTTACTTGTTTTCAAGTATGGTGTTTATGATTACTGTGGCATCAGTAGCATAGTTAGTGAGCCTGTCTAATATAGCATTTTTCATTGTTAGCATTAAGCTATGAGACATTTAATGTTATTGGGAGATACACTGTTAGTTTTCTTATTGGCGTAGATTGGGACTGACAAGGAAAACATGTTTACTCACGAATATAACTTGTTGTGAAGTCACGGCCATCATAGGTATTGCTTGTAACTAATGTTTTTCCTTTTGCTCACAACTCAAGACAAGAAAGAAAAAAGCCAAATGTAAAAAGTACAACTGTGTTTCTAAAGTGGCATTAATGCTAACCTGCCATCTGTCATGTTGTAGGAGGATGCAGAGGCCACAAGGCTGAAGGAGGAGCGTATCGCAGCGTATGCCGCCAAGAAATCAACCAGTAAGTGCCAACTTTTTTTTTTTTTCCTTCCCAGTTTTAAGTTCGACACCAATACGGCTGGTGTGAATCTTAGGTTTGGACTCTTCATGATGATTAGCAAACACCATCTTTCGGCTGACGTGTGATGTACGCTATACTTACCTGACAGTGTCCAAGGCATGGCCTAGTATAACTAGCTGTTAAGTTGTTTCCATGGTGGTAATTGACCCTGCCCTCCGTCCATTCAGAACCTGCCCTCATTGCCAAATCCTCGATTCTTTTGGATGTCAAACCGTGGGATGACGAGACTGACATGGCCAAGTTGGAGGAGTGCGTCCGCAGCATTCAGATGGATGGACTCGTCTGGGGACAATGTAAGCGAGTGGCAGTAGAAGTGTCTCTGGATTTCAGGCCGTGCACCACTTAATGATGATTCTTTCACCATCTTTCGGCTGAAGATTGTGATGCCGCTCAAATTATCTGAAACAATTGGTGGAGTTCAGTTAGCCTCTAAATGTCGACGTGAATCCATCATGTTAATTTGTTGCTGTTCTCCGACAGCAAAACTATTACCAGTGGGATATGGCATCAGAAAGTTGCAGATCAACTGTGTGGTCGAGGATGATAAGGTGAGTAATGGGCTGTCATGACACTGAAGTAAATAAATGTTTCCTTCCTAATGTTCCAGAAAAGTTTTTCTCAAACTTGTTACACAAAGTATTTGTTAAAAAAAATTGACTGTCCAAGTACCAATGCAATAAATATTAAAATTCAGTCTTGAATTGACTCCAAAGATATTTTGCACACTTTCAACATTAGCAGTCTCATTTATATTGGAATGGGGAGCTCCTTGAATTATATTTTAATCAAAATGCTTTGCACAAAATTGAAAAACTCTTAATATTTTAAAAACTTCTACAAGTTTAAATACAACAAATTCAGATCAACTGAGTAGATTAAATCGATTTGCTGCTGTTGTGCATGCCTACCTATATTAGATTTGTATCAAATCTTTTCTGGTCTCTCACTTCTAGTTTTTTTTTCCCCCTCCCCTCCTTTGCTTCAGGTGGGCACTGACATTCTGGAGGAGCAAATCACAGCATTTGAGGATTTTGTCCAGTCGATGGACGTTGCCGCTTTTAACAAAATCTGAAAAGAAAAAAAAAATAAAGCACTTGAATATAGTTGGTTTATGATGTAATTTTTTGTGTAATGACTTCGTAGAACTTGACCAACCTGCTTCAATGTTTTGGGCTATAAATAATATTGAAATGGGTATTGATGGCAGTTCATCCTTAAAATAAATCATATTCAGATGAGAAAAATGTATTTTCACGATGAAAGACAAAATCGATTTACAATTCCCCGTCATAAAAAAAAAAACTAGGTATTTCGTTTTCTGGGCGCTGCTCTGATTCTTATGAAGTTTGAAATTAAGCAAAATGTATTTCTCCATTTGGCCTTTTGGTGGCGTAAGACACGAGCGCAATCGAGTGGCAAGCTGCAGAAGAAGGAAACAGCGGAAACTGACACGCAAGCCAAAAGCGCGCGTTGGAAGATGATTTCGTACTGTCCGAAAGTAAAACAGGTAAATAAAATGCTGTTTTAGATATCTATAATGAACAGAGCCATTTCAAATGACTGAGTTACATAACAGCACGACTGTGATGAAGAGCCGATTTAAAAGGCGTAACACGTATGAAACCATGTCACGTGATTATTTCAGGCTAACGCGGGTCCAAAGCCAGTGAGTTGCCGCAGACCCAACTCCGGGAGCGATACTTAATTGATGTGCCTCACTTACTGTCGAGCCGTCGGCAACCTACACAGCTCTGCAACTGTCTTCGTGTAGAACAAGGCATTGCCAACTTTTTTTTTCCGTTCAGGGACCCCCTACTTATAAACGGGCATTATATGGGGGCCAGCCCTCAAAATCCAAGTTTCGCTCAATCCCACCTACCATGCGTGCACACCTGACTGTCAGAATGATGCTTTCAAACTCAATCGTTATGACGTAATCTTTCTCTGTGGCAAAGTTGAAGAATTGTGATTGTAAACAAACCTTTTCATGTCATATGACAAGCGCAGCTACACAAATCTTTTGGCGCACTCCGATTTTAAGGCTCATAGACCCCCCTCCCTCTCCCTTCCGGATCCAAGAGACACCGTTTAGTGTAAATCACACCTCCCATGAAAAAAAAAAACACTTATACAAGTATACAGAATTGAGAATACAGCAACATCCAAGAATAATTTGAATGAAAAATAACTGTTCAAATGTATTTATTCACTTAATAGTTTTGTTTAGTTTTGTTAAATAAGGCCAAATCTTCAGATTTGACAACAGTCAGCAGTTTGTCTTTCTATGTCAATGATATGTTTGTCACAGTGGAAATGTTTTCCAAAGTAAAGAAAATAATAATAGATGGTGACAAATAATGACAAATTACATTGAATGTATACATGTATCACAGGATGTGGGCGGAGTCTCAGCCAGGGCCATCCAGATCCACACCACGCGGACCAGGATACTGCACTTACTGCAGAGTCTTCTACAATGACCTAAATCAGGTGACATGTGATCTTGTTCATGTGGCATGTGTTGCGGTGGGCAATATGAAGACTGCGGTTTTAGTAGGGGGGAAAAAAAAGATTTTTGGTTTGTGTAACTTGATCACAAGTCACACACACTTCTGGGTGGCGATAGTTTCAATGTACCTTCTAGTAAACAACAAATCTTTTGTCATTTGTCCATGGCAGCATGATTGAGAAAACAGGTTAGAAGGCTTAAATGCTGATTGCAAGACTTCTCTACCCCCCCGTAGTCTTATTGTGTAAACTATCAGTTGAAAGTGAGCTACTCAGAGAGATAAATTTATTTTAATTGCAACAGACATAGACTCAGCGGAAATTCTGATTTTGTTAATGTGATCATTCAAGTACTACAGTAACTAACCTTTCTGTTACTTGGAATTTGATTGCACTAATGTTCTAATTTGATGGCAAAAATGGATAGCGGGTCGTTGCTAGCAAGTTATGTTTTCTTAAAATTTCTAGACCTATCCAATATTCTACATACCCTCAATCAATCTAGAGAATTAGTGTTCTGTTTAGTTTGCATGTTAAATCTGTTGGGACTATTATGACTAAAATTCTGATGATTGTTCTCAGCACTTGGCCAGTCTCAAACACCTGGATCAGGTTCAAGCGTCCTCCGTTGGCTCCTCCAGTTGTTCCTTTGCTGACAGCAGCCAAGCCAACGGCACTCTGCTGGAGCGATTCCTACAGGATGTCCTGTTGCACCACCCCCACTGCTACAATGACCCCAGGTAACAAATCCCAAATATGGGACATCCCAAATTGTCATAGTTGAAGTGAGATGTAAAAAATTCTTTACACAATGTCAGTTGGCCATTCATGAGCAAAGATAAAATAATCCAGTATGCTTACAAAAACGGCAAAGCCTAAACTGTCAAATGTCTGAATGATAACCGAAACAAAATCAAAATAAGGAATTGTTGACAAAACATATTCTGCCTTTAACAATGTTTGACGATGGATTGTGCTGTATGTTTGTGTCCCTAGACCGTCTCATGCAGACCTCCCGTCCATCCCCACTCCTCTTTTGCCCAGGGAGGAACTTGATGAAGTCTGTTGTTCTGGCGATGACGACTTATCATTGGGGACACGAGATCGCCTGCCTAGCTCTAACAACGTATCAACTAATCAAGATGATGATCTCGGCCCTTGTAGTCAATTTGAGAAGAGATTATCGGAGGGAGCAGGTCGGGAGAAGCCTTCTACACAAGCAAAAGAGCAAGAGGAGGCAAGAACCATCTACTCGAGGCATACAAATGTGCCTAAACATCAGACCCCTCTGCCCGTGCACAGGAAAGCACACAGGAAGACTGACAGGAGGAAAAGCAGCAAGTCTCTGACTTCTGCGCTTTCACCCAAGGGCCCACATCCAGGTTCATCTCCTCCACGTCTCTCTGTGTCACAGCCTTGGCACAGCTGGCAGAAGGAGCGTTGGGCCGCTTTGAAAGAGGAGGTCTTCTCAGTGCCACGTGGTGACCTTGTGGACCAAACTATTGAGGAGGTTGGTTACAATTGTAAAGGAGGGAAAGAAAAAATCTTTAGAAAATCTCCGAGAAATTACCATGCGAATGTATGTATGTTTTTTAATTAATCGACATTACCATCGGCCTAAGAAAAGTCCTCTTCTCCTCTCCCCCCCAAATCTCTTATTAATTTGAATGCTTTGTGTTGGTGTCGGCCTCCAGGTTATCCAAACATGTTGCCATGGTGACAGCTTGACTTCCTTTCCACTTGAGACAGACAGCTTCCACATCAGTCTGCCACACTCTTTTGAAACACAGAGTGATTGGGACTCACCTGGACAGGTGAGCGAAGAAGGAAAAGGTTGGGCGGGCCAGCTTTATATATTCAAGGGTTGTTTCAATAGCTTGTCTACAAATAGTCAGGGCTCTGAAGTGCCTTCCCACTCACCATAAAGTGTGAAATGAAAAAATCACGTCAATATTTTGTTAGCTGGCTGAAAATGTGTCTGAGAGGCCAATGTATGAAACATTTTCTAAAAAACAAGGAACTTTTTAAAATTGTGAAACAAAAATACACAATATCTCCTCTTAAGGTTAGAAATGTGTTCCCAGGTAGACTCATGTGTCCCGCTGGTCCAGACAGAGGTGAGGGATATCAGTCATCTGACTGATGCTCAAGTGGACTTGACAGATCAGGTGTACTCCACTCAGCTGGAATCCGTCCTCCACACCAAGCCGCAAGCAGTCAAACACAGAGTATGCAGGACTGTGCCAAGAGAAATGCCAAAGCATTTGCCAGAGTCCTTCCAAGGGAAGACATGGTCCCAGATCGAAGAGGAAGATGAGAAGAAGGTTGATGAGCTGGTACGACAGTTCCGACAAGGTCGTTTTGTCTGCTACTTTGACAGTGAATCCCCTGCCAGGTAACAGAACGTCACAGTTAGTCACACTTTTGAAAATACACTACATAAAACTTCTCCGTTTAAATGCATTTATTTACTGTGTATAACTTGGCCAAGTACTTCAGCTTCTCATATTGAACAACATGCACGTTGGGTTCATTGAAGACTTTAAATTGTTTGTCTGGGTAAGTTTGAATTATAGTCTCTGTGAACAGATGGATCTTTTTAACTTAGCATATTATGATTTATTGTGGTAAACTTACATATGTTTGGTTTGCTCATTTTGCTGACGTTCTACTTACAAGGAGCAAGAGCAAAAACGTCAAAGCACCTGATCAGACAGTGCCAGAGTCAGACATGGGCCTCTTTCCTTTAATGGACCATCATGAAGAAGAAGTCCCAAGGAGGCGGGACTTCAGGATGGCATCCAGGTGTCAGGTGAGCATGACAGAAACATCTACAAATAGGTAGAGGTGGCAAATGTACTCACACTCTTTAATTGATAAGCTTTATGTAGCTTCTGTGGGGTGTCTCTTCTGACTATACGGTAAACTTCAGGCTGCCTTCACAGTAGTGAATGTGCAGGTGTAATATTTAACATATAGATAAAGTGAAGCTTTTTTTTCTCCAGGTGGTCAAAGTGAGTCACGCCACTCAGACCGTCCGCTTGGTCGTCCCAACTGTCTGTCAAATAGCCCCGGAGGCCACGCCCACGAGAGTCCATCCAGGCGATCGGGCCGGAGCGGAAAAGACTCCCGAGGTCCGATGGTCTCGCCTGCCGCCCTCGTACTCGCCCGTCATCACACCGCTGCAGTCGAGCACATCTCTGGTTTACCTTCTCTGCTCCCCTACTTTTCCCACCACCACCTACACACCCACCGTAAGCCCTACCTCCAAACGCAGTCGCAAAAGAAAACGCCCACCTGACTTTCACAGACTCAAGGTAAAATATAAACAGTTTCCTGTGCGCTATTATGACCACCGAAGCAATCGCATCATCAAGAACCCGCCTAAAGGTTTCAAGGTGGGTAAAAGCTCTACCCCCGCCAACCCCTTGCCGACACATGTACGTCAGCTGTTTCGTAGTCTGAGCCCGGACCTGAACACTGAGAGGCGGTCCGGGCAGGGTGGCTCGGATTCTCCCAGGGTCAAAAGTCAGAAGCTGTCGAGCACTGTCATCACAGACTCGGCACAGAATCGTAAACACGAAACCTCTCCTTCGGTGGATCAAAGTCACTCGGAGGAAGTAAGAGTAGGTGGCAAAGAAAGGCCAAGGCCCCCTAAGAGGAGAGTAAGAGTTCAGACCACACCTCCACCACCCAGGAGAGGTGGACTCCGTCAAAAAGGCCCTGCACCCCAGCCCTCTACAGAACCAAACGTCCGACGAGGGCGGTCTCAGAGGAGGAGGGGCTGTGAAAAGACTCACAAGTAGCACATTTGTTAAGTCAACACTGAAGACCATTTTAAAATAAAAAGTGATATTTCTTTTTTTTTTTTTAAAACTTGTCTTTATAGCCGCTCATTTACATGACACAACAAACAGAAAAAATGTTTTTGAATTGAGATGACATCAGAGAGTATATATCCCAGAGACAGAAATGCCTTTGACACCATTGATGTCGAAGAATGGTTTCCAGTGGCATAAACCTTTTCTTCTCTATCTAAATGGGGATTTGCCTCAAACTGTCCACCAGGCAGAGTAAAGAGTCTCCAACTTGGTCCGCAGCCTCAATAAGTGCCAAAGCCTTGTTATCACCTCAGAAAAAAAAAAAGGGAAAAAATACAAGTTGTGACAATACAACACTAACTTATAATTTTGTAATGGCTATAGGGGGACAAATACTGTATACTGTACTAAAGTCGAGTTTTCACATTGATACTCTTATTTTTGGCAACTTACACTTTGACTCAACTATTATGAGGAAAAATCTTTACTTGTTAAAATTATGATCTATACCAAACCGAAAGAAACACAGCACTCTAATCTACCAAAATAAACCCAGTAATGACAGTTAAACAACAAAGAAATTATGACAAATGTTTTGCTTGTGTTCAATGGACATTGTGTCGCTCCTTGTAGTGTGGGCCCCACGGCCACTTGAAGGCAGTATAATGCAGGCATACGATATAGTACATAAAGATGGTAAGCCGCAGTGAGTATTGTTTTGTGTACTGCAAAACTTAGGCTATTCATAAGCCTGTCTAGGGCATTTTGGATTGTTTATTAGCATTAAGCTAGTTAGACTTTGCTAAGGAGTTGTAGTTGATTTAAATATGAAAATAGTTGGACTCGTTGGACTTTGCTAAGGTGTTGTGGTTGTTTTAGATACATATGAAAATTGTCTATGTTTTGTTTAATTTGAGTCTAAACTTCTATTGGGAGTGGCAGTAAACTGCTTGAAGGTTGTTTTTTTTTCCAAGAATTAGTTGCCAAAGTGTTGCTAGTTGTGAAAAGATGAGTTGAGCTGGCTGCAATCGTGCAGTGGCATGAATCTCCCAACTCAAGGCACCATGGTACATCTGATATCAGAAAATAAGAGATTTTTAAATTGATGTAAAGACAGTGTGAAGACTATTTCTAGAAGGCAACTCAGAGATATACCAAAGTTGTCTTCTGCTAAGACATGTATTTTTAATCAGGTATCACTTTAATGTTCTTTATACAAGACTGTTAATTTATATGCAAAGAAACAAATAACTGTTTTACCTGATTGTTCATCCTTCCTCCTGCCAGTCCCAAAGACACTTATTAATTGGTCCATCATTTGCTCCAGCATCTCTTCTGGACTACAAGGTCTACAAGCCTGTTCATCAGCCATACCTTTGTCCACCTCCTTTAGTACATCCTCTTGTTGAATGGATTGACAAAGATGGCTGTTACCAGCACACTTCTCCTCCTCATAGTGGATGTCATGTGACCAATCTTGGTTTATTGTGAGTGAACTTCCCTCACTCTCACTCCCCTTGTCTGTCTTCAACATGAATTCTTCGTTTTTATCTTCATCTACGCAGGCGTCTACGTCAGAAGTTGGTGTCATGGTTCCTTTGTCTATGTTTTCCGTGTTCTCCATCTCATTCTGGTGTTGTGGCACATTATTGGCAGATTGCTGTAATTCCAGCTTGTTCAGTGTCTGAAGAATGAAAATGTCCATGGGTGAAGGTAAACACTCTCACAGTACCATCTAATTGTGAATTTTCTTCTTGAGCTATGTCTGTGCTAATGTGTTCACCTGAGTGAGGGTCGTCTGCAGATGGATGTTATGTTCCTTAACTGTTTCCATGGTAACCTCCATCTCCGCACATCGTTCCTTCAGCATACACTGTTCGGATTGGACAGCGAGATGCCACACCTGCAGCTGCTCTTCCAGAAGCCTCCAACAAAGAACAAATCAAGTGTTGATGAATATGCATCTTGCCATCTAATTGGCTTTTTAACTTTGGAAGGTTTTGATTTTCCACTTACCGTTTGTCTTTGTGCAGGTTCCTGACTTCAGTGAGCAGAGTGGATACTTCCAACTTAGAATGCAAAACAAATGACCATCAGATGTCCATTTTAGAAAACATCCGTGGCATTAATCAGAGCAACAAAAAAATAGAAATTATCAGTCGCTCAGTGATCATGTTAATCATGTCTTGAGATCCTACCACATTTGCTTTTGAATTGGCTAACCTGTTGGAATGTAAATTGCGACTAATGTTCCATTTATGTTAAACACAATTTACATGACATAACATCTCCCTTTTGACGGACACATTGGTAGAGAAGTAGGCTAAAATCAACATTCAAGCCACATAGCCTGTTTTCTCCATTGCACTGCCGATCAAATGACAAAGAGCAGTTTGTTTACTAGTGATGACGTCTGACCTATTGCCACTCGAAATAATTTGTGACGTCACGGTCATTCTCTGTTGTGTAGCCAGACTTTCGGATGGGAGGTCATCAGAGGTCACCTGTTCTGGCAGTGTCTCCTCAGTCTGAAGGGACTTGGATGAAAAGGATTGAAGTTGTACTGTGGAATCATGGGAAACACAGACAATGGAAGAGGTGCTCCCACATTCTTGGAGAGTGGCAGCAGAATGGACAGGTGGCGTACTGGTAAACAAATTTGGATTTGATTGGACTGACATTGGTTAGATGGATAGTCATAAAACCTGGCTCACGTCTTATGGCTGTCCTTTGCTTCCTCCCTCGTTGAACTCTTTGCGCTGTCAGCTCCTCTTTGAGTAGATCGTCGTGGTAATAGGGAGTGACGAGCGCGGTGCACAATTGAAGAGAAAGTCTCTCGCCATGTGGGCTGACAGGGAGAAGGTTTGTCGTAGGTTTGTTGCTTCATTCAACCAACTTTGTGCCTCTTTCAAAATTTTCTCTCCACACTTCATGTCCACTGTCTCTCAACTCTTACCAGTGTGCAGAACTCCATCACTGGGTGGTGACTCTTGTGTTTGCGTGTCTGTTGCTCCGACAGGAAGCAACTCTGACATATGTGGACTTTCAGACACTTCACACAGCGATACCTGAATCCACACACACTTTATTTATTAATAGTGAGCAATGAAGGATAGTGAAAAAAAGATGGTTACACTCACCTGAGTCCACTGATTGGAAATATCTTGCAGATATGACAGCGGACGGGGTGAACGACCTTCTGACTTATGAACAGGCGATAGAGAACAGGTAACCATAGCAACAAACGAGGCTCACTCTGTAGCCATGATAAAACGTGTTCCCTGCTTACGGTGGAGGTCAGCACCTGTGGAAATTTTGTGTAAATCTCACCGTGATGACCAGTGACAACTTCCAGAATCTACATCATGGTTAATAAGTGTAGGGATTTGTTTTTTTACTAACAAACAACAAGTGAAGTTGGTGGAAGTGGTGATGACGTGTTAATAAAACTCCAAATAGCTGAAGAAATATTTTTCCCTCACCCCATGAAAACATGACTTCACTGCTTCTTCAACAGCCCCAAACACTCCTTCCTCCTGGATGACCGCGGGAACCTGAACATGCATTACAGGAGTCAGATGACGAGAGCATGATGGGAAATGTAGTTAGTTTGGATTACCTGGTTGACATCCTCCAATAAGGATCGAAGAGATGACCTACTTATGGATCCGGAAGCACTTGCCGCTGTACACACCAGTGCTGAGACAATCACTCGTGTTAGTAAGTGCATTTTATCAAAAATAACAATTATTTTCAAAGAAACACGTTTCCCACCTCCATATTTCAGCAGGAGTGTTTCTGCCGATAAACAGATGAGAGCAATACGGAGAGAAACGGCGCGTATATGACCCAACAGATTCCTGAAACACACACATAGTCCACACTTAATTGAACAAACACGCACAAACCAAGCGGCAGGCGCACTCTTCAATTTTTTTGGGGAGTAGCGTAGTGATGAGTTGTTAAAGAGTGATTTTTATTTATGTGAGGGCCACACACCAGAATTTCAATCTGCCAATAAGATTTTACCCATCAAACATCCTGAATATAAAACTGCTCAATTTCTCGGCCGACTCCACGGTGGAGTGATCTGGAAATTCCAGTGACACATTTCTGAACATCTTCTTCAGCTGCTGGGTGACTTCATCCTTGCATAGGACAGAATCCCGCTGCAGCTTGCCTCTGCCCCCCGGGTCAAGGGCGGCCTCGATGTGGCGGGTCAACACAACATCCACTGGAAGCACAACAAAGAATGCATTTCTCAAATCAGCTAGTAACTTCAAGTCAAAAAGGCGTTAGCAACCACCAAACCAACACGCTTAGTATGAAGTAAAAATAAAACACGCTGACTGTGACAAATGTTCTGTAGACTTTCAAGCTTCATTGCAACTCTGTAGGCTGGGGGGCGGATTTTGTTGAAGTCCTCTAGCCCTGAAACTGGACACAAACAAACAAACTTACATTTCCCTTAAAAATAAACCCCCTGTAGATTATTGGTGAGAATTGGTGTCACAATGACAACCTTTTAAGTGATGGCTATTTGAAAAAACAAAAGAAAATAACTTACTGAGACTGTTGACATCCATGACGGGTTACAGTCTGAAAATGAGATAAGAATGTAAAACTTGCCGACTTTGCTGTACGTATATTCATTTTAGCAGAGACTCACTCACCTGCAGCCTTCCTAGCATGGAGTCGAGCAGAAGCTGTTAAATTTTTAATGCCATTTTGGTTTCATCTGTCATCACAGCTGCTGCTCACCTGTCTGCTTCGGACCAATGGACAGCCAGAACGGCTGTTGACATCATACGGGTGAAAGAGGAGGTGAGGGGCATCAAAGTCAGGTTTGTAGCTGAAGCAAACAATCTGTGTCACTCAGTAGCATCTTTGTTTGCGTTGGCGCTGCAGACCCTTGTCTCGGCTCACACTGGCCATTTGTGTCTTCTATGCTTTCTTTGTCCCGTGGCACCATGACACACTCAAACATTTCTTCTCCTTAGATCAATGAGCTTGTGACGAGGTCAGCGTGGTGCCACTCTGATCCAGACCCCAGCTTCATGTTCTCAAATTCAGTGGCATTTTACTAGTGTGCAGTAAAACTTGTACCAATTGTAGCTGGCGGGCAACTGTTCAATTGAAGCTTCATGGCTGATGAAGGTGTTTTCTTTTCCGCACTTGACAGTTTGGTGATAGACACACAGAACATAATGAAGAAAATATTTGAGTTGACTTTCCCTTTAAATATTTTGGTTTATTCACAGATCAAACACTGGGACAGAATTTTTTTGGGACATTTCAAATAAAATATATAGCAATTTGAAAGTACGGAAATTTTTAATTATCACCGAAGAATAATTACATTGACCTTTTGTCTCTTTCAACCAATGGGACCCAATCTTAAACAGGCTCCTCCCCAAGGGGTGTGGTCTCACAGCCCAATTTTTCAGCACCTTACACTTTTGGTCAGTTAGTGATTGACTTGGCATCACTCAAGCTCTGCAGTTGGGTGAGAGGACTGATACACACATGCACATACACACACATTAAAATATACAAAGTGGTACATACGCTAGTAAATTAACAGCTGGTGTAATGTTACTCTTACATCGTTTATCGTGAATACACGGTACAAAGTAGTACATTTATCATTTCAGGATTTGTGCTACGCTGTGGTGAACATGAAGTTCTCTATTAGCATCTTTCTGCTGACCTGCTTCGCTCTCATGGGACTTGGTATGTTTCATCCTCCAAGTTTTTTTTATTGTTACATTATGCCCTTATTCATATATTTTCACACTTTGAGCTTTGAGACAAAAAATAAATTGTTCTAAATATGCTTGTTGTTTTTGTGAATCCTGCAGAAAGAATGTGAACAAGTGATGTGAAATATGTGCTTTTTTTTTTTTTTTTTTTTTTTGTACAGGCTCAGCAATTCGCTGTTACAGTTGTAAAGACTACACGGCCAGTTGCTCCAAACAACGAGACTGCAGCTATGACGACGCCTGCCTGACGCTCACAGAGAGAGGTGCCGAAATGATTGAATTTGGAAATAATTATTATGGCCCGTTTTCTTCTTGTGCATTAATTAAATCCATCACTTTACCTCACCACCCCTGTAACTTTGTGCATGTTGGCACTCACATGAAAGAATTTGCAGTCATGTGGCATGATAAAGCACGTTCAATTAGTGGTGCATGCAGTATTTATACAGAATATTTATATCCTAGAAGTGTTTTAAATATTTGCTAAAATGATGACTTTACTTTGGTGTTATCGTCGCCCTAGTGATGGTGGCAAGCTACCGATAATTCCCACTTATCACAAAATACATTCTTTGTATCATTGGTCGGGTTTACCT
Source organism: Syngnathus floridae (assembly GCF_059516105.1). Lineage (NCBI taxonomy): Eukaryota > Metazoa > Chordata > Actinopteri > Syngnathiformes > Syngnathidae > Syngnathus > Syngnathus floridae. Next base: position 14,720,095 of record NC_142414.1, on the reverse strand, counting down.
TTTTGTTGAAAAATAACATTGTTTTGACAGGCATACATCAGAAACATCATTCTTGAGGTGTAACACAATACTCAAACTTTGTGGCTGTATTTGGTGCAATTGTGCTTTTACTAATTTTTACGCACACAGTTGTAATTTTCATCCTCTGGGTATGACGCTGGTCATTTGTGTCCACCTTACTGCTTTTGCCGCAACCATATTGTTGATGAAACTTCCCAAGCATGATGACAAATGTTCAACTGGTTCTTTTGTTCCAGGAGGGATGACCTTCCGCCAGTGCCTGAAATATTCAGACTGCGAGTACAGCCGACTGGGACAGATGTTCCCACAGGTAGAAAACCGAGTCCTTCAGTGATGAAGCCACAATCTTCTGGAAATATTCATTCCCATCTTTTGGTTTGAAGGTGTCCAGTTTTACATTCAAGTGCTGCAACTCGGATCTGTGTAACTCCGCCCATTCTGCCACAGCGAGTTCTCTGATTGGTGTGCTGGCATCCGTAGCCGCCACATGGTGGGTGATCCGCTAATGCCGCCGATTTGACGACTCATCCCAGCTTACTGTCAAGTTATCAATGTCCATGTGGAGCTAGCAGATTATTGGTTGGACATGTGTCTTTTTTCAATTTATTTTTCTATAAATACTCACTGATGTTTGTAGAATTTTAATGTGTTTCCAATTTAATTAATGTTAAACAATGAAACAAAAAAAATAGCACTTCAAGACTGGTCTCATGATGATAAGGACATAGAAAAGTAAAATACTAGCAGTTGATGAGTCATGTACATAATTGCAGGGGATTGGTTGTAATGGTAAAACCACGTAAATATGTACGAGGATGTAAATGTACACAAAAATCACGTGAACAAAATGCCAAACAAACTGCTAATCTCTTGTGTAAACGGAGATATTTGATGATATTTAAAATGAATCAGCAACAGTGCAATAGTTAGTCTTCATTTTGGGAAATGACGCGGGCGACTACAGTAACAGTTTGACCATTCTGAATTCTTATGCTGGCTTATTATCCTCTTTAAATGCCTCTGGAATTTGCGTTTGCACTGTGCTACTTTTAAAAAAAAAACATGTGACTAGCCATGACGTTGTCCGCTAGCCAGAAGCTGAGCTGCACTGTGTTTGTTTGTGGACTTGGTGTGTGGCTACTCCTTGTCCCTTACCTAACTGTTCAGTGTGGGAATAATCATACAGTCATGTTCCATAACTGCCCATGAAGTTGGTTATGAATTTAAGGCTTGATTTGTGGTAAAATGTGGCAAGCTTTTGCAGGCCTTGAGTTTGACACCTGTGCTTGAATGTTTATGTAATGTTGTGATTTACCTTGTCACTAATATTAACAAAATAAATGTGCACAATGTAAATAATTTATCATTCTACTTGGATCCTACTCTTTGAAATAATGTTATTTGAAACATTGTAAAGAATATTTAAATATTTATTATTATTATTATTGTTATTATTGCAAATGATAACAATTATCCAAACAGGCATCAGCATTTTTTCTATTCATTTCATCATCATGCAACTGGCTACAAGCACACGTCAAGTGTATTTGCGTCACCTAGTGGAACATATTGTGAATTCTTGTGGTGTCGATGGTTTCACTCTGACAAAGGAATGTTGCCGTTCTTGAAATTTCAGGATGAAACTACAGTGCACCATAACATTTACAGGTAGTTTAAACTTTGAATACATGTCCAAATGTTAAACATTTCAGCACCTTTTGCAGAACTTGCTGTCATGAAAAAAAAAACACAATTCACAACAGATATTTTTTAAAATAATGATAATAATAATGATGATGATTATTATCATTGTTATTATTATTTGTTTGTTGAAGTAAGGTATGTTTCAGTTGTTTGGTGTCCACTTGGTCAAGATGAAGAGAGGACTAATTGAACCCGGAAATATTACTGTCCATTCATGGATCAACTGTGACCTGACAAAAAAAATACATTTGAAACCAAAAATTATTCCATTTAAAAGTAGAAAACTATGGTGTCCTTCCCCATTGCTGCTGGTGTTGCTTGCAAGTAGTCATTCAACTATCATCACGTGTTAGCCTGACGTAGCATGAAAAGTTGTTGGCCTACAGCAGGCAGCCATGAGGCATGGTTGTCACATTCAGCCCTGTGTGTGGCTTTTGCTCGGATCAGAAGTAATACCAATACACAAAAGTGGCAAAACCTTTCGCATTCTGCCCTTACTGTAAATAAATACAGTGCAGTTAAAAAAGAAAGAAAGAACTAGTCTGGTTAGTTTACCTTAGTAAAATTACAAATAAATGATCTCAAACGAGCTTTGGTGCACTTTATTTTTACTGTAAATTCTACACAGTAGCTACCCATCTATAACAACTAATTACTAGTTCATAGCTATTTATTTTTTATGCAACCAAAGCAACGTGTTTCCATATCTTTGCTAGTCGACTCGTGTGCAAATTAAAAGCTCAATAAATAATGTTTTCTGTGGAACTACTTGTGAACTCTGAGAATGGCTCCAATGAAACCAAGCCCCAGGTTCTGAGCTAAAGGCACTAATCACACATATTGCCTTTTTCAGTCAGTACTTTTCTTTATGGACCCTGGATACCTGAACTTTTCAGAGTCCTGGCTTCAACAAAGTAGCCTATTTATTGTGAGCATGATCCTGATGATGTCAGGACATGTGATCAGCCGACCTTCTCAGTTAAACGCTGGGTGATTCAGCAGGAGCTGCACTGAGGTGGGTTTCCTTTTCTCTTCCCTATTTTCTTTATTCTAATGCATCGATTTTAACTTTAAACCAGAAAGCATAACATTGCTTCTTTGACATTTTGTTGGCTAGACTTAGTTTTGATTTATTCTGCATTTTAACTTGGAAAGCTTTGATGTCTTTAACTATTTAATTATACCATTCGGAATGTGCTTTAGAAAACCTTCAATTTATTTTGTATTTTGTATTTTTCAAAATTCTGAGACTGTTTACATTTTTTTTCTTGTTGTCACTGAGGTAAAATTTCTCTAGCTATCAACATGTCAGGGTTTAACCAAACAATTGTTGGGAAATTTAGTGTTCCCATAACACAATGTTCAAGTGTTAAATAAATAATAATAATAAAATGATTACAGTAAACTTGTTTCTTATATCCTCAGAAAACTGACCTCACCATGGAACGTAAACTGGATTTGTCTCGCCTGACGGACGAAGAAGCGAAACACGTCTGGGAGGTGATTCAACGTGATTTTAACCTGCGGAAAAACGAAGAAGATCGACTAGGGTGGGTTTAATTATTGATCATGTACATTAACTAAATACTTGTTAGAATATAATGGAAATCATTTGTCCTTGTGGTAGGGTGAAGATGCAACCAATAACCGATTATATCACAGCTATATACACGAATGTGTGAGATCTAGTTTAAAAGTGTGACACAATCAATTCAGTTTTAATGCGACTTGTTGAGGGCTTTGGGACTCAAGTCATGCGACATGTTTTCATGCAAACAATCAAGGAATGTGAGCGTGAAAGCTGCAGTACATCATGACAGTCACACGGAGAGGCCACAAAGACGCTCTTGTGTCTCCAGAGCAGTTTTAAAATCCCATCAGACCTGGGGTGCACGCAAACACATGCATTTGAAGGATTTTTCCCTTCTAACCCAATTCTAACATTTTTATGAACGAAACCGACGGTGAAAATTCTAATTCTGATAAGACTATCTCCAATTTTGCTGTCACGTTTACACACACTATCACAAGTATATTCAATTTTCAGGGACGCAATCAGATAGGAATGAATGCCTCCTAAAAAAAACTAACTGTTGATAAACAATTTTTCGTCTGTTAGCTTGGATGCCCCATATTTAATACACCTGGATAGAATTTTTTGGGGAGTTGACGTTCGTCAGTTGTAGTGCCGGGCAAAACATTTCAACATTTCTGCCCATAGAATGATTTCTTTGTCTAGGATTGGGAGGCCTGGGGGGCTATGGATGCCCCAACTCAGGCAGCCTTCTGTCCGCCCTCTCGTTTGCACGTGACTGCATTGAACTAATAGGCTGTTGTGGTTTCAAAGCAAATTGAAGGACTCCATCGAGAAGGAGGACACCAAGCGTGAGCTGCTGGGCGGGCAGACCAACTTGGCCGACTCGCTGTGTATCCGCTGCCTGCAACCTTTTAAGTTCCTGGTGAACAGCAAGCGTCAGTGCCTGGATTGCCACATGTTCGTCTGCAAGTCGTGCAGCCGCTACAACAAGAAGGAGCACGGTTGGGTGTGCGACAACTGTCGCATGACCAGGTGAGCCATGCATTTCTCATACGGCTCAGTTGCACCACACTCAATGGTGCTGTCCACTCCTGCAGGGTTCTGAAGATCGGCACCCTGGGGTGGTACCATGACAATATCCGAAACCGTTTTAAACGCTTCGGCAGTGCCAAGGTGATGAGGTCACTGTACAAGAGACTGAACGGAGATGGTAAGCACAGAAGTGGGTTCAGTCTGAACAGTGTTTATTGTTTTGAGGATACAGTGGTGCTTTGAGTTGCAAGTTTAATTTGTTCTGTGACCACGCTCAAGAAATAAATACTTTTTGCTTCTATCAAATGAACATTGTGCATACAGGCTGACAATTGAAATGATGCTAATAGCTAATTAAGTTCTTCTCTGTGACAGGTGGACGAGATGACGACACTCAGAGCATGCCTGATGTCCGCAGCAGTGAGTCCTTGCACAATGCACTTTATCTCCTTTTGTTAAGCATGAAATGATCTCATACTTGTGGCTTTTTCTCAGTTTTATAACTCTTTCCTCCTGGCTATCTGCAGTTACAGTCAGTGTGGAAAAATAGCCATTTAAAAATTACAAGTACAGGAAAAATAGGCCATGTAATAGGGCATGAAAGGAAGACATGTATAATTTTTCTAATTTTCTTATTCATTACTCTAAAATATGCGCTCTGATTTTGATCGCTGTTTAACCTTAACCTAACATGTAAATAATATTGTGTTCCAGACCACTACAACCCTAATGACGATGATCAGGGAGAAATGGAGGCTCAACGATACAAATCGGTAAAAAACAAACAAACAAACAAACAAACAAACAAACAAAACAAAAAAATAGGAAAATAATATATATATTTTTTTACACAAATTGTCTTTTAGATGCGGAAAAATAAACGCCTGTTGTCAGTTCATCCTTTTGACTTTGATTCCGAGGATTATTTCCCCCGTTCACGGCGCTCATCAGTGCAGGTAAGACACTGGAGAGATTTCGAGAGTTTTTTTTTTTTTTTTAAATAACAAAAAAAAATACACAATACTAACTTATCTGCACATTGAAGACAGATAATTTTGCATATTTTCCCTCACGGCAACTATAATTTACGCAGCAAATGCATGTTTCTATTTTACATCGCAGCAAATTCAGGAGGATCGCGCATACCGGAATGACATAGAATACGACTTGAACCAACAGCGAATGAATCGCAGGAGAAGTTTGGATCGTTTTGCAATGAGAACAGGTGCAAACAAACTTACCTCCACATTTGCTCAATGTAAGGATTTTCATTGTGTGACTCATGACAGAGTTTCTACCCTGCTTCAGACGATTATGGTGAGAATCGGATGGTTCGTACTCGATCTTTGTCCAAGATCAGCTCGATGGCTCGTCAGCAGTACATCGACACGTCTGATGAGGAGGAGTGTCCGCGCTTTCCACCAATGTACCAGCCAACCCACTACCGCCGCCGCAACAGCCGGGCCTCATCTCAAGAGAACCTTGGACAAAACCCTCCAGTAAGACAATCAACACGCTGCTCAGAAATGTGAAAAAGAAATCAAGTAGTACAAGGAAGAGCAATTAGTACATCTGCCTCACAGTTGAGAGGTTCTAGCAGGGCCTAAACAAACATCCATGCCAGGGGTGGGCAAAGCATCACATGAGAAACTGGAATGTTTGCCGAGGGTCACACCATGCAACTTTTATTTTTAAAATATGTTAAAAAAAAGCACATTGTCATGTTGTCAGCGCGGTGGGGCACTCGTTAGCACATACGCCTCACAGTTCGGTGGTGCAGGGTTCGTTTCTGGCCCTGGCCTTCCGTTTTGCAGTTTGCATGTTCTCCCCGTGCTTGCGTGGGTTTCTCGGGTTTCTACTTGTGGCTGGATCGAGCAGCTTTTTTTGATATTTAATCTAAAGTACCTAAAGATAGATAGCTGTTTCCCATGATGCAACTGGTGTTTTTTTGAACTCCGCAGATAAACGAGTTGAACAAACGCATGTCTGCCATCGAGGGTCTGCTGAATCGTTTGGAGGAAAAGATGTCGCCTGCCGATAAGGTGACACAGGAATTCTTTCTTCAAAGTAGTTCTTCTCGTTAAATTCTCGCCATCAGTCCCATCTTGAAACGTCAACAGAGTTACTGTTGTCACATGTGATGGAGTAGGCCAGCAACGCAATTCATGAGCCAATGTTTGGCAGGCGTCTGAGTCATCAGGACAGAACGAGGAAGAGAAGCTGATGAAGAAGTTGAGCGAGTTGGCAGGGAACCTCGGCAACAAGCGCATGTCGTCAGATGACGAGGTGGACAAGAAGGCCTTTTCTGGAGGAAAAAGCATCGCTGGTGGCAGGGCGGCGGCCGCTCTGGATTCGATGAAGAACCTGAGCTCATCCAGCGATGACGTGCCAAGTGAAGCACAGAAGGTAAGATGATTGTGCTGCTTGAAAATCTGGGCAAAGCAGGAGGAGACAGGAAATGGGAAGCTGGACTTCACATCAAAAATTGACTCACTCAATTTTGGACATATTTGCTTTATGTGTGTCTGCTTGTGTCCATTCTGCTTTTGCTTGTCCCCATAACATAATCTAAGTGCATTCATATCTTAACACAGTATTTTCTATAACAATGTCCAATTCCTTCACATTACCTTCTGTTTGCTTTGAAACACGGGCTTTGCTTTTCACCTTGTTGTTCTTTAAATCAAAAGATGCTTCTCCATAAGCAACAGATTATGCCATACATATTTTAAATAGCCTTTTGTATACTTGAGTACCAGCCACATCAAGAAGTTTTCTCCAGAGAGTTTATCCGACTGACAATATGGTACCTTCGTATATACAAATATGTCAGTAAAAACAATTATTTTTATTTTAAAGGCAATAATAAAAAATAAAAAAACACCCACAAAAACATTGGAAAAATTATAAACTTTTTCAAGGCAAAAATACACAAAAAAAAACACTCAAAAATTTAAAAAAATAAATAAAAATTCAAATTTCAAGGCAAAAGTACAAAAAAATAAATAAATACACAAAAACAAATCCCTGCTTTTGAGTAAAGGCTTTCATGATCCTGGGGTTCTCGTTGAAGAGTCGCTAAACTGGAAAGTCAAGCTCTCCATACTCCACTTGTAAACTTTGGCCATGGGATTTGTCTAATCATAAAGTGGCCACATAAGCTGAGGATCTTTAACTAGACCTGAAGCCGATTTTACAGAAGATGACATTGAGGTGGTTCCAGTTTGTCCTTCTCAGACAAAGGGAGGAGGGTTAGAGGTGCGTTCAGGCTGGTTTGATCATGTCCTGCTAACATCTGTCCCTCTACATGACTTTCAGAGATCGACCGCCGCCGCCCTTTGTGACCTCACCACTGAGGCCCTGAGAACCATTAATGCCACAGAAAACGCGATGGTTGAGTTCGGCCTGTCAGAGCCGGTGGACAGAACCCACATGTTAGGGACTGATGCTAAACAAGCCGATGAGGCGTTCAGGCAACTTGAGGAAAATGTAAGCCTCCGGCAAATTGCTCGCCTTCTTGCCTCTACCCCTCCTTCTTAAGCTCTTTCTGTGTGAACGTCAAGCTAAATTTCTTTGTTTTTAGTCTTACTGCAGTCCTCCGCCAAGGCAGTCACGTCTTGTACTCCGGCAATGTCCTGTCTTTCGTTTAATGGGGAAAAACAGAAAAACTCACACTCTCCCAAAAACCCTCCCATGAATACAAAACCTCAAGTTTAGAAATTGCTTCTGTTATCAGTCACACTCACAATTTATGACTCTTGAACAAAAATAATTAAGTTTGTGGTGCTGATAAGAATTTGTTAGTGTCTTTGAGAAGGATTCTTTTCTTATGTGGGAGTGGCAATTGTCATTTTCTGCCGGCCTGGGGCACCTCATACATCACGCGTGTGTCACAGGTGTACATTGCCACCGGGCAGTCGTACGAACTGGAAACAAAGCTGCGGCGACTGGAGCAGAGTGCAAAGAATCGCTTTGGCGGCACGACAGATTCGGAGCTTTCCGATCTGGAGGACGTAGTGGCCTTGACAGCTGCCAGGGTGCAGAGTGCTGAAAGTGAGGTAGGCGGGGCCTCATGCGTCAACCAATCACAGTGTTTCTTGGATAGTTGTGTCTTAAGATGTAAGAAATTGCAAAAATCACTATCTGTTCTCTGCAGGTATCCGATATTGAAAGTAAGCTCGCAGCTCTGCGGGCTGTAGGATCGAAGAAGAAGGTAATGAACAATTGTAATCATTGGTTTGATGCACTGTCGTGGAATATAATTATTCTTTGGGTTTATTTTAGGTTTCTGGATCACAGAGGAAGAAGTCTAGCCAAGATCACATTGCCAGTAAGGCTACTGTGTTCTTGCAATTTCACGAATGTATCAAATATATCGCTGGCGTCATTCGGAATTTTCATTCCTCCAAAATCATCACTTTTCCGGATACCTCCAAAACAGCATGTTTGTATTGTCAAAGAGAGCAAGGCATATTTAACACTTTAGATTGGTCAACACCCACATGTGTGAACTGGCCAATATAATAAATTTGGGGGGGGGAGAAATGTGAAATGTCTCAGATTGTGGCATAGGAGGTTTCAGGCTGGCACCAGTGATATATAATTTTAATATAAATTATATATTTTTTTTCTCTTCACAGAATCTGAAAGAAATGGAGCTGCATGGAAATCCAACATCTCTTGAACCAAAATGTTTCTTCAACTCTATTAGGTCTCAAAGGATTTAAATCTTTGTTTAGGCCTCCTTAAAGTCTTTTTGAGACAATAATTAGAACAAATATGTAATACTTATCCATTGTTTCCAACAGCTAGAATCTTTCAAATTTCCGGATGTTCATAATAAAATAGGTTCCAGAATCAAAGCCATTTGAAAATATAGATAATTTCCGACTATAAACTATTTGCTGTTTTTTTTCCAATATTCTTTTTCCGTATATATTTTTAGGGGGTGTTTTCCACCCCCCACATCACACACACAAACACGCATGCACGCACACACACGCACACGCACACACACACACGCACACATGCACACACACACGCAGACCTAAAAAAAATATTGCAGTTATGAATTTAACAATTTGCGAGCTGGCCTGGTCTCTGTCCCCTTCTGATAGGGTCCATTGTGTTCTGTTCAAGGTTTCCTCCCTTAGAGGGATTTTTTCCTTGCCTGTTATGCACTGCTTGCCCCTTGTTTTTCTTATACTATGTAGCGTATAATGTACAAGGTGTGTGTGTGGCTCTTGACCTGCTCAATGTGTAAAGTGCTTCCAGATAACTTCACTCGTAAATTGGCCTTAAATGTTGATATTAGTATTATAATAGCTTTCTAATAATTATTGTGAAAATTCATGAGCATGATCAATGTCCTGATGCTCTGTAAAGAAAACGGATGGATAGGGATGAGCCTGAGCTGACCCTAACGCAACCCCAATGAGGACAAGCACTTTAAACGCAAATGGATGGATGATGGATATGACATGATGTCAGTTTTGCTCTCAATCTTAATGAGTCCTCCCAATTATTATTAGTGATGATTGGAAAAGATTTTGAGCAATCCATTCAGATGACATTACGCAGTCTTCTCTCTCTTCTGTGCATTTTGGACATGTCATAGACACATTTAGAATAAACAATAGTTACCAACCTGTGCCAAATCTTGGGTCATTTGTCAAACAAATCCCCTGTCCTGATTGTTGGATACATTTTGTGTTTTTATTCATCTGTCTAGTGTTTTTTTCCCCCCAGAGGTTATTCACCATTATATTCTTTATCCTTAAAAAGACGTGATGCAATTTCAGTGACTGAAAGTAGATGTGACTTCGTTTTTCCATATGACATATACACAAACTGTTAAAATTATTTATATTATTTTTAGTATTTATGTTATGGGAAGTTGTAATGGGACATGTGATTTGAGATATGACGTCACTGTAACCGTTTTGATAAACGGGCACAGTCATTTTTTGTTATTGAATAATCATTTGCAATCCATGCAGGCACCTAATTTAGAAAAAAAAAAAAAAAAACACGCCCCCTTCATCGTCACACTGCGGAAGGTAACGTAATGTGTTCGGGATGCAGCGATTCTGGTCCACCGGTGGCGTCCTTCTCCGCACGTCACCTGTCGCGTGCGTTTTGCTTCTTCACGTCCCGGAAGCAACGTAGGCGGCTCCCAGGCTCGCGGCGGATGTTGACAGAGGCGGATTAACGAGTTTTCTGGGCGGAGGAGGGACGACAATTGTGACGGAGCCGGTTTCAAGCGTCTTGTGGTTCCGAAGCGGAGCTGGCGTTAGCTTAGTCGTGAACGACACCGAACCTTCAATGTGAGTTCGAGCCCGGAAAAGGACTTCAAGCTGAGCCGCACCTCCGAACCTCTTTGATGGACCTGCAACGCGTCTGTCTAGGTTCGTGAAGGTTGTGATTGAAAGGCTGGTGCGCTCCGGAGGGAGACGAAGGTGCACGAAGGTACTGTACGTGGCCGGATAATTCTGTCCTGAACGATGGGGACTCAAGGACCCGGCAGAAAGAGGCTGCCCAACCAGGAGAAGATGACTGCAGAGGACGATGCTCTCCAACAGATCGCCCGGGACGTGAGTCAAAATAATTATTTCCATTATTTTCACACTAATTTCCATGATGATGATTTTTAGTGGTATATTTTTTGTGATTACTGTATTATTATGATTTTTTTGAAATGTGTATAAATAAATAATAGATACTTATATTACTGTAAACCATATTATTGTAATTATTTTAATTGCAATTCTTTACTATTATTATTTTTATTACACATTCGTTGTTTATTTTCATTTTCACTATATGTTTTTTCTGTATAGTAACCTAATATTAATGCTAAATAAAAATATAATTATTATTACTGTTATTATTAATATTATTATGATTACTATTGTTATTAATAGCAGCGAACTATTCAGCATATTTATAATCTGTATTATAATAATAACGAAAATAACATTTTCAAAATGAAATCATTATTATTATTATTATTATTATTATTATTATTATTATTGTTGTAAAGCAAATTAATACACCAAACATGATAAGATAAACAAAAATGAATAAAAATGTAATATAACAAGATGTGTACTACTATTACTACAACTACTAATAATAAGAATAATTTATTATTTTCAGTCTATTTGTATGATGTGTCATGATATAATAATATGTAATAATTTCTGTAACAATTACAAAATGTTATTAGTATTGTTCAGAAAATACATTCCGTCTTATAAACTCATAATGTATTTCTCACTACGAATGGTGATCTGTGCTGTAGACAAAACATGTGTGTCAGACTAGTCATGTGACTGTTGAGATGCAGATTAATGTTTAGAGGCTTAAAGAATGGGGGTCACGGGCACAGCACGCATGCACGCACATGGACACACTAGGTCAGTGCGTGTAATGGTGGTTCACACGTGTTTTTTGCATGGCAGGTTGTGTGGATTAAGTTCTGGTTGTCTGTCCTATTGTATACTGTATATGTGCTGAGATTGGCTGGTGACCAATGCAGGGTCTGCCTTTTGCCCGGTCAGCTCGAATTCACTCCAGCTCTCTGAATGATAAGCACTTGGATGGATTTTCCCCATCTTCATTTAACCCTATTCAAAACTATAATTTTATGCATCACATGTTCAGTCTTTTTTTTTTTAAACAAGGAACACATTACCTAAACCAGCCTGCCATTGTGGCACTGGGTCAGGAGGAAGAACAATACACTCAGTCTCCAGTCATGCAGTGCAGTCATGCTCGTTCATTCATTCAGTGAATTTTTAGGGCAATTGGAAGTTCATTGATTGGGTCAAATGATTCTTTCTTTGCTTTGAGGAGATACACTCTTACACCCAATGCTTGTTTTGCTTATTTACAATTTTGCAAACTCCTCCTTGGGGCATCCCCATGTGGCCATGACACTTGCAGCCACATTCTACCACTTCAATGTTTTTTCCACCCCCTTTGGAATGCTGCCCTGTGCTGCCACACATATCGCACATACCAGAAACCAACACAAGATGCCTGACACACCGATGTGTTTAGAGATAAAAAAAAAAAAAAGAATGATCAGGCAAGCCGTTTCATTATGAACAATTTATAAAATTAATCAAATTATTATTTTTTTACTCAACATTGCAGTTGCAATTTAACATGCAATTATTTTTTCATATGCCCTCCAAGTCAGTCTAAGTAGAGCCCATTTTATTTATATTTGAAGTTGGATACATTTGCATTAAACAGTGAATTAATATTTTTAAAAAAGATACATATATGTACAAATTGAATCATTAAATAGTCTTTCTATATTTAAGCGCAGTTCTCATGTTCAAACTAGCGGTGCATACTGTTACACTGGCTTACAAGAATGGTGGGTATACTATTAGGAATAAAACCTCGTTTTTACTAACACTTCACTTTAGTTTACTTCTAGAGGTGTAAAAAAAACTTGATCTTGATGTGATTTACGTCTTTGACAGGCAGAAGCGCGGTTGGCAGCGAGGCGAACAGCAAGAGCAGAAGCCAGAGAAATTCGGATGAAGGAACTAGAGAAGCAACACAAAGAGGTGAAGTGCTGTCACTCATGTCACCGTCCAGTCTGAATGGCCCAAAGTGCATTTTTTAAAATGGCCTCGGACAAAGTGGGCGGCATTGTAGAACATGTAGATTATATACACTCTACAATTGTCTGTGTCAATCTAAATAAGTAAAAGTACTGTAAAAGTGGTGTATACACACACACACACACACACACACACACACACACACACACACACACACACACACACACACACACACACACACAGACACCAGTCATCGGATCAAATTTGAGAATTTGTAAAAAAATGATCGCTACTTATTATCCTGATCTGCTTGGAAAATAATCAAGGCCGACAAACGTAAAACCCGTTTAATATTTACCTTGCAAATACTTGTTCAACACCAAGCCAGGGAGTCAATGATTATGAATGATAACCAATTAAAGAGCAACCAGAAGCTGTTTTCTGACAAAGAAAAGAACTGGTTGTGTTGAGTGTTTGTAAAATATTTCTCCCACTCCACTGCCACATAAATGACTAGTAGAATCTTGCAACCTCAGTCTAGTTACCAACAAGCTAACAGTTACCTAGCCCGCTCCATTTCTTCTTATGCTGCTCTTACTACTAAGATTACAGTGTACTTTGGTATAGAATTTTAATTTGTTCCATGATCAACCATAATGCAAACAAATCTGTGGCTTTATCAATTCAACTTTTTATGTTTCATGAAACATATGCAATGATTTAAGTTCAAATTCAAGGTCTAAGAATCCCAAGTTTATTTGTAAAACATGAAATTCTCAACGTCATCCTACAGTGATATTGACGCAAATGTTTTTGCCCCAAACTTTGTAAGAAAAAAAAAAAAAAAGAGCCATTCATCACCACTAATCAACTAACTTCCACTGAGTGGCAATAAGCAAGACATGTGACACACCCTGTGGTCAGAGGTCAGGTCAGACAGTAGGAGAGGCAACAGTGTGACTGTTCTTCAATCATCAGTCATTAGAAACATTCATCCTGCGCGGTGAGTCACTTCTCGCTTGTTCTCCAACCTTGATTTATTGTCTGCGCTTTATTTGAACCTTTCTCACCAAAGCATGTAATTACTTTTACACACTAACTTAGGTGTGGCCCATATGGACCTCAAACAAACAATTTAGCTTAAAAACCTGCCGAGGCACGACTCGCCTTCGACTTAAAAACAATCGAAACGGAAAAATGTTTTTAATGTGTGCTCCTTTTCCTCTACAGAAGTATTATGGTCTGGATTATAAATGGGGTCGCATTGAGCAGTGGATGGTACGACCACACATCTGCTGCCGGCCCGTGAAAACCTCCTGCCACCTAATCTCTCGAAAAACAAATAAAAGAGCATCGCAGCAGTTGTTTTGAACTGCTAGAGACTGTAACGTCACGCTATTCAGAATCAAGTCACTAATGTGACATAGTAGCCGTCTTTACGTTTTTAGATAGATGTCACAATTGTCACAAAGTGAAAGTCACCTGGGTGGAGTTAGAAGGTTTTTACGAGTCAGCTACACTGCATGTCAGCCTCTTGTGCGTGTGCTCGCATAGTATTCAGTGATAATGACGTCATTACCGCCACCTTGGAGTTTTTCATTTCAAGTAGCTGCCGTACACTGCTAGATAGTTTTATTTTCAAATCCTTATCTTTTTCAGTTTGCATGGTAGGCATGCTATCAAGCTTACAGATTGGATCATTTTATTTCTAACTCTGCTTTATTGTAACCGTCTCCTCTTCTTCTGTTCTCCTTCGCGGCCTATCAGGAGGACGGTGAGCGCTATTCTCGCCACTCGCGGAGAATCGCTTCGGTCTGTATCGTTTAGGACATGTCTTCTTATCTTTCTTGTGTGAGAAGTTTTGAAAAAAGATGCCGTTACGTCCAGCAATGTGAAGCCACATCGTCATTGCAAGTGGTTTGTGTACTCTGACGTCAACGTGTCTTCATGTTTGTGTTTTCAGCTGTCAGATGATGAAGAGCGCATGTCTGTAGGGAGTCGAGGCAGTCTGAAGGTGACTACACTCCACCAGTCTATCCCTGGTTCTTCTTCTTCGAGTTCACTTCTGTCTCGCATCTTTTCTTTCACTTCTCCTTCCTGGCACACATCCTTGTCTCATCTGCTTCTATCCTTTTATCCCTGCACTTGTTCTTCCTTTCTGCCTTCCCAGCCTTCAGATTACAGCTCATTTCTTGGTTCTGGCTCCCGGGCATCCTCCAGAGCTAGTTCAGCTCGTGCCAGCCCTGTGGTAAGTTTGGCTAGGTCTGTTAATCCTGATGTTTGTTGCAGCTGACTGCGGACTAAGTGGTGGGAAATAGCTGGAGTTTTCTTTGAGGGCGCCGTAAAAAAAACAAAAACATATCTATAGTCTGACTTTGTGTGTGCTTAGGTGGAGGAGAGACTGGACAGAGACTTCCTGGATAGAGTAAGTCAAGTTTCTAGGTTTGGCTCATTTGAGCTAAGATGAAAATGGCGCTGGGCGCTACAGCCATTCAGCGATTTCACATCCAGAAAAGACAAATGTTTTCTTAGTATACCTGACAAGTTAAGCTATCAAATCAACATGGCATCGATTCATAATTGTTTCTACTCACCAGGAATTTTCTTTTTCTCTCCTACCTACTTTAAGTGCTGCTTTTAACGTAATGCCACTCAAAGTTCAAACTGAGACACCATATAACTGAAATATCTTTTGCTACTGAAGTAGATGTGACAAGAATGTTAGAAAAACATGCAGTTGGATGTTCTTAAATGTTCGTAATGGCAATTTGTTACGCTACAAAGAGTTATATTTGAGTATTTAATTGAAATACAAAAACATTTGCAAGTATGTGCCACTACTAGTAGAGCTACTGTATTTTTTTTTTACTGTATTGCTCAGCCATGATAATTTGATTTTAAGCCGCTTCCGCCGTTGAATTGTATTGACGTGTCTTCCTCCTCAGGGCTCCAGGACAGCGCTGAACCTTTCTGCAGCCACTTTGTCTTCACTGGGTGGAGCGTCATCTCGCAGAGGAAGCTGTGACACGTCAGTCTCCGTCGAGATGGAGGCGTCAATCAGGGAGATGAAGGTAGCGACAATTCACTGATTAACTGATTAGCAATTAATCAAAACCATATGATCCGTCTGCTAAAGAGGTCTGACTCATGAGTGATTATCCATTGTCTCAGGACTCTGTGGCAGAGGCAGAGGAAAAGTATCGCAGAGCCATGGTTTCAAACGCTCAGCTGCACAACGACAAGTCGACTTTAATGTATCAGGTGGAAACTCTGCGGGAGGACCTGAGCGACATGGAGGAACTGCTTTGGGAGGCGCGACGGCACGCCGATGAGCGCACAAAGGTAAGTAGGTTGATGGGATGTCAGATAGCATTGTTTGAATTTCTTTCTAACAGGTGGAACAATTATTCACACTCTATTCTGAAGAGGGAGTTTACAATGTTAAAACTGCTTGCAAGATTTGAGTGTAGCCTCTCTCTTCTAACCTCCAGTCTCTCACCAAAACTGTTCCGCTCACTGACATGCATAAGTGTGATTCTCAAATCCACAGACAAGGCATACCTTGCTTCAACAAATACGCAGCGCTAGCAATTCTAAGGTAGCATTAGCACTGTGAACAAGACAGCTAAGTTAGTAGCATGACATATTCATAATGGAATGTTACTTTGAGACTAATTGCCCTATATTCGTGCCAAGCGCAAGTCTAGTGCAATTGTGTGCTTACTGTGTGAGTGAACCCCCATAGCTGTTGAGGTTTACTTTAAAATTTAAATAAAGATGGCAATAACATACATTCCATTCATTAATTTCTACAATGTTTCAGTTTTCATATTTAGGAATGAATTCAGATGCAACATACACTATCGGTCAAAAGTTTGGGGTCATCCAGAAAACTTACCAACATAATTGCACAAGGGTTTTCAAGGGATTTCTATACATCCATAAGACGTCTAACACAGCAAACACAATGGAACATTAGAACACTGGAGTAATCATTTCAGCATCACTTCAGAATCTTATAATGAGTATTTGCACATCATGACTTCCCAGCACTTATTTCTGATGTGCCCCGTGTGTGTTTGCAGGCATACGAACGTGAGCGTGACTGTCACATTCTCCTTCAGTTCCAGTTTAAAGAGATGAACGAGACTATGAGACGAAGTGAAGAACTTCTGATGGTCAGTTCAACGCTGAGCATTCCCAACATAGACAAAATGTACAGACCGGCGTGCTCACATTCATCTTCTGTGTAACCTCAACAAGATTCAAGATCTTTGGGCAAACTTACCACCTTTTAATGAGCTTTTAACAGCTTTTTCTAATTTCCTTTTCCTTCCTTCCTTCCTTCCACTCCCCCAGGAAGTGTCACAGTTACGAGAACAAACACATGCTTATGCTCAAGAGGTGTCTGACTTGCAGGAGGCTCTGCAGTGGAAAGAAAAGAAGATTGCGGTATGATGTGATGAAGGGTCCAAACATTACAAACGCTCAAATATTGGTATTAGTAAATCAAAACAAAGAAAAAAAGCCAGAGCAGATATAATTTCTACTAAATGTCATACTAATATTACTGCTAATCCATTCATCTTACTTAACCCGCTTTCTCTCCTTTCTCCTACCTTCCCACTCCCCCCCCCTCCCCCAAACACCGACTCATCGTACTTGGTCCCTCTCAGGCATTAGAGCGTCAGAGGGAAATCTCTGACGTTATTCAAATCGAGCGCGACCAGCTGAGAGTTGAGGTGCTCAGCCTCCGAGATGTTGTCAAGGTACAGAAAAAGAAGCCGCGATGCCCTCGCCATGTCGCTTGACACGACATGTAACCATTTGGCCTCGTTCAGCTTTATTTTTATTTTTTTTTAAAGGAAGGTCAGCCAATCAAAGAAAGCGTGCAATTCGTTGATGCGTCAGTGATTATTGATCATTTCCCAAGCAGAAATACGGAGAGGTCATTTCTCCTGAGCTCGCAACCAATGGGGGGCCGAGATTGGACGAGGATGAAGTCAGCAACAGCTTTGCGGAGGACGTTGCTGACAGCAGAGAGAGCATGCTGGGTAAGCTTCAATTGCCAGAAAACACAAGCTATCACTATCATTCATCTTTTATTGTTCAATGACAGTAAAGCAGGGGGTGTCCAAACTGCAGCCCGGGTGCCATTTGTATCCATTTTTTTAGTTGACCCCAGAGCATGTACTCTAACATTTGCCAAGGCCCGCAAGGCTTTTGAAGTTGTGAAAATAAATGTTATCTAAATTCGACACGTCACACCGAAGAGTAGTGTTAACAACACCGTCTAATATGAAAGACTGAAAAAAAATACAAAATGAGGCTTCAAAGACCTCCGCTTGCACATGTTGTGGGCGTGTCCGCCGATTATGCTGAAATCACGCCTTGTGCAAATTTCAATCAAACGTCCGTGCTTAATGCTCCAATGTATCCTCCGTGGTCTTTCAGGCAACACCGGAGACATCACGTCCCACTATTGCCCAAAAAATAAACCCACACAGTTGCTCAGCTTCGGCTCGGCCGGCAAGCACGTACGAGTTTCGAACGTGAGCCGAGAGGCCCGCGCAAGGAAACAATTGACTCATCAAGGAAGAAGAAAAGATCGTATGAGAATAGTTTCCACCAGACTAAAAGGAAGTTGTGTTTCTGTGAAAAGCGCAATCGCAAAACAAGCCGAGAAGCAGAGTGGAGACTCTGATCATGAGTTGACACCCACACCTAAAGTCAAGTCACCGAATGAAGCCAAACTGTCCAAAAAAAGTCAAGCAAATCGCAAAAAATCCATCTCTCATGTTGGCAGGACTTCCATTGGAAAAGTCCAAAAATCAGGTCAGCCCGCCTCGATCTTATATCAAAAGAACATCAGATCTGGAAACTCGGCTGACACAATACAGCGGCCCGATTCAAACCGCCTGACAGGTCAGAAATTGAACGAAAAGCCCGTTGAATGTTCCTCCGCACCCACTGGGGTGAGCGCAGCAGAGCCTTCTTTCTCAGAAAGTCTCATACGTGAATACTGTGAGGAATGTTCTGCAAAATATCAGCAAAGGGTCATTGGAAATACCGCTGAGAATTGTCAAAGATCACAAGAAGAAGCAGACGATATAGAAGAAGCAGACGATATAAACATGTCCGACTTTGTTTTTGTGGATTCCACTTTTGCTGGGGACACCACCTCCCCTGAAGACCTCTTCACAAAGTTGCCTAGATCTCCGGCCACTTCCGCTACCGTCGGCCATATTTGCAATTTCGCGAGGTTTGTTGAGGAACTCAAGGTCATGGCAGCTCCTGAATGGGTGCTGTTCAAACTCCCAGAAGGGAAAGTGTTTGAAGAGCAACGAGTCAGCCAGATACTGGGGACAGATATGCAGGCTACCCAGGAGGTGGCAGACATGGACAGTTGTGAGGAAGCCCATGAGGAGATGGAGCAGTAAGATTGTGGTTGTGGTCCAAAGTCGTGCCACCCTAATAAGAACAGCGCTACAATCTTTATGGACTGAAATTGTTTAAGTGTCATATTTAAAGATACTCACAAGCTACAAATTAGGTGGATCGAATAATCTGCTATTGATGTTTGTATTGTATTTTTTGGTCATCAAAAGCAATAAATGAGTCCTGTTGATTTAAGTTCCAAGTATTTTATTCCCCCCTTCCACATAACGTTTGCTGCTATGTTACGATTTTCTCAACAGTGACTTCGCAGAATTACACAAGGGTAAGAAATTATAGAAACCAAGTGAACTGTTCCTCACTGTTTACTAATTAAAATCTAACACCAATATTTTAGAATCAAACCACCAATCATTTGATTTTAAACTAGGCTATCATAATAATTTCTCTAATAATTCCAAATTGTCATCAAATACAGTTATTTGAATTCCAATTAAGCATGCATAGTGAATGAACAAATAAATAAGCTTGTGGGGAGGCTCTTTGTAACCATGCGTCCACTTCTGTCGTTTCAGAGCTGCATCTGAAGAAGCTACTTGAAGAAAGGGAAAGTTTGCAGGATCAGGTGTGACAGGAAATCAACACTGAAACATCATGCAAATTTCACACAAGAGGGAGACGAACAGCCATCCTGCAGGATTTTCATTTGTTTTCAAATTGTGTGTGTGTCTTCTACAGGTGAGAATGCTCAAGACTCAACTGCTTCTGAGACAAAGAAATCTTGATGGGAGCCAAAATCCAGAGGAAGACGGTTTGGAAAATGGCGCAGATTCTCATGCGGTGGACCTTCAGAGTGAGCCTTCATCTTCTTCTCACTCTCGCTCGTTCGTCTTCGTCACTGTCGCACGCTTTTCTTCTCAGGAGATGCAAGCAGACAAATCAGCGAGCTGAAATTCAAACTCGTCAAATCTGAACAAGAAGTTACCGCTCTGGAACAGAACGTACGTCGTTGGTCTTTTCCTTTTTTGTTGTTTGATTCGTTTTTTTCAATCCACCTTCCACACAATATTTTTTTTTCCAACCCTTACATACTTTTCATTTTGATTCAGGCCAAGCGTGTCCTCATAATTAATTATTATAATGAGTAAAAGACATTTTCAAATGTTTTCCTTTATTGGGCAAGGAAAATCATCAGTATCAAGCCACGTGTTTTGTGTCCAAAGTATTTCACATTTGACCCAAAGTTCTAATCTTGTAGGCAAGCTTTTCAGGTCTTGCCATATGTTTGAGAATATGAGTTTATTCCTCTGTGCCTCTAAATACACTTTTCTTGCTGGTGTCATTGTCCAGGTCATCCGTCTGGAAGCTCAGGTAACTCGCTACAGGACAGCGTCGGAGAATGCAGAGATGGTTGAGGATGAGCTGAAGGTCGAAAGGAGAAAACTGCATAGAGAAGTACTGTCCTCCAAAAATAAAAACTGCAAAATCGCTAGTCTTTCACATTCTTTAATTTTTCATTGTCCAAAATATGTTTGTTTCGGTGTCTGCAGCTGCGCACTGCTCTGGATCGGATCCAGGAGCTGGAATCGGCGAATAGTCACCTCACCAAACGTCTGGAGAAGATGAAAGCCAACCGCAGCATCCTCTTGGCCCAGCAGTGACCCCCAACGGTTCCATCTCTCGTTTCGCAATGGACTCCCGAACGACTCTCCGGGTCGGAGAGCTTGCGGAATCTTTTCTCCTGCAGCTTGACAATCGCTTGTGTTGGGTGACGGATGCTTGATTTGACCGTGAGGGTGGGCTTTGTGTGACCAGCTAATGCGGGGCTCTATGCTATGTCTTATGCTGCCCTAAGACTCCTTCCACCTGCTCCGCCAGGTGCTGAAAAGCAACTTCTTCTGCCTCATAAACTTTCTCCTCCAACACTGGGGGCTACAGACAGTCATTTGAGGATTTATTCAGTCTCATCTTAATGTCCTTGGATGACGATTCTCTCAACCTCACTCGTAAGACAATTTAGCGCAACTGAATGTCTTACTGGTAAAGTTTTTCTACTGCTGCCTTCAACACTATTAGTGTGATGTTGGTACCCACTCAGCCTGGCAAAATTGTGCACTTGTTGATGCTACAACCAGTTTCATTGCGAAATTCAACAATTAAGTGCTTCACTACTGTACGACAAGTCACTCGACTTGTTTGGCCTCGTCATTCTACTCGTGCCCAAAGATGTTCATTGGAGTTAAGACCGTATTAGCATATGGACAACTCAGCACAGGTGTTCTAGTACAACTTTTAGTCGTGCTGGTTTCTACTACTGTATGACGTTTCTGCACTCCAGTAGAATGATGTTATTTTTCCACCACTGCAGAACATTCATGTGCACGAGTTGAACTACTAATGGCTGGTTGTCCGCTTCTCTCTGCTTCTTCCTTCCATTACATTATGACATTTTTTGGGTGCACAAATAGAACTGTCTCACATTTTGGTGAATGCCATTCACGACTTTGACACAGCTGAAGACTCCTAACACTTCATCACGAGCGCCAACAGTGTGCAGATGTTTAGTACTGCACACTGTGGGCAGCGAGGGTTTAGTTCCCACTTATTGTGAGTGTCCCAAAATTAGATGGGGGGGGTGATTTAGGGTTCACCTATTAAATGTTACGGATTAAACATAGAAAATATTTTTATTCCACTTTGAACAACCACAGCAGGTTGACTACACGGAAAATATTCACATTTGTTCAGAATCATCCACTTCAAGCTGCTACAACTTGCCACCTTTCTTGGTGGCTTCGGGTGACATTTCTTGAATGTTCACTTGGGTCACTTTTGAGTCCGACAACAGCTCACAGGGAGATGTCATGCAGTGACACTTTGATGTTTTTCCGAGAGGGTGGCGCTGGTGCCGTCTGCGTCGCAGGCTTTGGCTTGTTCGGCGGCATCGCCGAGGACAACGGGGCCGCTGCCCACCGTCAAACGGTTAAGATGGAACGCGGTGGTTCTGGTATGGATGGATTGACTGTTCTCTGTCAGTCGGTGCTGGCAGTGGAACAGGATCAGGAAGCAGCGGTGGAACTGATTGAAGAAGAACATTGAGAGCAATCGGCTTTGATTGATTTGGTGGCATATAGAGTCACTCGAGTTAAAAGATACTTTTTTAACTTACAAAAGAAGTGATTTGATAGAAGCAACCAAGATGTTACTGTTTCGCCCATAGTCATGGTTGCATGTTAAGAACGTGCAACTTGAATGTAACATGACCGCTCAATAAGAGTCATATTTAACCAACTACAGGAAACATACACACTTAAACAATAATGATTCTTGACTTTTCGACGGGAAAACTTCAACATTGCATGGCAACAGTAGAAGCAATAAAGCAGATAAAAAGAACCCTACAAATTTTAAGGAAAAAAGCAATTAAGAGACAATATCAGGTTCAACCCAATCCAGAATGCGAATGTCAAATAACAACAGTACTGGTGAGTTGTTTTTTTGTCTTGCCTTGATGTAATGATTTATTTTGCTATAATTATAAAACCTGGTGCAAAGAAACTTGATGTCCTTTGTGTTAATGATACTTGATGTACTGCTTATTTCAAATACTTTTCAAAGCTCTCAAATGGGTTCATGGGGTTTGAAAGCACATCCACCTCACGCTTTTTTGTATGTGCCCTGGCGAGCAATCCAGGGTGGAGAGCTCCCACCTCACCTGCTTGTTCATCAGGATGTAGATGACCGGGTTGAACACGGTG
The DNA here is from genome assembly GCF_059516105.1 of Syngnathus floridae. Classification (NCBI taxonomy): domain Eukaryota; kingdom Metazoa; phylum Chordata; class Actinopteri; order Syngnathiformes; family Syngnathidae; genus Syngnathus; species Syngnathus floridae. The sequence goes on along the minus strand of NC_142414.1, from coordinate 14,697,065 downwards.
CTGCTCTTGGCCAGGATGGAAGGCACCACACTCGCTACAGGGCTGATGAGGCCCGGCTGGCCAAACGTGGCTATCATGGCAACGACGCCGTACGGCATCCAGCAGAGAAGGAAGCAAAGCACTGTGATGACAACCATGAACAGGATGTGGAACTCCCGCCGCCTCGTCCGGCGAATTCGACCCACCTGATGACACAAGTGATGACGTGCAGTTAAACATTTAAAAGCAAAAGGAAGAAATAAAAAGCTTACTGAAGTACTTGAAGAGCATTTGGATAACATCCTTCTATTTGGAAAGAGTGTGAATACTTATCAGCACCTCAGACTTTGTCTCTGCTTGGCGGCTCAACTGCGGGGACCCACCTGTCTAACGGCATGCAAAAGGCGACCGTAGCAGTACATCATGATAAAGACGGGCAGACCCAGACAGAAGACGAACAGACAGATGATGTAGGAATGAGAGCAGGATGTTCGCTCGGTCCACGTCACCGAGCAGCTGGTCCCCGCGCCCTCCAGCCCGTAGCTGCTCCATCCCAGCAAGGGGGGCAACGTCCATGCCAGTGAGTAGAGCCAAGCCCCACACACTGCGAGCAGAGGCTTCCTGTAGTCCGGGGCCCGCTTGTTGTATACTAGCAGGGTGCTGTATCGTTCGTAGGACACGAGGGCGAGAGACACCAGAGAAACAATACCTAGGGCACATACAAAGCACTTATCTTTTAGTGCAGAGTGGGACTTATTCTATAATGCAAAATGGTTTAGGCCTATTCATTATCTATGCACACATACGTATGTTCTGATTATTGACGCAGGCCAAAAATATCCCTTATATTATGAGCTCAGAGCGTCTGAAGCTTCCTGACACTCATTAATAGATGTTTTATCTGTGATCAGCGTTTCAGAAAAAAGAAAATTTTCCCAAAAGCCGACAGTGCTCCTTATAGTCCGGTGCGCCTTATATATGGATCAATTGATGAATTTGTTGATCCATACTGGTTGTACACAATGCTCTGCCAAAATGTTCGTTTTAGTACGACTAGTAAATTACAAGGTCGCATCGCTTCCCAGCATTACGGCAACCGTAGTCAGGGGGGCGTCACTGAATAATCCGTTGTACCCGTGAGGCTATTTCATTTAAAAATAGTATGCTCCGTTAATGTTATGAGTAAATTTACGGATCGATATGGAAGGGAAACATAGGTAAGCAGTACCAATGTGTTAGATCGAACTTTAGTCAGTTCCGATCATTTTATAGGAGATCGTTTGAGAAACGCGATTGTTTACACTTTGCTGAGGCTCATGGGAGTCTGCGAGCTGAGGCTCATGGGAGTTTGCGGGTGGCTAATGCAATAACGATAGCTGCTATACGCGCGAGGCTATTTCATGTCAAAATAGGCTGCTCTGTTGATGTTTCGAGTAAATTTACGGATCGATATGGAAGGGAAACACAGGTAAGCAGTACCAATGTGTTAGATCAAACTTTAGTCAGTTCCGATTATTTTATAGGAGATCGTTTGAGAAACGCGATTCTTTACACTTTGCTGCGGCTCATGGGAGTCTGCGAGCTGAGGCTCATGGGAGTTTGCGGGTGGCTAATGCTATAACGATAGCTGCTATACGCGCGAGGCTATTTCATGTCAAAATAGGCTGCTCTGTTGATGTTTCGAGTAAATTTACGGATCAATATGGAAGGGAAACATAGGTAAGTAGTATCAATGCATTATATCGAACTTTCGTCAGTTCTGATCATTTTACAGGAGATAGTTTGAGAAACGTGATTGTTTACAGAGGGCTTGTTGCTAGTGGACGCATACCGCAACCCTAGTTAACCTCAGTTTGTTGCAGTATAGCTTCTATTTTATGTGCCTTTTACTCTGATGCGCCCTATATATGGAATCATTTCTAAAATAAAAAATTCAATGAGGGTGCACCTTATCATCCATTGCGCCTTTTGGTGCGAAAAATACGGTATTTATTTTCGTAGGTGCAGATCTTACACCTGGGACAAAGCACCCGCTGACCTCCATATGACCTTTGCACCTCTTGTTTTGGATGAACAAATTATGTTGTTTTACTATTTCACACGTGACCCTTCAAAGACCATCAGGTGTTTGTTTTTTATGGAACTGGCGCAAATGTGGTGGTCACACAGTTCTCAGGAGTGTTTCCAATTGCCCCCTGATGGAAACTCCTTCATTGTGTTTGGGAATTTGGCAGACCGCTCTGCCCCATGCTGGGCGCATTTTCTATTTAATGTCCGGACGCAGCTGGTGGCTGAAAGCAGACTAAATTTTACATCAGTTGAAAGAATGTCTAGTGGTGTGACACGATATTTGGCTGGACCGAGGAGCAGGAAGACAGATTCTGAGCACCGCGTAAATATGTGTGATATCACTGACAGTACGATTGTTGTTGTTTTTAAACTTTTACTTCTACTTCTCAAAGTACTTTAGCCATGTCCGAACTCACCGAAGCAAGAGTTGATGAAGCCGTACCACAAGCACCCCAGCCGTCCAAACAACCACCGGTAGTGCAGACTGGACGCGAAGCTCAGTGTGGTCCCGCAGGCGCACACCAGCATGTCGCTGATGCTGATGTTGAGCAGCAGCATGTTGACGGGCGTCCGCAGCGTCTTGAACTTGCAGAACAGAACCAGCACCAGCAAGTTGTTAAAGAAGCCAAACACCATGATGGAACCCAGGAAGAGCGACATCACGCGGTGACCGCCGCGCGTCAACTGCTCCCGCGGCGTGTCGCTCCACCGGTCGTGCCGGGAGGCGCCCACTGTGGATGTCCAGTTCATAGCCGGCCCATCCGAAAACATGACGGACATGTCAGCTCGAATGTGCGCGAGTCTGCGATAGAGTAACTGAGCGTCTGTGTCACCCACTTAACATCCCCTCGTGTGCGCCTGACAGCTTACTGGCTCTGCAGAAGCCAGCGTGCGCTTAAATGCTGTCAAAGCTGGAAGAGGCAGGCAGGCGTCAACCTCAGGCCCCGGGCCAGATACGGCCCGCCGTATCATTTTATGTGTCTTGAGGCCTCTATGGCGTTTCTTGCAAGAATCTGAACCGAAATTGTAAACTGTCACCAATGTAACAAAAACCTGGACAATTTGCGTGGGACTGGGGAAAATAATGCTAATTGTCTTCACTGACAAAACTCCGCATGTAATTGACACCCTCTAATGTATGTGGGGTCACCCAGAAAGATGACTCTAAGAACAGATCTCAACAAGTTTCTTGTTTAAACAAGAATCAACATCTACAGTATGTTGCCGCATTGTCACACCTTCTGGTTATTTTTGCCTCTTGCCTGCAGAGACTCAGCAGGGGGTCCAGACACAAGGCCATATTCAGTCTTCCGAATGCTTAAATTTTTTTACTCATTAATATTCGTCATGATTTGTTATTGAGTTGAATCCAGGCACATTTAGACTGCTACCTGCTGGCTGTCAGTGGCCAATAGAACATCGTAAACACATGTTCACAGGTGGAAAATGTGATTTGTTTACTGTAAACAGCGGGATTGGTACACTGTAACAGTTTGTGCTATAGTTTTGTCTTATCCATTGCTCTTTCTCTCAACATGTTCTCAATTTATTTGTTTGATTGTGTTTTAAGACCTTAAGAAAATAAGAGTTATAAATGCAAGAAAAACATGGCGAGATAGCAGCACTTAAATAGGGTTCTCCAACGCAGATTTTACTTATGGTCTAAAGTGTAACGTACATGATGGAGGGCACTACTGCGTGCGTGCGTTACTCTGAGGAGATAGTGTACCGTGGTTCTCCTGGACACTGGGTTTTGAGAGGCTACTCCACTAGTGTTGGCTCGTGAGTGAACGATTCGTTCAAAAGAACGAATTCTTTTCAGTGAACGAGCGTGAACGAATCACTTCCTGAATTGATTCGTTCTTTTTTCAGTTCATATGACTTCAACCAGTAGGTGTCGGTAATGCGCATTGAAGCTGGTGCCACTTCGCCGTAAAGTAAAACGAAGAAAATGACGTGCATCAACGGATCAGTCAGTGAACGTGTTGCGTCTCCCTCCTGGCGTGAACTATGTAAGCCACATTGTAGATTTACGATTTGCCAAGGAAAAAAAGAACCACTCACTGAAACGCCACTTCTTTTATGCGCTTTTTCTCCAAGCTAACGGCTAACTTCATTGCATGAAGGGATGCACCGTTATGCAACAGTGGGGAGATTATGCTTCTCTTTGGGTAATCTTGATTTTGTAACGTATAGTAGTTTTTAAATAACCTGTATGCATATATACCCCTAAATATTGTTATCCAATATATCTACTGCAATTTCACATTAGATTGCTGGTTTGAAATTTACTTGTATTACTATTATTATTTTAATAAACATTAAAACCTGTTAAAACTTGTCTGGTGTTTCATTCCTTGTTTTTATTTTTTTGGGCATGAAAACAAAAATCTGACATTTGGTTAACTGCTTTATATGATAATATGTATGTGTTTTACGTTGTGTAATATGTGTTGGTGTCCGCCAAAATAAAGAGCAAGTAGTCAAATACACATTCTTGACACGTACAAAATATATATATATAATATATAATATTAGGTACACCTGAAAATGGTGGTGTACCTAATGGAGTGTCCGTGTGACGTCACAGATCAACCAGCCAATCAGGAGGTGGGAGGGAGGGCGGGTATGGCACTTTTCACTTAAGCTAATGAAGTGGCCTGTGATTAGGTACACCTCATGGACACTTCAATAGGTACACTACACGAGGTTAAAAAAAAAAAAAAGAAGAAATAAAGTGTTAATTGCACAATAAAAGCACATTTAAGTATATTCTCACACCTGGGATCGAACCAAATTTTTACAGAGCAAGAGCCCGTGTTACTAACCAGTCAGCTAGTTCAACCTGGCGATCCATGGTCATCTGCACTGTCTTGTACTAGTGACGTGCATTCCAGTTAAGTGAATTGAATCTTTAGAATCGGTACTTATTGTAGTCTCCATGAGGTGTACCTAATAACAGGCCACTTTATTAGGGAAATATCATGGTCAAAGGTCACAGGTGTCAAGCTCTAGTCCTCGGGGCCGCGTTCCAACATGTTTTCCAAGTGACCCTCGTTAAGCGCAGGTGCGTGAAAACTTCTAGCTTCTTTCACGTTCAAAAGGAGCTAAAAGTTTTCACGCACCTGCATTTAACGAGGGAATCACACGGACACTCCATTAGGTACACCGCCATTTTCAAGTGTACCTAATAGCAGGCCACTTTATTAGGGAAATATGATCAAAGGTCACAGGTGCCAAGCTCTAGTCCTCGGGGCCACGTTCCAACATGTTTTCCAAGTGACCCTCGTTAAGCGCAGGTGCGTGAAAACTTTTAGCTTCTTTCACGGTCAAAAGGAGCTAAAAGTTTTCACGCACCTGCACTTAACGAGGGAATCAAACGGACACTCCATTAGGTACACCGCCATTTTCAAGTGTACCTAATAGCAGACCACTTTATTAGGGGAATATCATGGTCAAAGGTCACAGGTGCCAAGCTCTAGTCCTCGGGGCCGCGTTCCAACATGTTTTCCAAGTGACCCTCGTTAAGCGCAGGTGCGTGAAAACTTTTAGCTTCTTTCACGGTCAAAAGGAGCTAAAAGTTTTCACGCACCTGCACTTAACGAGGGAATCAAACGGACACTCCATTAGGTACACCGCCATTTTCAAGTGTACCTAATAGCAGACCACTTTATTAGGGGAATATCATGGTCAAAGGTCACAAGTGTCAAGCTCTAGTCCTCAGGGCCGCGTTCCAACATGTTTTCCAAGTGACCCTCGTTAAGCGCAGGTGCGTGAAAACTTTTAGCTTCTTTCACGGTCAAAAGGAGCTAAAAGTTTTCACGCACCTGCACTTAACGAGGGAATCAAACGGACACTCCATTAGGTACACCGCCATTTTCAAGTGTACCTAATAGCAGACCACTTTATTAGGGGAATATCATGGTCAAAGGTCACAGGTGTCAAGCTCTAGTCCTCGGGGCCGCGTTCCAACATGTTTTCCAAGTGACCCTCGTTAAGCGCAGGTGCGTGAAAACTTTTAGCTTCTGTCACGTTCAAAAGGAGCTAAAAGTTTTCACGCACCTGCACTTAACGAGGGAATCACACGGACACTCCATTAGGTACACCGCCATTTTCAAGTGTACCTAATAACAGGCCACTTTATTAGGGAAATATCATGGTCAAAGGTCACAGGTGTCAAGCTCTAGTCCTCGGGGCCGTGTTCCAACATGTTTTCCAAGATTCCAAGATTAAGCTTTGGCCACGATTTTTCCCTAATAAACTGGCCTGTTATTAGGTACACTTGAAATTTGAAATATTGGCCGCGTTCCAATATGTTTGCTTGCATATGCGTACACATACAAAGCGAGGTTCCAATTCTAAAAGCACATTTGGGTATATGCTCTCACCTGGGATCGAACCAAGTTCTTACCGAGCAAGAGCCCATTTCACTAACCGGTCGGCTATATCAACCTGGACACCACCCTTAGCCGTCTGTACTCTTTTGTACTAGTGATGTGCATTCCAGTTTTATGAGAACTGAATGTTTAGAATCGGTTCACTCAAAAGATTTGTTCAAAAGAATCGTTCACCGAATCATTTGCTGCACTTTCTTATTTATTCCTTTTTTTTTTACCTCGTGTAGTTTACCTATTGAAGTGTCCATGAGGTGTACTTAATCTCAGGCCACTTCATTAGGGAAAAAGCTTAAGTGAAAAGTGCCACACCCGCCCTCACCCCCATCTCCTGATTGGCTGTTTGATATGTGAGTTATTCGGACGCTCCATTAGGTACACCTCCATTTTCAAGTGTACCTAATCCCAGGCCGCTTCATTAGGGAAAAATCATGGTCAAAGCTTCACGGAAAGTGAAAAGTGCCGCACCCGCCACTGATTCTAAAGATTCAGTTCACTTAAAAGAACTGGAATGCACATCACTATACTCCACCTTCTCCTGGGGTGTCATCTGTTTGCTCCAAGATATAAAACATGCCATTGTGAAGGTCACCCTGGGAACCCCAGGCCTCAGCTGATGTAGTTGGTCACCAGCTGAGAACTCATCAGCATCTTCCTCATTATCGTCATCAGCAGCGGCATCAGGATGAACGTGTAAACAGCTTTTCTTTTTCAAGGTGTGAACCTCCGCAGGCATCTGTCAGGTTGTCATCTTTCATTTGACTTCCACTTTGAAATGATTACAACATGACGGAAACATGGCTGCCATTATGTGTCTGCCATTTCTCAAACATGAGAAATTTTGTGTTGCTATCACAATGCATCATAACAAAACATACACAAATAAGTAAAAAGTAATTAAGTAGTATGCTGGGTCAACACTTAGACAAGTTTCGTTTGAGTAGGAGAAATGAAATTTCATTTGTGTGTCTTGGGTTGAACTATTGACAAATGAGCCCAAAGATGCTGTGGAAATGCTTTCATTTCTTTAAAAGGTGCACACAAATAATGAGATTCAGTATATTTACATGTAAGTGAACATTGAAGCCAAAACAAGCAAATACAAAACAAAAAGGAAACATCAGTTGTTTCTGCTTTGCAAATTGCTGTGATTTTGGGGCAGTCAGTTTTTTCAATTGATTGCGTGGCCTATCCACAAATGATCACAATAATTATTATTATTACATCAAATTAACAGTCTTGAAGGTCAATCCAGGTCAGGTGGAAACCAGTGCCAGTTTGCTTTCAGATGGGGCTTCAATGATTTCCCCCGACATGAAAGACTCCTGAAAGACAAAATGTCATTGTGAGTGCCAATTTTTCTGTTCTCTTCGTGTAAGGTGATAATTGATGATGATAAAATGATTTTAAAAAGCGCTTCAATTAGGGCTTTTCACTATCTCTCCAAAATGGTCCCAATCCCTCTTATATATATATATATTTCTGTCTAGTAGATACTGAAAAAGTTTCTCCACTTTTGGTCCCTAAAGTAATCTGGAAATTGCCTCCCAGCAATGGTGCTAACAAGCTGTCAATCACCTTGTCATAAATGACTTTGACAATGAGCGAGCAGCTCGGGCACGTGGCCACGTCCTCGCCATTTTCCAGCTCTTCCTGTCAACACACACAAAAAGCAGTTAATACCAATGAAAGTTAAAAAGTTGTAGAAATTTTCTTGGGGGGGGAACCAGCAATTTACTAAATTGAAGGTTGTCTTAAAAGGGAACATAAATATAATTGAGGAAAAATATATTATAGCATAGTCCTAACTAAAAGAAGGACAAATGCACAATTAAAGCTGAACATCTATGTTAATCCTCAATCACGTTGCTTACTGCAGGCCTATTGAGAGCACACACTCTGAAGATCATTCCAATTGTTTAGCTAGGTTAAATAAATGTGTTCATACCATTTGAGTTTTTTAGCTTATTGGTGTTTTGGAATGTGTTGAGTCGGGGGAGGAGTAATATTTAATTAAACTTTAACGTTTTTATACTTAAATGAAATAATTGATCATTGGAATATTATATGGAATACAAGTCCTTTGGCACCAAACATACGTGCTGAACATAACATGTATTCAGTTACAGCTTTGACAGTACAAAGATTGATTGTGTCTCTAACGCATTGTAAAATACTTTCAGCAACGCAAAGTTGATCTTTTAAGCCAATATCCGTAGTAACAGTAGAAATATTTCAGGACGTTTGATCAAATAAACCAAGTTATCATTTACATGTACAGTGCACAGTTGCAAAACGGAGGAACGTGATGGCTGAAGTTGACTCACTTTGCTTATGGCGAATTTGTCTCCACATGGACACGGAAAATAATATGTTTCTGTGTCTTCGTCGTATTCAAAATCTTCGATCTCCACTTCGTCATGAAAAACTGACATTTCCGCTAATAAATCCACTTAGAAATTAATCTTGGGATGGTAGCGAGCACACATTTTACGAAACGGACTCGGGCGCCACTTGATGGCGTCACATTAGTCGTCTCAGACATATGACGCTAGAACCATAGATACCGCCTTGAGTGGGTTGGCCCCTTGACTGGGATAGGTAAATGCATCGGCCATGTTGAATGTGTCAACGCTGCCCCGCAAACTAATGCAATGGACAGAATTTAGGCGACAACTATAAAGTTACACACACGCACATGCACACACACACACGTACACACACGCACACACTCTCTGTCTAAAGAATAAAATAAAATGTGTTATCATTGTCGCTAGAGGGCGACAAAATCTAAACTGATAAGACTGCCTGCGAGCGGCGCTGCTGTGAATTCCCTGTTCCGACACGCGCATCCGATCCTCCCAGCAATAGAAATGTGGCAAGACATTTTATTCCTTACATATACTGTTCTTTTTCCATGCACAAAGTTGTTTCCGGTCTATTTAGGTTCTCAATCTATCTATATTAGGTTCTGAACTGTGGAACCAGCATGTAAATTGAAAGAAGACAAAATGTGCGATTCCGAGAACAACGGTAAAGTTATTAAAAGTCTGTTTGTTGTGAACACTCGTATGGCAAGTTTCTGCAGCACCATTCGCCCCACGCGTCAAACTTTAATTGAATTACAAACTGAAATTACATCACCACTAATGGAACAGGAGAGCTAGACATAGGCCACTCGTTAAAACAATAGTTGCAGAATGCATCGCGTTAGTCAGTTTTGGTTGTGTGGCAGTCATTGTTTTTGTGAGATTGTCTCATCACCTTTCAAAGATTAACACTTGCATGTTCCCGCAAGAACATGTGCAAATGAGGTCGTAACAAAAACAGTGAAAGTGTTGCGCGTGTCCCATAAAATACTATAGAGATTGAATAGCATAGTCTCACGTCATGAGTCACAATTACCATTTTCTCAGTTGAGCTATATAGTACTGGTGAAATCCAGATGGACACGGGTCAAGTTGTCAAGACCAGAACGTTTTGTCATTGTTCCGACTTTCATACAGGCTTAAAGAAGGGGACGTGGGTTTGTTCGGTGGCTGGGGCGTGTTATACGTTTTGTTTTTTTTGGGGAGGGGAAAAAGGGGAGATGTCGACTCCCAAGTTCCAACTGGGTGGCAAAGTCAGAAACAAACAGGCATGACGAGTGTCAGGTCACTCATGGACCCGAGGATCCGCGCGCTGGAGCTGCTCGGGGTGGCGCTTTCCGCGTGTGCGTGGATATTCACGCTGGCGGCCACATTCAGGTCGGCGTGGCTCACTCTGTCCACAGAGCTACTGCCCATGGAGAGCTACGAGCTGGGCCTTTGGGAGACGTGCGTGGTGCAGGACGTACAGGGCGCTCTGCTGTGTCAACGCTATGACAGCCCGCTGGCCTTGCCTCGTGACATCAAGTTGGCGCGCGTGCTCGTGTGCGCGGCACTGTGCGCGGGGCTGCTTGTGCTCGCGCTTGCCATCCCGGGTTTGCATGCGGTCAACGTGTGCGTGGACGGGCAAAGCAAGAAGGTGATGAAAATGTGCAGCGGGGCGCTGAGCGTCGGGTGCGCTGCGCTGATGCTTGTTCCGGTCTCGTACGTTGCCCACGCTGCGGCCTTGCGATACTTCGATGAGTCGGTGCCGGACGTGGCACCGCGCTGGGAGTTCGGAGACGCGCTCTTCTGCGGGTGGACCGCGGGCGTGATGCACCTGTTGGCGGGGACCGCGCTGCTCGCCTCCTGTGCGTCTCTGAAAAACCATCACGCCCATGCAGGCCCACTGGATCGGCTGCAGCAGGGACCAAGAACGGAATACGTCTGAAATGAACACTTCAACAGTGTAAAATCTCACGGCACACTTACCAACCAAACTGCCTCACCACAAGTTTCGGCAGTGTTCTTCATTATTTGGTGTGAAATTTGGTCCTGCTATCACAAAAGTGGTATCTTGATTTATGCCTGTAATTCGTTTCCTAACCAAGCTCGAACCTACCCATGAAATCAGTTCCCTCTTTTGAAATTAATTGAAACACCATTTATTTGTAAAAGCCCCCAAGAAATCGCGACTTTGTGTCACATTTTTTTATAGTTAGCGCTGTGTTGTAAAATATATGAAGTGTGAAGAAATAAACTGTTTTTATAATTAAGAAAAAAGTCTCTTTCGCTCTCTCTTTATCTCACATTGACACGCACGCACACACATACGCACATACACACATTACTGTGAAAATGAAATAAAAAGTGAAAATGTAATTTCTTCAAATTAGAAATATTTAGTCTTCCGACTAATGGAAAAGGCAGCAAGACACGTTGAAAAAACACACTTCCCTAACCTCATTTGTTCTTTTGCTCATGAAATTATTTGACGTCGTTCTTTTTCCTGCTTGCATATTATTTTAGGCCAACATCAACATAATATGGCATACTGTATCTCAAAACAAATATTAGTTTAAAATTGTTTCAAATATAGTTGGATAATGAAATAAGTAGTACTTCTGTCCCTTTTTGATCCAAATTTGGTCATTTGGTAATCATTTTAAAATAAAAAAAATAATTTTACTGTTTTTAGAGTGTAAAATGAAGATCTTAAAGTAACCCGTCTGTGTTAAGGGATTAAAATGAATAAAATACATGCACATTTTAAATAGCTTGTGATGTGTCATTTACTTTGCTGCTGCACTCAGACGTCTGGCCATTTAAAAGAAGATGCAATAATAATGAACCAGAACGCTGCTCTAAAACAACAATAAGGAGTTTGCCAGAAGCATGACTGTTACACTATTTTTTGCTCACCTTACATTGTAATGTTTTGCTACAAATCATTTTACCCTCTCAGTTAACCAAACCTGACGTAAAGCGAAAGCGTAGATCGCTTATGCTAATCTTTTGATATCAAACACAAATGTTTTGAATGAACAGAAAAAAGAAAAAGGAATTGGCTTCATTGTTTCCATACTGCAGTTCTGTACTCTATCTTTCTATCCACCTGTAATCACATTATGTATGAATAGAGAGGTCGCAGGTCAAACGTGATTGCTCAAAGCGACTACCGCAGTGCAACACCTCAACATAAAAGCATCGCTTTAATTGCTCTTTTCCTACTCGGGACAATGGAGTTTAGAAACAAGAAAGGAAGTATCCACCTCACATTGTTCACCTCATTGGCTCTCATCAGCAGCCAAACGGCAACACTTTGTAGCCATCACCAGCCAACATTGCATAGGATGCGGTGCCCGAGGCCCGGGTCTCTGAAGTTGGAAGGCTCACACTTGTCGCTCTGTACGTTGGAGTTTATCCAAGGTGACTTTGTACGAGGGGAGGGGTACGCAGGGCATTTACACGTGTCACTCTTTTGCACCACCGTGAAGCTGGGTGATGGAGAAGCTGGACAAAACAACTGCAAAAAGGTTACTTCACAAGTTGTGTAAGATTTATAAATATTCATTAAAAAAGAAATCAACACACTTATTTTTAAAACAAATCTCACAATATAATTATCATACAAGAGCAAACATGGGCCCGGTGTATGATTGAAAATTTTCCAGAACTGCTATGTTGATTTTGCTGAAGCTCAGTGTCAAAATAAAAACTGGTGGTTTTATACAAGGTGTCCGTGGCCCTGCTCTAGTGATGGACATTGTGATTTTCTAGGAATGTTGAAGTGCTTTTTGAAAATTGGCTTAGATTTATAGTGTTGCATATTGAATTTTATGGTTCCCAACAATGAAAAATACTGACCAGTGTCTTCACATGATTATCTAATAATAACATAATAATCATATTATCAAATTAATTTAAGTGTGGATCAAACTAGTAGCCCGTTCAGTAGCCAAGAATTGTCAAAAAGGATAAAGACCCTTGTCGTACACAGTGTAATGAGAGCAAGTGTTATTTGTTTCCACGGTGAGCAATAGCAGTGGTGATCGTAGATCGCAATGTAATAACGGAAACGTGGCTAAAGCGTGGCATCACCCAGCTCAGATCCGCTCAGTCTCCTATAAAAGTGGCGCCAGGACTGCACGGTCTTTCTGGACCAGATCCAGAAGCTGGACATTATCCCAACGATCATGGTCATCAGGTACTTGATCATGAACATGGTGAAGTCCGGGGACAGCGGAGCAAAGTTTCCCGACGGGCACGGCACAGCAAAGCGTTTGCAGGTCTGCATGCGCCAGGTGCGCTCCCACCGCGGACGCAGGGCCTGCTCGTAGAAGTGGCAGGCCACCACAGCGGCGGCAGGTAACGTGTAGAGCACGCCGAACACGCCAATCCGCACCATCAGCTTCTCCAGCTTGTCCGTATCAGCACCGCCGAGTTTCATGACGGTGCGGATGCGGAAGAGCGACACAAAGCCGGCCAGCAGAAAGGAAGTACCGACGAGGAGGTAGACAAAGAGCGGAGCCAGCACAAAGCCCCGCAGGGCGTCCACGTCGTACACGCCCACATAGCACACGCCGGTCAGGAGGTCGCCCTCCACCTGTCCCATGGCGAGGATGGTGACGGTTTTCAACGCCGGCACTGTCCACGCCAGCAGGTGGAAGTAGCGGGAACTGGCCTCGACAGCCTCGTGCCCCCACTTCAGCCCTGCTGACAGGAACCAGGTGAGCGACAGGATGACCCACCAGATGGAGCTTGCCATGCTGAAGAAATAGGCGACCATGAAGAGGATGGTGCAGCCCTCTTTCTTGGTGCCTTGAACCACCATCCGGTAACCGTCCGCCTTGAATTTGTCCACGCAGACAACTTTGTCCTCAAGCAGAAAACCGGTGACATACACCAGCGCCACCATGAAGTAGCAACCGGAGAGAAAGACCACCGGTCTCTCCGGGTACCGAAACCGCTGGCTATCGACCATATAGGTGAGGACGGTGAAGAGTGTGCTGATGCAACACAGGAAAGCCCAGACAGCGACCCAGAGCCGCCCGACCTTTAGCTCCTCCTCTCGAAAGTACATCAGCCCGTTGGGTGTGGAGACCTCACAGGGGGCACCGCAGTCCTTGGCGCCGAGGAAGCGGTAGCTGAGGTAGGCTGGCACCTTGAGCTGCGACGGGCAGAAGAAGACCGGGTTGCTCGAAGGGTGAGACGGAATGTTCAAGCGCTCTAGTAGGTCCGGTGTCGGAGCTGGTGGGGGAGCATTACTCTCAGATGTGTTTTGACCCACGCAGATCTCGCCAGCACCGTGGACAGGGAAGTTCTCACAGCGCAGCCTCTCAGGCCACTGAAAGCCAAATTTATTCATCAGCGCCTCACAGCCCTGCCGGGCCCGTTCGCATAAAGTCCTACAAGGGGGGATTGCCTGCTCCAGAACCGTGCAAACCGGTGCGTACATGGAGCAAAGAAAGAATTTGAGGTCCGGCGAGCACTGGACTTTGACCAGCGGGTAGAACTGGTGAACCTCCAGCCCGGCGTCTTCTTGGTTGGCGTGACCCAGTAGGTTAGGCATGATGGTCTGGTTGTAGGCGATGTCGGTGCACAGAGGGATCGAGATGGACTGGCAAAATCCGTGTTCTGGGATAGAGAAGCCTTTTGGTTCCTGAGCTGAACCCGTTGAGATGAGCAAGGGCAAAGCGCAAGTCAGGAACCAAGGCCAGGCCCCCCGTGTCGCCATGATGGTTCAATCCACCCAACGGAAGGAAAAGTAGTTGCGCTAACCGGCTCGTCACTGCTGGGTTTCCCGGATAAGTCTTTCCGTCACGCTGCACTTGTGCACGCTGTGCATCTCACACAGCTTTCAGATGCAAAGTTGTCTTTGTTGCTCAATGTGAAGCTCTATAATGTTTTTCCCCCCATCCTCCATGAATCTCAAGCTTGGTGGTCTGTTTCCAGGCGCCCCCCACTGCTCCAACATGGGGGTATGGGGGGGTACCTCTGGACTCGGTCTGCGCTGCGCCAATTAGAGGCTTTGTTGATCTCTTTCTTGTTAGTGATTGGTTTAGGAGGCAACGCTAGAGGCAGCCATAGGCAGAACACAAGCGCTGCTGCCTTTAAAATGATTTGATGAAAGAATTTCAATCTTGCGTATAGGAGTTCAATGTAAACACAAGTTAGGCGCATTGAAGATCGCCAAGGCTCTCCAGATTAAGACGAAAGGTATCCAAGATCCACAAGAAACTAGACAGCTCAGGTGGAGATTGTGGAGGAGGCTTAAGAAGAGGAGATGGTGTGGGTTGTTCAAATAGCTCATAGGAAATAGGGCGCAGTAATATTTTTGCTGAGCCAAAATCTTCATTTTCTGTAATGACAGAGAGCATCAAAATAATTGCACGAAGTAGCATTCATGTGTCTTGACTGTGTAAAAAGGAAAACTACTTATTATTGTAGATTTAAATACTACCTACTGCGACTAGCGACTTTTGGCTCAACACAACAAAAATTGAGTTTGATAAAAGAAAAAAAAAAAGCCTTTTCGGTGTTTAAAAAAAAAAAAAAAACTTTTGATATGTGCATATTTGCCTTTACTTCATTATTATGTCCAAATTTCAAACGCAAGTTTCATCACTTTTTAAACGTGTTTTTATCCATATATTTTGAAATAATTCCATTTTTAACATGGTGTAGTATTTTATTTTCAGTATTACCCTGGCCCCTTACCCTAACACAGAGATGTCAAACTCATTTTTGTCATAGTGTCCTTCAGAGGATCAACTTTTTATAGTATAGGCTGCACAACAAACTGATAAATAACTAGTTTTGAAATCAGAGACTTGTAAAAACTGCTCAACTATTGAAAAAATTGAGTGGTAATAAAAATTGCTGGCAATATCTCTATTTTTTAAAAGTGAAGACAATTTGTAATTTTAGTGTTGACACATGAAGTCGATGCACAATTTGTCTTTGCGGGCCACATAAAATAATGTGGCAGCCAGATTTGGCCCCGGGGCCTTGAGTTTGACACCTATGCCCTAACACTTAACTAACCCTTTTACACAAAAACTGAAACTTCACAGAGAAAAAAAAATGACCAAGTCTATATAACATCCCCCAGCCAGAGGGCACCGCGACGCTTGCACAGTTGACGCTATATTATCAGCAACTTATTACGATCCCATTCAAACATATTAACATGACAAGCTGCAAGAAAGAGGCCCAGATGAAGTCTGGGACAGCAGGGACAATTGAGCTCTGGTTACAGGTCAGTCGAAAGGCCGCAGGATGAGATAAAGGCCAGAGCAGTTGAATGAAGACAAAGATGCTTAAAGGAGTGAAAAGAAGAGTGGAAAAAAAAATCCCAGGGGCCTCTTTCCGATGTTAAGCCTTTAATAGTGCAGGAAGACATTGGGTCTGGATATGGAAAGCAAACCCAAGAAGAAGTCCACCGAAGTTTCATAGACATCACAACCCATTGAGAGATGTTCTTTTCTTCAAAATGAAACTTTACAGGTTTTTTTTTTTTTTTTTTTTAGAACTTTCTTTGCTGGATTGACTTTTTAACCCTGAAAATATGTAAATTTTAACCAAATCAGCCAGAAAGGAGTTTTTAGTTGCAGAAAAATGCGACTTAATTTAAAAATAAGATAAAGATTAAATTTATTGACATTAAACTTGTCACTTGTCACAATCTTCAGAGGGCAAAAATCAAAGGCTAATGTTTATTTATATTGACATTGTTTGTGTGTTATGAATGAATTTTTGCTCGGCGGATAAGATCAGAGATTTGCCGAAAAACAAACACGCGGTAAAATATTCACACAAAGATTCGTCCTCTTTTATCTTTCCGAACTTTGCGTTACTTCGTGTCAATCAAAAGAATCAAACAAATGGTAATGTATTTATTAATCAACTCGTTCCTGGAAAACAACTTTTTGGGGGACACACATTTGTTTGACATCGCCGCCAAGTTTCAGGGGAAAACAAACAAAAGAAACAAAGTTTGTTGTTATACTATGCAGCGTGGCGAGATGACGTACAAAACAAATTTGATCGGCTAGCATAATTGGTTTAAGTGCCAATTTATGTACCTGATGTGTCCAACTTGTTTTTCTTGTGGGTCATATAACTGTAGGTTTCCTCAGAGGGCCGTTATGTAAGTATGTTCAGCTATTACAAATACATATTACCTATACATAATGATTTTTAGAGGTTAAAAAAAAAAAAACGACAGGGTTGGTATTTTTACCACAACATATGAACAAATGATTTACTTTCGCAGGCCACATTAAATGTTGTGGTGGGCCTGATCTGGCCCCCGGGCCACGGGTTTGAAACTGGTGAAATACAACATATACATATACAGGTACAAACACAAGAGAAGGCAAACGCACACACTCATCATGCTGAAAACGCATAGTACGATTTTTGTTGCTCATGTTTTGCAGTTGTATTTTTGTATTTTATCTATTTTTCTTTTATTTGTGTGGCGTTTTGCTGCTTATTTCCGAGCGCAACGTTGGCAATTTGTTTTTCCACAAAATTCAGTGGTACAAACAAAAAAAAATCAAACAGTGGTGCAAACAAGAAGCAACATCATAAATTGTCTTTAGAAGTATTTTTAGCACAGCGTATCTGCCATTATCATTAGCCTATCAAAACTTTGATTAATGCTAATGTAGAGTACAATGGAAAAGAGCAAAGTTGGACGGATGGAAATTACTATCGCATTCATTTTAAACCAAACAGCCAAAACAAATACAAATAAAACACCAAACAATAGTCTGGGGGGACAATATAAAATATATCCTCAGTTGTGTGGAAACATTTCGAAATGTTTGTTTAGAAGTCAACTTCTTGACTAAATCTGTATGAATCACACCATAGCCAACAGTGTTTTTCTTGCATTAACGACATATTTTGTAAATCACACAGCACCACAGCGATATTCTACGGGGCTTATTTTCCACACAAATGAGATTAATTATTCATGTTGACTCTCGGGGACAGAAGTGACAGAATTGAGTAACTGCTAAGAGACGTGAAGAGAAAGTGGTTACATTACAGTCATTATTCCAGGGAACTTCTTGCATCTAACAGACCTTTTCCCTTTTAGTTTGGAAACTGTTTGAAAAACCTGCCACAGTCAATTTTGAATATAAATGTTGTCCTTTCACTCTGAAACTTACTTACTAAAGTGATCCAACATACACAAAACTAGACATACGTCGAGCCCGTTCCGGATCAAATTTGACTCATCTCTACTAAATTTGATCCTAGATCTACAAGTGTGTGGTAAATAAATAAATGATAGTATTAATCGCGAATCCTGAAACTGTGTGAAAGGTCCTGGGGAAACTTGAAACGATAAAAGTAGCATGAGGAACATAAGTTATACACAGGACAGATCGAGGGGGCCTTGACACAAGTGCAAGATCTGCACCTGAAAAAACAAAAAACAAGCACGGTGGTGCCATGACATTTGAGGGTAATTTGTTCCGTGATCACACTCATATCTTAAAACACTAATTTCTCAAACCACCTGACCCCATTCAAATGAATGGAAATGCCATGAAGCCATTCCAGTATAGCCACCCAAAAAAAAAAAAAAAAATTAATAAGAAAAATATCAGTCTATAAAATGGTAGTTCATTAAAAAAAAACATACAGTAATGACATAATTAAATAGAATGTAAAGAATGAAACTGTCTACCATGTTTTTTTGCTTCATTTTCGGTATCCTGCGCCTTCTGCAGTCTGTCATGCCTTGGCTACCTGGGGGCAGTATAAAACAGACAGAGTCACCCACAAAGAAGAGTTTCACAACTAAGTCAATAAGTCAATGTGAGTATACTTATATAATCTCTGTCTACATGTGTTGCGCCACTTCAACTGGTAATCCAAATCAACAGCTTGAAGCTTCTTTTTGGAAGAATTGCTTATCAATCTGTTGCTTGTTGTAAAACGAGCTGCCAGATTGAAGCAAAAAAAATAATTCAATCTGCAACCCAATTTGGTGGTTTAAAATAATGAACCCAACCCTGGGTTAAAAGTACTTTGTGACCCAATCTACTCAAAATTCACAGTTACTGTACTCACAGTGGTCTTGGAAAACAACCTACAATTTTGGGATGAGGATATACCTGGCCTGAGCAAAATTGACCTGGAACATATTTGTGCATGGAAAATGATCATTGTGTTAAAATGTCACCTGACTACACATCTTCTTGGGCTGAAGATGTCACCAAAACTTCGCGGCAGGCAAAAGTGAAGGTCTGACTCGGCCGCTCGGATTGAAGTTGTCGCGGAACTCTGTTTCTAGATTTACGCCGGGCACCTTGAAGATGGACACGGCTGGAAAAAGACAAGATGGACATGGGATGGCAAATGATGGGGAGGAGCGAGTGCATCATCAGTTGGCTCTTACTGTCCCTCAGGTGCATGATGGGCGTTGGTAAGATGTTGAAATACGAGTGCTGCTGGGCATCTGGCGCCGAGATCCGGTCGGCGGGCGCCAGCATCAGCATCTTCTGAACCAGGTCTTCAGTTTTGTATGGCAGTCGACTCAACCTGATCCAGAGAGAGAACCCGTGATGTCGCTGGAATGTTAGTTAAAATCCAAGACCCTCGCAATTTAGTGTGTTATCACGTTAGTGTGTTAAAAATAGGGCTTGGATATTTATACTTTTCCATTCTCACCTTTTCCATACGGAGCGAATTGGCTTCAGCTTAGAAGGTAGGGACCAGTCTGGAACAACAACGACAGCACTTGACGACTTTTACCTCACGCATGCATGCTTTCTGGTCATGTGATGATTATCCTTGCTTTCCTACGGCTGCTGAATTGTTAATGTATTAGTAAGCTCATTGGCATCATATGTAAGACATGACTTTTCTGGAGATCAGTAGAATGACGAGCCCGCATTTGTACAACAACTCTGAGTGGCAAATGAATTTTCCACTCATAAATTTACATGAATAAGTAAATAAATAAATTTAAAAAACACATTTTAACAGCTCGTTCAAGAATTTAGTTGTAGAATTTAATTGCATTTTA
Organism: Syngnathus floridae; assembly: GCF_059516105.1. Taxonomy (NCBI): domain Eukaryota; kingdom Metazoa; phylum Chordata; class Actinopteri; order Syngnathiformes; family Syngnathidae; genus Syngnathus; species Syngnathus floridae. Next base: position 14,677,224 of record NC_142414.1, on the reverse strand, counting down.
GAAAGCCGTTCCTGTTAATCTTGTACTTTAACATAAATATAACTTATTGTCGTTAAATTGTGACCTTTTATTCTGACAACATAATAAATTATTAATATCTTGTTCACGAAATAATGTGTCCCAAAGGGTCCCTGGACCTGTGGTGTCATAGCGTCGTCTAGTGGACACTTGCTTAACTACATGTGGAAGTGCCTCGATTTAAGAGTTGAGGTAATTCTCTGACGATGGTCGTAACTCAAACTACAGTACAATGCAATATTTTCATAATATTTTCCTCTGGAAAAAGAAAAATCAAAAAACGTTCCATCGTCCAAAAAGTCTCTAAATGTTTTTTTGAATAGTGTTTTTAAGGGAAAACTGTATTGTATTATACATATAAAAAGAGACAATAACATAATTAGGTCAAATGCAAATAAATGGACTCATTTTCCTGTGACTCTTTATGAAGTTGAATCTATTTACTTGTATTCGTTCAGGTGCAAATCTACGAGAATAAATAGCTGTAAAAAGCCAACACACTCAAGTCAGCATCTATGAACACATGAGATGAGTCTGACCTGATTGATAATTGGGCAACCGGGTGACTCCTGTCCAGGTATCCTCTGAAGGGATTCCTAGCACCTGCAGGGACACAAGGCTCACTAGAACCGTGCCAGCGGTGCTAATAAAATGAATTTCTTTCAATTCAAATATTTGTTGTACAAACCATCCAGATTTTCTGCAGCTGGTCAAACACGTCAGTGACTCCAGGGAATGCCGGCACTCCTTCCAGCATCTCGACAAAGATGCAACCTGCGCCCCTGGACACGGGTGGGACTGAGTTTCATATATGCGAGCCATGAAGCTTACGTCTTACGCTTAAGTTTCAACTTCAAAAATGCTCCATGAATGTTCTGACGATTGACCCAAAGCCAGAACTCACCAGATATCCAGAGCTGTTGAATAGTCAGTAGATCCAAGCAGGACATCGGGAGGGCGGTACCACAAAGTCACCACATCTGAGGAGAAACTCTGACAGGGGACAGATTTGGAACGAGCCAAACCTGTGCATGGAACCAAAAAGTGGGTCGCTATCGTCACGGCAACAAGAGATGCAGCAGATACGGCCCAAATGTAGCGACTAACCAAAATCGGCCAGTTTGAGTTCTCCTAAGTAGCTGATGAGCAGATTCTGAGGCTTTAAGTCTCGATGGAGGATCCGCCGGTCGTGGATGAAGGAGAGACCGCGTAGCAGTTGGAACATGAAGAGCTATGGGGAGAAGATCCATTTAGGTTTAGCCTCCGGAATAAACATGTCTTTAATACTCGTTATGATCCCTCAAGGGTGAAATTCAACTCACATAGTTGTTTTTTTTTTAATGAGGAAATAACAAAAAAGGATGGATGAACATATGTGGGCTCATACCCGCACATTGTGAGAGTGCAGACCTCCGGGATGCTGGTTCATGTACTGGGCTAGGTCCGTCTGCTGCAATCACACGCATGAGCAAATGAGAGTCTCCCGCTGCTCCAGGCCCGCGACACGCTGCACGGCACCACCTATCTCACCACGTATTCGAAGACGAAGGTGAGAGAGTCTCTGGCGTGAATGATGTCATGCAGGAGGACGATGTTGGCGTGTTTCAGGCCTTTGAGCAGTGAAGCTGTGCACACACACGCACACACAGAAGAAGTGTTCTATTGTTACATTGTTAATGAATCACGACATTGACACAGGCACACAATGGATCAGTCAAAGGGTGCAATAAAATGAAGAAATACTAATTCATCAAATTAGGGGACAGTCTTGGATGGTCCAGTGGTTCACTCACCTGACACTGGTGCAAGGAGTTTGGGTTCACTTTATGCATGGTGAAGCAGAAATTAGTTGACTAGACTAGGTGGAGAAGGTGAATGTTTTCATGTGTGGCTAATCACCTTCTCTGATGGCAGTGAATGGCATGCCTTCCTCCGTCTTTGTCTGGATCACCTTCAACGCCACAAGCTGCCCGTTGATCCTCCACAAATCACAGAAGCATTGTCATCATTAATAAATGCAGCCAAAATAGACTCACCATTCATGGTGAACCTGTATGTCTCGAGTGTAAATACTTTCTCACCTGCTGATGCCTTTATAAACAGACGCATAGGAGCCTTCACCAAGTTTCTCTAGGCTCACGTACGAGTTAGCCGTTCCAAACTGAAGTCCTGCTTTCTGATGTCACACACACACACAAATCGTATTGTAACACAGGCGTGAACGTTTAAAATTGATAATGGGCAGCAACCGACCCAGTTAAAGGTGTTCTGGCAGTTGTCCTGGCTCCATGGGTCACTGTTACTGCGGCCTCGTTGCACTCGAAGCCGTCGCATTTGCAGCGTGTGGAACCAGTGAGGTTGCGGGCCACTGTCTGGTTCCAGCTAGGCCAGGCAGACATAAAGAAAATTGAGTGAAAACATCAAAAGAAAAAGAAAAAAAAAGTGAACTGAAACGGACCACCCAACCATCAAACTTTTGTATCGATCCACAAATAGAATAACTATTGATGCCCCCAAACGGTGGCAAAGCAGTACTGTTGTCTAAATGAAACGCCTTAACTCACTTCAGCATTCAAAGTAGTTCCTTGGCACTAAAATGCCACTAAAGGGCAGGAAAGCACTACTTTTGTCTAAATGAAACTCCTCAATTTACTTCAACATAGTACATTGGTACCACAAGGTAGGCTACTGTGCTGTAACATAAAACATACCAGACAAACGCAGAAATTATTACGTTGTTCAAATAGTAATGTGAGGATAAAAGTTTCATCAGATACCTCGGTAACTGGCAGTGATGAAGAACTGTTGCTCTTCTTGATGCCCCTTTCCTCCATTCTCAACACCTCCACCTGTTCCTCCTTCTCTTCCTCCCCCTCCCATGGTCCTTTGCCGCCCTGATCCTCCTCGACCTGGCCACAGCAGCACCTCCTCATGCAGCAGGACAAGCTGTCCATCGCTGTTTCTTCTTCGTCTTTTTCTGCTGCTCATATGACCAACGTGCTGTCTGGAGGAGAGCAAACATGGTCTCATGACTTCTGCTCTCCTCGCTTTGTATTCCCTCGGGCAGGGAACAACAGTGTTATTCAACATGCAGGGTATTGGTGCTCTCCAGTGGGCACACTTGAGAACTGACTCCAAAGTCACAAAGTACGTACTTTGTACAAATACTTTGCTACTGTTCTTGCAGGAAGTAGATTCTTGGCTTGAGGATATTTGACATTTTACTTTGAATGCCTACATTTTAAAGCATTTTAAAAAGTCTTCAAACAAAATAACATAAATGAGAATTACATTTAAAAGAAATTGTTGAGGTTTTTTTAGGGGCCTTGGGAATGTTAGAGAAAGCGTGTAATTACAATAATGATCAGCAGGGGTCAGTATGACTACAGACAATAAAGAGCCAATTTGCAGAGTAGCTATGGTACTTGTGTGCGTGGGCGCGTGGGTTTAAGTGTGTGCGCGTGTGCGTGATTTTAATTAATCCGATACATGTTCAAACTGTCACCTATTTGAAACTATATTAACTGCAATGGCCTATTTCGAAATGAAATTTTAAATAGATTAACCGTCAAACAAGCATAAAATTAAGTTAACTGCTGCTGACAATAGTAATACAGTGGTGCCTTGAGATACAGGTGACCCAATTTACTTTTTTTTTTTTTTTTTTTCGGAATACAAATAGTCATTCAGGCGATTTTCTTTTTGGAATTTTTTTGCACTACCTTCACAACAACACGACAACTTTTTTTATAGGAGAATTTTTAGATTTTTTTGAAAAAGGCCGCATTTTTGTCAGCGTTACTTCATTCTTAATATGACAAACTGAAACACTTTTTTCCATTCCTTCATTAAAGCATTGGTCTTGCTAGGGGGAAAATATTTTACATTTGTTGTCACCAGGGATGGTGCTAGGCCAGGGCTAAGGGGGGCTGTAGCATCTCATTTGATATTCTAAAATATATTTATAAATTGTTTTGTCAAACCTGAAATCCTCCCTTATCAGTCCAGCCCAAATTAAGCTCCGGGAGGGAAGACGTTCGGAAACCATCCCTGGCTGTCATGTACCTTTGACAGAATCAGCTTGAAGTATTTATAAACTATTTGTTTGTGTCATTTTTAGGGGGAGAGAGTGTTGGAGGAGATTAACAGCATTTCCATTATTTCATTGGGGAAAGACGATTTGCCGAGGTACTCTACTATGTTGAAGTGAATAGAGGAGCTTCATTTATTACTTTGCTGCTCTCTTGAGGCATTTATGGGCAATTATAAGTATAGTTCCGGGTCCAATATAGGTCCAAGGTATAACGGGAGACCTGGGCAAGAGGAGGCTATAGCCTCATCAGAAACCAGCCCCAATTTAGCCCCTCCAGTATTTTACTTGACATTCTAAAATATGTTTATAAATTATTTTTTCAGCCTCCCTCCAATGTATCAATCAAGCCTCCCTTTGGCCCCCGGGAGAGAGAAAAAATCCTGAAGCCTTTAGGCATTTGACCTCTCTCCTAATGAGACAAAATCTTAATGTTTGTTTCTTTCAGTTAATCGTAAATATTGCAGCATTTTCCGTCAACATTTATTAATGCACATGGCTTTACCGAGAGCGATGCAAGGTACAAAATAGTTTAGCGTCCTGAACGGTTCAATGTGACAGCCCCTGGCAACGGGATGAAAAATGAGGCAGCGACAGGGACGTAATTGGACGACGGGAGCAGGGGGGGGAGGAAGGAGGAAGAAGGACGAGAGGATGGCGGACAAAGGCGGCGGGCGATAGAGCGAGTAAACGGCTGGGGGAGGTGGCGTATGGGGGGGGGGGGAGATTTCTGTCTCTCTCGTTTCTCCCCCAGCCAATTTAAATAATGTGCTACACGCACACACGCACATGCACGCGCACACACACACACACACACACACACACACACACACACACACACACACACACACACACACACACAGGCGCGAAAGAATGAAGGCAATTAAAGCATGTGTGTGCGTGTTGACATTTTTCCACAAAGTTGAGAATTGGTGAAACTGCTTGTGTTAATGTGACATGACAAAAAGAAATACTACGGAGGCCTATTCAGGCCACATAAAGACAAAACACATTAGTTGGGGACCTTATCTGTTTCTTCTCATGAGTCTTAATAACACATCATTTACATCCAATTGAGCACAGTGTGTAAAATGTGGCACTGCACTGAAGGCGTGCAAGTATAATTTCTGACTTGCCTGAATCCTGAATAAAAACGATCGATATTTGCTATAAATCCAGTGTATTCCGTCTTGGGTTTTGCAGATGGAAAATTGTCATGAGAGCACTCAGAAGCAAGGGTGGACTTGCCATCAGGCAAACTGGCAATTAACTGAGGCCCCGAGATTTCCAGGGGTCCCCAAAGGTCTCGTAAAAAATGATAAATAAACTTTTCTTTGATTTAAATTGTCTTCAAGCCAAACTGTTTCTACTCTTAAGCAAGCGGAGGAACAGCAGCAACGTGAACTAGTTTGAAATCTGTTGGGAGCAGAATACTAAAAGCAAACCAGAGGTAAACAAACTAACAAGTACAGAGTGGGACAAATGAGGCTTTGTTGGGCTACTGCAGCAACGGAACAAATTGTGCTGGACTGAATCATCCGCACGAGTCAAACAAGCAGCCAGTAAGACGATTGCTTGGTTGTGGTACAGATCGAAACGTACGAAAAATGCCAGACTTGATTCAGGATGCGGCTATAGCAAAAACGGACATAGCTGCTTGTTGGCTTGTTGTGACACACAATATATTTAATATTGAAAATATGTTATCAAGACTGTTTCAACCTTTTTCCCAGCGATGAATGTGTATAACTGCCTGACGCTCTTGCAGTAGTACTGCTGTCAGTGTCAATCGAGGCTTTCCATCCTGAGGATAAATAGATCAAAATGGTCAATTATTTGAATTTGCATTCTTTTCATTTACAATAAAAGCATTGAAAGGATTCCCTTGTTAGATATTAATCCTCCTCCATAAGGATTTTTTTCCAGTTTAGGGAGTTGCCATTGCAGCTGATAGAGAGAAAGCCACTATGATGTCACATCTGTTTCATGACACTTCTCACCGCCATCAGGACGTGTGGAGGAAGTAGGGGGAGGAAATGAGGAAAGGAGGGGATCTAATTGATTTCCTAATTTTCCTCATGAAAGAGCGAGCAGGTCAGATAAGAGCAGGAGCGAGCGAGAGAGCAATCGTCTGAGAAGGAGAAAGTAGCGTTAAAAGCTTTGCCAGTGAAGCATGGAGCGTGTGTGCATGCGTGTCTGCGGGTGTGCGTGAGGGAGTGAGTGACCTTGTCTTGGTGGAACGTGTGTGACAATGCATGTGTAAAAGTGTGTTCGTGTGTGAGGGGAAAATAAAAAAGGGAACCTTGAAACCGTCGTGATTTCCCTCCTCCGTTTTTCTCGCTCGCTTTCCCTCACAATTTTCCACTCAGTTTTGCTGGCTTCTTGTTCTGTTAAAACACGAGATGACCTTTAAGAGTCAAAACAAGCGGTCATGTGACATTCTTGTTATTGCAAGGATGGTATGCCATGGTCAAGGTCAACTTTTTGGGATTTGTTATTATTTGATGGTGTCAAAAGACATAAATCTATTCTATAATATTTGTATATAATTGGTGTGACGGGCTACTGAGTTGGACTGAAACGATGTCAAAAACTTAGGTTTGGCCTTCAGCCACCAGTTGCACCACAAAAGAAATAGGCTTGTCCAAAGGAAAAAAAAAATTGATTGAAAGAACGTTGTGAACAGAAGCTAGCAAGCCATTGTAGTTGATTCTGAAGGGAACCAAACTGCCATCATGTCTTTCTTTACAAGTATGAATGAAATGTTTGGTTGAGTTCTTTTTGAGTAGTTTCACTCACCATCTGTACACACAATCACAAAATGCACCAAAACACACACTGCCAGAGAAAAACAAGGCTTTTGGTTTTGCCGGGCTTCGACGACAAGCCTACACAACGATGGCCATATTTATTTTTGGGATTCCACACTCTGTCAAAAATCGAAAAACAAGACAACAAAGAGCTTGACAGTGAAGTCAGATGTTGTGCCCCAATGAACTAAATGGGCAGGGTGACTGTTTTTTTTTTCTTTTTCATTAATTAATAGGATCTATTATCCATCCATCCGCCCATCCAGTGCTACAGTAAGCTACTAATCTAGAGGAACGTTATAAGACAATTTGAGAGATGAGGTAGTGAATTATTTTGTTGTACTATCTCTATATGCATACTTGTAACTAATTACAAATGATTGGCATACAGGCCTCTTCTAAATAATTGAAGTCAGATGCAAACAAACTTGGTGTTTATTTGATGAGGCATGAAAGTGGACCATATAGCACAAAAACTCAACAGGAAGTAGAATACAAATCTAGTAAACAATATTCCAGAACTGGAACAAATTCGTCACTGGAACCGCATCAAACTGACAACCGGCAGCATTTATAAATTATAACAATTGCACTCACTATAAATATTTAGTGTTTACATTATGTACAGTACAATAACTTAATACAGCCTGTCTGATTGGCTGGCCTGTTTCTCACCCGAAGACAGCTGGGATTAGCTCCTTCATCCATGACCTATGACGGGATAGAAAATGGAAGATTGGATGGTTGGTACGGATGTTTGATCCATGCAAAGGTCAAAAAAGGAGAGTGTCCTTGAAAAAAGGTCATGGGTCATTTGTAACTTTTCACCTCCCAGACTGATTTTTGTGCAGAGTCGCATTGGTCTCAGCGACCTTGTCAACAACCTTCACATTGCTGGGGGTCCGGCCTCCTGCAAATGTTACCCCCAAGTCCCTGATGTGAACTCTGACATTTGCCAAGTGTCTTCGCCACGCAGCATCCATCTTCACAGTGTGACCGCTGCCGTCACGTAAGGTTTGACAGTTCTGCTCAGCTGCACAGCTGCTTAGTTTCTTCAAACCTTTGCCAATTACTTTGCGAACACGCTTGTTGTGTTCACTCCGAGAATTGTTAGCATCTGTGTTCCCAGATAGGTCACCGCATTGCATGTTCTCCTCAGTACCACAGTTTGTACTCATTGGGACTCCATTTTGCAAGTGTTGCACTTCCCTCACATCAGAGTCCATATTTGCTGGATTTGCGCTATCCTGTTTTGTAGATTCTGACATATTGATGGTCTCTTTGGGATGAGTGTGACTTGGGGCCACTTGGTTGCATGTGACGACGCTGCTCGTATCTGTCTTCCTTTCCCCTGCGGCGACTGGAGCACAACGCTGGCTTTGGTTTTGCGAAACTTCGCCTAGGGTGGCAAGTGCTGGCAGAACTGAGCCAGTCGACGATGACGGCAGTAGTGGGGCTGGGCCTGGGGATGTTGCCGGTTCTGGCAGTGCCCGGCTGTCCACAAATTCAAGGGGAGAACTAAGCATGGCGGCCATTTTGGGTGTAGCCTCCACCAACTCCAGCAAGTCATTGGTAAGCGATTGGGAAGAGGCCTGCTTAGCAGGATGGCGCCAGAGATGCGACAAGGATGCCTGGCAGTAGAACTCGGCCTGTGGGATGGCACGAACCTCAAGATGTGGGAAGAGGCGACGGAAGGCGTGAGGTGTCATTCGAAGACAGGCCAAGACATCGCGGAGGAGGAGCCAGTTACGAGGACTGGAAAGAGGACACGGAGAAGAGTACAAGTGGAGAAAATTAACTTGCCGCATTCGACACGCTGAAGAAGATTGGGGCATCGTACAACCCGCGGGCCTCATCTGGCGCATCCATAGTCTCGGACTAGCACTCACAAAATTCAAATAAAACATGAAATACGTGGTAGAAACAATAGCAATAATTTGTTTCTTCAGTGCTGCTGACTTTCTTTTTTGCCCCCCTCCCCCATGTTTTAATGCTTCCTGGCTTCTGCAGTGTTGCCCTTGAGCAAGCCCCTACCGCCAGCTCAAAAAGTGCAGCGCTGTTTGTGCACCACTTTCACTTTGATACTCTCCTTGCAAGCCTGCAAGTTTGCAATCTGGTTCTCTTTGAGGTGTCCAACACAAAATATGCAGTAGTGTGTTTTGAATATCCCTTGAGGGTTTACCATGAGTAGAATATAATCAATACATTTCCTGCGTATTGAATGGAGATTTTCCATATAAATACACACGTATCCTATGTGTGTGTGTGTGTGTGTGTGTGTGTGTGTGTGTGTGTGTGTGTGTGTATATATATATATATATATATATATATAAATAGATATAGATATGTATATACAGATTTGAACAGTACAACTTTATTTTAAATTAGCTGCGTCACAAAATCAATGTGATCTTTGTTATTCCCCTGTCCTTCATTTGTCCTCCATCACTATTCCATTTTGCAAACAGTCAACACACGTACAGAACCTGAACCTGTGGTCGACACACGTACAAAACCTGAACCGGCTGACCTTGGCTGATGGTCGTCCCACTTACCCCGTAGACGGCGACACATGCAATGTGTAGCAGGGTAGTGGCTTGTCAGACGGCTCAAATTCAAACTCCTCCTTTCCGCCCCGCTGCTCTGTCTCTTCCTCCTCTTCTTCCTCTTCAGGCCCAGGCGGATCGGCCAGGATGTTGTAAACGCCACCCTCACTGGATGGTTCTACCAAAACAGTAGGAATCACTCAAAAACTGTTGAGATCTAGAAATTTTCTGCAAGATATTTTACTAAGTATATATTCAGTTTGGTGTTTTTTGAGGCCGGTAACTGGTTAACATATTTATTAATGGATGAACAAATTAACTGCATTGTGAATGCGCGTCCGGGGGCGCTTTGATGTCAATTTCAGCGGACCATGGAGGGCCAGTAGCGTGTCATAATGACTCTGACCTTTGACGGATGAAATCAGATGCAAGTCTTATTTCACAAATGCAACATTAATCAGAATGTTTCAAGTAGTGAGGGCACATTAAACAAATTGCAAAGCAAAATCTTCACTACCACTTTAAGTGAAACTCATTCCTTGGTCTCACCAGCTCATGTAGTATGCCAGATTGCCTTTTTGGTTCTTGCACCAATCCTTCATGCAATTTTGATTGATTGTGTGAAACTAACCGCACACGGAACTGCCGTGAAAATCCCAGCAGATTCCAGAATCACCTTCCGGCCTTCCCTTGAGATCTGCGAGATAGTCTGCGGAGAGAGCAAGAGAGACGGGCCATTAGCGACCCGAGACGACGGCGCCAGAAAGACAACAAAAGGAGCCGCGCTAACAGTGAGAGACGGCCGTGTTCAGACGGGGGCGGCCGAGAGAAGACGGATGCCGGCAGGTGTCTGTGTATGTGTGTGTGTGTATGTGTGTGTGTGTGCGTTTGCGCGGCGGTAAGCTGTTCTGAGATTCAGCAGCCAAGCCTCATTAAAAGCCTCTGGAGGGAGAGAACAAACACAGGCGGTGAATTGTAATCAGGCTGGCGGACGAAGGCACGCTGCAGCACTTTTCTTTTGTTTTCTCGCACACGTCTGACTGACGCCTGTTTGGTTTGTTGTCTGCTATCATAAATGGGCTTTAGGCGTACTAGCTCACCGAGTCGTCATTTTATTGTGACGTCGTCCCTCAATAACACAACCACACAGTTAGCGTTACTTTGAGCTTACACGCCTGCTATGTTCAAGTGGATTGTTCAACCTTGGTTCAATACCATATTCAATAACGCTTCAACTTTTTGGGTCAACCACATCTAGTATGCAACTAGTCTCACCCTGCCCTACTTACTGGATTTTGACCTGCTGTACTGCTGCTTCTCCTCACCCACCCTCCTCGCCTGCTCAGAACGGAGGCAATTAGTGAAGTGAGATTTTTCCTGTGGAGGATTCTGCATCGACCTAACTTGCGCTATCAACGTTGGCAAAATTTAACTCCACCGCGGCATTCAAACCAAGACGCCCTTCGCCAAGCGGTCGCGTTCACCTTGCTCGGTGCGCACCGGGAATTGGATGATGACGTTCACAATCTAAGTGACAGACTAATAGCACTCGATTGATTGAGTTGAACCAAACCTGACAAACGTGAACCCAGCCTTAGATCTTAAACGCATCTGCTATCCGTGTCCTACCCTCTAGGAAGGTTTCCATGGCAACACTGTTGGTCATGTTTATCGGTCCTCGTCCGGAGTAAGAGGTCAGGGTGGGGTCGGCGCCACAGGCCAGGAGGAAACGTACCACTTCCATGTGGTTGTTCGCGACAGCGTCATGTAGCGGCCTGATGACAGACAAGAGACGCAGCATGTCATGGGACAAACATAAAGGACGAGCGCATTGTGAACTGCTCGGAACAAATGACTTGACTTGCAGCCGCCAATAGAAGGCAAAATGGATTTGGAACTGTTTTGGCGGCAGAAGAGGCAATTGCAATAGAGAGCTTTCAGACTAAGGAGCCAACTACTAGCGTGCCATGGCTTGGCAAGCATGACTCCCCTCAACAAAACAATGACATGAAAAAATTATTCTATCCATCGGTCACTTGACAGCAACACTTTTGTTCCCCCCACCGGCTTGTTTGTCCAATGTGTATGGAGCTACAGCTATGACATTGGGAAAAAAATGTTTGGTCCACGAAAGAGGAATAAGGTGCACGCCGTGGCCAGTTGGCTAAGCTAATGGAGCGCAAAATACAATGGACAGACATAATTTGATTGATATTGTTTTTTTACTGGATATGACGCTTGGAACATGCACTCGTTTTTTGGATCAACCATGGCAAGGCCTGTTCTGATTGGAACCTCTCCTGATAAACTGCAGCATGCTCTTGGCCGATATGAAATCTTCGTATGGTCCCTTCGGTAATTCTACAGAAATACCTTGGCCACCTTTGCTCGGATTGTATCTTGACTACATTGTAGCAAAATTTCATTTGTCGTCGGATGAAAGTAGAACATGGACAAAAAATGAAAGGTATGTACTGCAGTCACTTTTTTGAGATAAAGTATTTGCAATCAGGACTCCAAGGAAGTATTTGACCTGGTTCCATCCTGAGCGCTGCAGTTGACGTCCGCCCCGTGCTCCACCAGGTGGCGCACAATCGTGAACCACCCTTGGGTGCAGGCCTCGTGCAAGGCGCAATAGCCAGCATTGTCTTGATGGTTGATGTTGCAGAGCCTCAGCTGCAGACAGTAGAGCACTGCCTCCTGGTCACATGCAAAACCAGCAGCCAATCAGGAGAGAGCATGAAGATTACTATGTTTCATCAAATATGTTTCGCACAGCGGCTTCAGGGTAGATTTTTATGCGCTGAATGTTATAGTGCAGTATTAGTTACCTCGTCTCCCAGCCGGGCGGCATGTTGCAGCAGCGTCTCTCCGGCATGTTTATTCACAATTAGGTGACACAATTCTGAGGGTGCAGGTTCAACTGCAAGGTTCGGCTGCAGAGGTGGTGAGCATGTGTCGAATGAAAGCTGCAAGAGACCAAAAAAAAAAAAAAAAAGCAGGTTTAGAATAAATGATGTATTACACTAAAATTGAATAAAGTTTTAAATCAGAGATATGGTGCGCCACTGTTGGTGTTCAAAGTCCGTTCCTTTAAAATGCTGCAACATGAAGCTATTTCTCATTTCGTCAAGCCCCTTCTGCCTTGCTTTTTAGCATTACTTTAAACGGACTTTTAAACTTCACGCTGAGCCACGCTGTGAGCACGTGATTGCTTTTTGTGGATGCTCTGCCTGTTCTCTCTGTTGATGAAAATCTTCATCACAAAGATGCTGACAGCGGCAACTGCCTCTGCTGCTTAGCAGCCGCACGCACAGCATGTGTGTCAGGGTGTGTGCGTGATGGCCATGTGCAGGCGCCGCTCGCCGTCACGCATCAGCAGACAGGATTCAAGCTTGGCCCTGGAGGGGTGCGTGCGTCTGTGTACGTGCTACCCGGCAACGGCGGAGCGTAGAGTGACAGAAAAGTGTGCGTGTGTGTTCACTCTGCCAGAGGAAATGTCTTCTACGGCTGCTGTCGCAAAGCACAAGGCAAGCCGATGAACACAAACACGCTGATAAACAACTGAAAAGTAAATTGCTTGTCCAATCTTTTGTATACCTTGACTTCCAGGACTATACTGAAACTGCTTGCATATAGTATGTATAAAAATAGCTAATGGATAACCTTTAATGAGAATGATATGATTTTTTTTTTTTTTGCAATGACTTCTGAAGAACTTTCACTTCTCACCTGGCTGATTCTGTCCTCCACGTCACCTCCTTCCTCATCTGCCTCTTCTGCTGCCTCCCTCGTGTGCTTGGTCTTGCATGGATGTTTCCCCGTGGGTTTATCGGGGCTGTCATCAGATAAGAATGGGAGGAGTGACGAGACCCTGCGGTTCTCCCTCAGCTTCTGATGCTTCTCCCGGAGGCGGAAGGAGGCGACGTGGGAGGGTTGCCAGAGGCCAGCACTGTCCGTCTGTACCCCTGGGGATGAGGCCACGTGGACTGATGAAAAAAAATAAATAAATACACACATACAGGTTTATGTGTGTGATATAATAAAGGCTGCGCTCAGACAGCCTTTTTGCGATACGAATTGAAACACACATTCGGGAGGTAGTTTCATATCTGATTTCAACAAGATACGTCTCAGTTCGAACTGCGGCAAACACATAGTAAAATTACATAAATTTATATGAAACGCTAACTTGAAAAACGCACTCTCCCTGGAGAGAGACGATCAAATGAATTTGTTCTAATCTCAAATTCAAGTCGGTCTTATTGCGACACTGCGAACACATGACGTGGTTCCTCGCTAACAAACCTGCGACTTCACACAACACGAATGATGAGCGTGATCATGCAAGCCAGCAGGTGAGGGCAGGAAATAGAAATCAGAAATGTGTAAATACAGCCCAAGGTTGTTTTACCATGAATGAATAATTTATCAGCTGGTTGCATTTTCTGCCCTTAGGTATTAGTGCTGTCATGGGTGAATCCTTTTCAAAATTTAACTTGTTTCCTGAAAACATCCTCTGCACTTGCCTGTGAATTTAAACATTTTGTTAAATGTACTTTCGCACACTTTCTATAAGAAGCCTGCAACAGTTTACTTTCTGCTCATGGGGCATACTATCTTGAAAGAAGAGGGAAAAAAAGTTGAATACCTTTCACGTCATCATTGGGTAGACGGGGCTTTTTGAAGCAGGGGCCGTTCTGCTCGATGCAACTCTTTTGCTTGCTTGTGTCCTCAGTCGCATCTATTGCGCAAACCATGAATTAAGGTGGACAGGTAAACTATAATAATAATAATAATAATATGTAATATACCACGATGGCACCTTTACTTGGTCGTGCAAGTTATTCTGTGACCATGCTATTAACTAAAGTCACATTTCCTCATTGGGATGAATGGAAATGCCATTAATTCATTCCAGTCTGCAACAAACACCAACCAATTACTTGATAGTAGTTCACTCAATAAAATCAGAGTAATATCTTTGAGTAATGCTTTGTAAGTACTAGCAAAAAATCTGTGCTATTTTTCTTTTTAAACTATCTAAGACATTTTGCATAATGAATTGCCATTAAGCTAATGATCTTTCGTGAGACAAATTTTTGTGGTTTGTTGAAATACAAAATAATTTTATTATTTATAGTTTTACAGTAAGCTTCGATTGAGAGGCCAGCTAAGCAGTCTGATGGAAGTGCGCTCAGTCTTTTTGATGATGCATGTTCATGAAAGGTAGAGATCTTGATTAAAAGGGGAAAAAAGATCACATTTTTGCTTGCAACACAGAGCAAAAAAATAATAATCAACTGAGCAATGACTTTGTTAAAAAAAAACTCTAAAATGAGCTAATATTGTAACGCCGATAATGCTGGTTTTAAGGAGGTTGGGAAAAAAACATACCGTTTTTCGTTCCCATGTCTTCCGTTCTTCTTCGCTTCATCCAGCGACCACCGATGTTGCTCTGGTGAAATGGCTCCAGGCTGAACATGTGCTTGCGATTTGCTGCCATGTTAGGATCCAAACCGCTGAGGCCCTCCACAGAGGACGTTTCGTTCCAGTGAACCGGACTGCCGCTGGTTGTGGCAACAGCCTGTTGCCTTTCTTCTTTGTCACTTTCTTCATTCTGCATCTTCTCTGTTGAGCAATCATCCTTGCCTACCAGGTCGTTGGCACGGTTGTACACAGATGTGACACAAATGGATGATGGTTGTGCACCTGCACCATGAAAAAGAAATGCACACAAAAATATACATAAACACCATATATTTTTGAAATTTCCTTTTTACAGGTGCAACCAAATTTGTGTAAACATTCTCCTTCCTCTTTCTTCCTCTTACCTTTCTGTCCTTCGACGTGGACTGTGGGAGGGGAGCGTCCTCCCCTCCTGTCACTCTGCTGGCACAGATCCAACCATCCCCCTTCGCCCCCACCGGCGTCTGCCAGCTCAGCCTCCCCTGCTGCCGCCGTCTCGTCATTCTGGTTTTCCTTGAGCTGATAAGAAGGGAGCATCTTAAGCTTGCGGAAAATATAAACAAAACAAATTAAACACTCTTCACGGTTGTCTGCTGAAAATGTGCTTGTCTGCTCTTCACGGTGGTCAGAAGTTGCAACCGTAGCAGTGACCTCTTCAGAAGATCCTTTTTAAAAGAGGTGGGAGACTGTTGTTGGCAAAAGGCCATGGTTATTTTTGTAGCTGGACGCAGGTAGAAAGGGGCGTTTGCGTTGTTGTGGGAGTGAATATAGCCAACTTGCTTCCTGACCAAGGAACGTGACTCCACTCATTCCCTTTAAATTCAGCACAGAAGAGGCGTGCACATCTTTGACATTGCGAAAGCAGAAATAGACTCACTGGAGTCCATGCAAGCAATCAATGCGCAAAGTACGTTTATATGGATCTGCAAGAAGATCTCCTCTGTATACTAGGAGGCCGCCTTCCACCCCCCGATGCGCGTCTGTGTGTGTGACCCCGCCACCGCACACAGAGACACCACACACATGCATACAAACAACATGGTAGCTGTGCAGCAGCCAGGGGGGTGATAATAATACATTCAATTAATTTCCACAATGATTCAGAGGGTTCGATGCACACTGTTGGGATATTTATCCACCACCAAGCTCACAACACCAAAATTAACCTGTGCCAATTTTTACATTGAGCATGTGCGCTGTCTACGAAAATAAGGCCCAAAAGATTTACTTTATTGTCCATGTATTAACAATGCATTCATGCACTTTAAAACCAAAACTATTCCAGGGAAAACTCAATAGAATGAATGAAAGGATTCATACCTTACACTGCTCTTGACTTGGCCAGCTGGATAGAGAATCACAAGATTCCTCGGTCTCCAACTTTGGTTGACTGTCCAAACATTTGGAAAAAGGTTCTGTCTGGGTGCTTGTGCATGTATCCTTGCCCCCATCAACCTGGACATCCATGATGTCCTGGGTGTTCTTCTCGTCCGTGTGAAAGGTAGTGTCTCTGGAATTATTTTCCAGCAAATGCTCTTGACCTAAACAATCACTAAAATTGGATTCATATACAAGAGACCTACGATTGATGCTTTGGCTGTCAACTGCCATGTTTTGATCTCTTTGGTTGATGGAGACAAAGGACTCAGCTTCGGAGTCGACGCCACCGGCTGCTAACGGCAAAGGCGTATCAACACTTGGTGTCTTGCTGGTACAAAGTGAATGATCTGAATGAGAGCCGCATCCAACAGCTTGACCATCCAGGCATTGGGTGGCAGCGGAGCACAAATAAGAACATTCTTTACTTGCACAGATATTTGAGGATGGCTCCTGATTGACTTGGTCCTCATCATCACTTTCGTCAAGTGTTTCAGCACCATGTTCATCTCTTGCCAAGCTGTTTGAACCACATGGGGCCCCAATGACCTTCTTCCTGGAAAACTGTTCGGGAGATGTTCTGGCACAACGCATCGTCCGCTCGTCTGGGAGGTCCTGATATGGACTAAGACAATCTTCTATTGAAATCTCCTCACTGGGAGGAGGGGGAGAAGAACACTTGTGATGAAGAGAATGGGGCTGGGATGTGGGGGCTTGTAAGCCCTGCTGCCCAACAGTCTGGTTGGCAAGTATGCTTTTGTTGCGATTGTGAGGTGATTCATCAACTTCTTCAAAAGCCATGTCAACACAAACGATGCTCTCGCTAACCCTATTGAACGGGTTGCAAAAAGATTTGAAGGATTCAGTTGAAGACCGCTCTCTGCTGCTCGCTCTTTGCTCGGGTTCTGGTTTTTTGGTCTGGCTTGGCTTTTGCTGGATTTCTTGGCCTCTGTTTTGCTCTACATTACAGGATTTGGACAGAGACCTGTTTGAAAGTTCTTTGAGGTCTCTCTGAGTTGTCAGAGAAGGTAAGGTACCCTGTGAATCTACTCTGTGTTGAAGACCCTGTTTTGAAGATGTGTAAGTCCTATTACCGCTTTGACTACGGAGGATGGGGTAGTGGTGGCTACGTCCTTTGTCCGATAGGGACATGTGCTGCAAGGACACGGTGTCCGTAATCGAGTATGGAAGGTAGCCATTGCTGCAGCCGAAATCAAGTGGAATAAAAGAGTCAGTGCGGAGTCGTCTGGGAGTGGGTCCGAGTTCCATGTGTGGCTGTTGTTCCTTGGGTTGATTTGATTGTTTATCTTGACCTTGGACCTTGGACAGAATGTGTTTTCCAGAAAATGTGTGTGCCTCTTTAGCGTTTGTCACATGCACTGTTTGCTGGCCCAAATTTGTGGAAGAGAATGATTCAGAAGATCTTTTTGAGGGTAGGCTGCCAACCTCAAGTTTTCTAATGCCAGGGAAACTTTGATTCTGTAAAAAATGTGCAGCCTTATCCGAATTCAAAGAGGTTTTCGCTTTTGGGGGTTCTGGGTTCTCTTTCAGGCACTTCTCATCACTTGCCTGTAGCCCATAATTTAGCTGGGCAAAGAAGTCTAATTCGGACAGGAACCTGTTTGATGAGCCTTTTGTCTTTTTCGCAGAAAGATCCAAAGGTATTGAATGTACTTTTCTGTCTACTGATGTTCTTGCAGGTGAAAGAGACTTTGCAGCTCTACAGTGATCTGGGCTAGAGCGGTTTTGTCGGCTGCTGCTGGTTTGTTTCAGGGAGTCTAGTTCAGAACTAAGGCTGCCAATGTAGAAGGAAGGAAACCCAGCAAGTTCATTAGATGATGCAGTGCTCCTTTTTGAAGTCTTCCGAGAATCTACAGATGTCGACATTGAGGTAGAACCAGGGACTGAACTGTTTACTGGATCACAGGCAGAGCGACTGTTGCTTGTAGAACTTGTCTTAGCAGAAGTGGGGAGACCAGACTTTGCGCGACTGTTGTTAAGGTGGCAATCATCGAAGTGAAAAGCAGAAGCTAAAGCGTCCTGGTACAGGGAGGTGCTGAAGGCAGATGTTTGCTGATGTACCGAAGGCCACTGCAATGTGTGCAGGGGTGAGAGGGCAGCTGACATGGATGCAGGTATTCTAAAGTCAGACTCCAATTGTGAAGAAACATGTGTAGGAACATACTGGGGTAAATAAAATAATCTGTTTTCAGGTGAGCCGCCTTCTGCCATATGGCACAGAGACTGGTATGCTAACTGCTGGTATATGAATGGGGAGGCCTGGGCCAGGAATGAGGCCTTGTATGCCATGTCAAGAAAGGGGTACATGGTTGCCTCAGTGTAAGGACTCATCCAAGGGAGTTTCAAGAAGCTACTGATACTATTCAGGCCCGAATCTAGAAGCTTGTCATTGGTTGTGACTATGTCTCTGGTAGTAGGGATAACCAGTACTTTCTGCAGCTCTGGTGAAGGATTCTTGCAATGTCCATAAGAGAGAGATGGGCTAGGTTGGGCCTGGTCTGCAGTGACAGAAGGAGGAAGAACACTTTTGCCAAGGAGGTTTTTTCCCGTCACTGACTTGAAGTCTACACTGAGCGAGGCAACAGGGTCCATCCAGAAAGCAGTGTTAGCATCCACCTGCAACATGCATGAGAATGAATGTTACGCAGGATGGGCAGATACATCCGATTCCCACAGTCACACTCAAACATAGCATTTTTTTTCAAAATTATCACAAAGATCAATGTCTTACCTGTAACTCAGAAATACTGTTTGTTTTCCTCTTCTACTAATGCTTACAATCCCATCACTTCGAATTTCATTTTATGTTTATGGTGCTCTTTCAAATTTCACATGGTGATCATACTACCTGAAGCGGAGATCAGGCAGACACATCAACTCTTCCACAAGGGCCACAGTAATTGTTCCATGGCAGCTCTTATCTCGAGAATTTAATTGAACGGTGCTGACTCCTGTGAGACCTCATCTATTTTCTCAGTTTGACTATTAGATTGAAACTACCGTATTTGCCCGAATATAAGACGACCCTGATTATAAGACGACCCCCTCTTTTTCTTCTGGACAACTGTTTCACCGGTCACAATTCCAAAATGAGAATAACTCAAACCAAACCTCCAACATGCAAGATGTGAAAGTGGAAGATGCTAAGATGGTACTTTGTGTCTACTGTATTTTGTATTCAACTGGCTAGCGATGTTTACTTGACTGTGGCTGTGCAGTTATGAAAACTTTAAGCAAGTAGTACTTTGGAATAAGACGATTGTATTTTAGCTCCTTTAATTAATTGGGAAATGACTGCAGTATATATATTTACATTGCGGCAAAGTGCTATTTCTTTGGTATTTATCCATGAAAGTATAAACACCAGTAAAATATGAGGGGTGTGCACACTTTTGTGAGACTGAATGCTCTTTGTTCATTTGTCGTTGGAAATGTGCCTTGGCTCAATAAAGGGTAAAAACAAATCATCTCCCCTCAATGACAAGCAAGCTCTCCTTGCCACCACCCCAACATGTGCTGTGATGTCATCAATGACATCCACCTTGTAAGACCGTATTACCACAAGAACAATCACAAATTCTCAATCGACCTCGACTGAACCTGGTGGAGTAAAAGACACCTGCAACGGGAATGTTATATTTGAAAGTGCCACCCTGCACCCTATATCAAACAATTGTAGATCCGCCCCTGCAGAACGAATAAACCAGCTAAATTCTACCCAAAAGCAGACTGAAAAGTTATATGCCAACTTAACACTGCTGATATGAAATGTTCAACTCACCTTTTTGTGCTCGGCGGGGAGCGTGTTGTTTGTCTCCTCACGTGCCAAAGTAAAAACGTCTGTCGTCATCGCTGTGGCACGAGCACACGCACGTCCCCCCCAAAAGAAAGTGCCTTATCCAAGCTTGTGCGAGTGTTCTTCCGTAAAACAAATATTCCAACCTGACAATATTAAGAAAAAAAACATGCATTAAAAAATGGGAAATCGTCCCATGTTACGTTTGCGTGAGCGCGTGTGCGTGCGCCGGTCAGCTTCCTCATCACTTCACTTCACCCTCGCTTGACTCCAATATTTCTCGCGTCAAATCTTTTGTGTTATACCCCGTTTCCGGCCTTTCTTTCAAAATAAACAGGATATGGTAACTAACGGTGGCAATAATACTTTAAGTTCTTTTGGAACTTCTAGTAAAACTACAAGTACTGATTTAACGCCTTCGATTAAGCAGAAGAAGCAAAATGCAGGATAATGTTTTACTGTCATCAGAGAATTAGAAGTACTCCTGTATTTAAGTAAAATGGATAATAATAAAATAACTGGCATATTTTTAAGTATGAAAATATGAAATAAATTTACCACAGGCAAACTATTCGTACCTAGATATAAAGATACTTTAGTGGCAAAGAATGGAAAAAGAAACTTGGGCCACTGATTTAAGTCGTTTACATAAGAGAAAAAGCACAGACTCTGAAATGTAATTAAATTGACAATTACATACAGAGGCGGTACTCACACGTTGGCCTATTTAAATAGAGCACAGGTATTTGTGTAAAAAGGAACACTGGTATAAATGGCACAGATTAAACTCCTGTATTTAACAAGTAAAATAGCTGTATGAAATGTACTGCGTATCTACACATTAATTAGGAGCCGATTAGAATAAATGTATTTTCAAGTGCCTGCGTATCTTTAACCGGGCTGTCTCAAACGCAGTAAAATATGATAGGAAAAATAAACATGTAATTAAAAGTGTGCCAGTGATGATTGTGCTTTTCTTGGAAACGAAGAATCGTGAAAAATAGTCAGTCAGTTTTACAAAAATATTGATGCCTCTATTTTAAAAAGTCTAAAAAGCCTGCACGTTACCGCATCGTAGCTACACTATACTGTACGGCAATGCGTGACGTCAGCACCGTCATGTGGATTGATGGAGTATTACACCATTCCGGCTCATGAATTTTTTTTATATCGAGGTCATATTATATTTCTGTTCTCACCACCATGAGCTAGCAGACGTTTTTAAGCAAAAATTGTAACATTAAAATTTAACTTAAGGTCAATTACCCTATTTAGAATCAATCAATCAATCAGTCAATTAATTAATCATTAAATTAATCTAAAAATAAAATCGAGCTTTCAAGTAGATGCTCGAGTCACGCATCAGTTTCCCAGTTGCACACCAGTTTTTTTTTTTTTAGTCACTTTAAAAAATATATCAAATTTCAAGGAGAAAAAAAAAGATAATTACAGCGTTTTTATTACTGTCAAATGTCAAACTGCCTGAGAACTTAAATCAAGCAAAAAAGGCAAACGAGTCAACCTAAATTATGAGCACCCATAATTTAATTTAAGGGCCTTAAATCTACTCTAACCACGCAAGGTGAGGGTCATGTGACCAGCTGACACAGGCTGTAAAAGAACATGTGGTTACGAGAGAGCAAACATGTGGACATCTGTTTGAAAGCTCCATAAATGCTGGAATTGTTTGTTGTTTCTGCTGCGGGGATCAGTTTGTCTGCAGGGAGGTCCGAGGGGGGTGTGGACTGATGCGTCGAGGGGGATGCGCTCTGAGGGTCAGGGGGAGGGATAGTGGTGGTGGTGGTGGTGGTGGTGGTGGTGGGGGGGGGGGGGGGGGATTCTGGTGTACAGGTTGTGAGGGGGCGGTGTCCTCCTCCAGGATCTCGACGAGATTGCTGAGTAGAAGCAGATGTTGAGTTTGATGACATCATGACATCTTGGGGGTTTCCTTCTCTGCTTGTGTGCTTTGTTGAGTTGCTTAACTGTGTGACCCTGTGTTTGTAGGGGGGGAGCGGTGTGTACATGTGTATAAATATTATGACGGTGTATGAATATAACATGAATGTGCTCGCTTCTGGGACATCACATGGAGGAATGTCAAACAGGCTACTACAACAAACCTAAAAGAAAATGAAATGTGATGAACTGTTTTTTTCTGAAGTGCAATCAGTGTAGGTTGGCCCAAACCCAAAGTCAAAACAACGGGGGGTGCTACACAATTTATTTTCTTCAATATTACACCTATAAAGTAGTATGCTCCCACTATCACACTGAGTTTTTTGTTTTGCCCAGATGTAGCTCAAGCTTGTTGTTTTCTGTGTAAATCCACTTTTGAACACTAGATGGCAGCGTCTTATTGAGTTTTCCATTGAGTGAGTCAGAAAGAAGACTGTTATTATTATTATCATCATCATCATCATCATCATCATATTATTATTATTATTATTATCATTATTATTATTATTATGTTCCTTGGCTGCTGCTATCCAGTTTTCTATAACTCTGCCCATCTCTCTGTCTTTGCATTTCAATCTACTCATGAGGCAGATCTTAAATTCAGTTTGAGGTTTCCTCTCTTAGAGGGAGTTTTTGTTTGCCTCTGATAACAAATTGGTTATTCCTGTCAAGTTCAGTTGTTTTTCCTTTATGTATGAGGAGTGTGGTTCTTGAACTCATTGTGTAAAGTGCCTTAAAGTAAGTCTTGTGGTGAAAACCAAAAACAATTGGAACTAAATAATATGAATAATAATATTCCTTGCAATTCACAAGTTGTTTTTTGGTAGTTTACAGATTACTATTGTTGAAGCAAATCACTCAAGAATTCTTTGTATTTCTGTAGCGTACGTTTTTACAGAATCGACTTACCGCCGAGACTATGGTTGTTTCACAATTGGCAAGGTGGCTACCACTTGGGCTACGTTCGTAAATCATAATGGTACTGCTCATTTTCCATTCACACATATTATGTTCCAGCCAAGAATGCCCCCATAATTATTGCCTGCATTTGAAATATGAACCGCAGATTTTTCCAAATACATTATAGCCTGTCAGACAATAATACATGGATGATTAATCCTAAAAGAGTGTTTCAGACAAATATCAAGGGTACCTGTTTTTACAGGTGCAGATCTCGTGCCTGCGTCAAGGCACCCTTTGTTACTTATGTTCAGTATACGTATATGATCGTCCTTAAATGCTGTTTCACTTGCTCAGTGTTTAGAAATTCCCACATGAGCCTTGAAAGACCAGCAGGTGTTTCTGCAGGAACATCTACAAATGTGGTCGAAATAGATGGTTCTTGAGACAGTTTCAAACTCCCCCGAGATCACTACGCCCCCGTCCCATAAAAATACACATATACATAACTTGGACTCTTTTACAGTTTCAAGATTCCCCCAGATCCTTCAAAGATCAACAGTTGCATGCTTTTGCAAGAACCTGAGCAAATGTGGTAGGGACACACACTGTTCTCAGACATGGTTACTATTTTGGTTATTTTTATCACTGACAAAATGCATAAAATTTGACCCAAACAAATAGTATGAGAGGGTTGAAAATAAGCAATTAGAGAAAATGGCATGAGGAGTAATAACTCCTCTAGTTTCATAAATTCACCACTTCAACTCAACCACAACAAGCTCTAACTAGTTGTGACGGCAAAGTGGTTGCAAGTTCCTTTGACAAACTTGAATAAAACGATCTGGCTCTTGCACACAAAGCCACCCGAGACAAATGAAAGAGTCTTCCGACGCCTCCACAAGGGTCTTGACAGCTTTTCCAGAAACCGCCAAGACAAAAGTATTTTTTGCAAAAAAAGAAAAAAAAAGGCCTCTGCTTTTTGCTTTACAGTAATAACAATCAGTCATTCTCTCCACCAGTCACCAGATGGCATCCATCATGGCAATGGAGCTTTTATTGTGAGAACGCGGGAAACTAAAACGCTGCGAGAGCGATATCCATCTTGTTGTCTCAAGGGACACACGCTGAGAGGAATTACGTTTAATGAGAAACGAGGACCGTTTAACTCCACGTAGAAATGGAAACAGCACTGCGCGCCACACACATAAGAGACACACTATTGTGTGCATACACACCACATGCCCCCCACTTAGACTACACATTCTACAGATGCTACAAAAGTAGCCACAAAACACTCCATTTGTGTTTGCAAACAATGATCAGACTCAAATCACAATTATTGATATTTTGTATAGTCTTTTGGAAGATTCACTCAAGACTTTTTACGGATCTACGGAACCTCTGCTAAGTATTTATGATACTCAACATAGACTTGAGCTACTTTGTTTACAATTAAAAATCTGAATTTCCAAGGGTGTGTGGCTCTTGTTTTGTTTCGAAAAGAAAATATTTTTTGTGTGGTTGCACTTATTAAGCTTCATGTCTGTTGTGCGTGTACTAGTGAATATATGGAAGTACCGTATTTTCCGCACTATAAGGCGCACCGAAAGACCTCCGATTTTCTCAAAAGCCGACATTTCGCCTTATAATCAGGTGCACTTTATATATGAACCAATATTGAGCCACTACAGCAGGCGTGTCCAAAGTCCGGCCCGCGGGCCAAATGTATATAGCTTATATATGGACAAAGTTTTAAAATGGGCCATTCATTGAAGGTGGGCCTTATAATCCAGTGCGCCTTTATATATGGATAAAGTTTTAAAATGGGCCATTCATTGAAGGTGTGCCTTATAATACGGTGCACCTTATAGTGCGGAAAATACGGTAATAGGCAAGACAGACATTGGCTTTGGAACAATGAGAAAACTGTGACGTTAGTAAAGCTAACTACGGTGCAAGCACCGAGTGCATAGTAGCTAAAGTGCAAATTTATGTTGTTACTGAGCAAGATCGTAAAACTTGATTTATGACTTATTTAACCCGATGAATGAATTGACAATGAAATTTAGTACGACCCGACTCAACTTGCTCAGGTTACGCCACAGTGAGGTAGGACTTGTTCAAAATTTGAAACTTACTGATGACTTCCACATACAGTGTGGGACTAAACCACTACTGTTAATAATACGTAATTTTATATTTCTTTTTTTTTTTTTGAGGGGTTGGACCTGTTTGTGTTCTTCTGGCAATTCGTGATACATTCAAGGATTTTTTTTGTTACATAACAAAGCACAGCTGCAGCCAGTTAACTGGCCAATAAATGTTACAGCGGTGTCACACGTGAGGCCCCACCAGTACTAAACTTTAATGTCCATTTCTGGCTCCCATAAAAAAAATCTTCCACTCACTTGTAGAGTCAATGTGTCGTCCGGTTCCATGACTGGATGATCTGAGATGTTAACAAACTCGTGTCAACAGACCTGCAGCTTCACTCATCGGTTTGTGGGGGTGGATCCGCATGGCGACTGAAAAGGAAATTAGGAATATGAGAGTCAAACATGTCTGTGTGGGTCCTTTCCAGGCAGTTCCCCTGACCAAGGAGCTGAAAGGAGATCTGGTTATCATCCCCAGGTGCAGAAGCAGTGGAGGTTCTCAGGAATAGGTTCAAAGTAGACCACAAATTTGGTGGTGGGAACTAAGAAAGGGTAGATACATTTCCCCTTCCAGCCTCTCCATCCAAAAAGACAAATTTCTGTAATGTGTCTGTTAGAAAGTAAACTAAATAGAGGGATAACTCTTTTATAATTTCATGCTTTAATTAAATTCACTTGCTGCTGCTTCGGTTATGCTCGCCTTGGTCACAGTCATACTGTAAACAAAGAAGAGCTAGCGTTAGCTCGTCGCCATTCACAAGCAAATATGAGCTGTTTTTACAGAGGATGAAGAATTAATGCCTGTTAGCATTGTAATATTGTCTGTTTACATGTCTTGCTCCTCCATTTGTGTTCAAATATCCATTGCTTAAAGGTAAATACCAGAGTCTTTTTCTACGCAAGTGTCTGTATTTCTACTTAAGTACAGAGAGTGAATACTTTTGCCACAACCTACACTGGCCATTCACTGAGAGGTCACCTTTGCAAGTCGCTGCAAAGATAATGACAATGCCGCATCGCTGCGCTTGGATCATTGACCTGCGCTGCGATTGGCCTGATCTGCCACAGGGTCTTCAGGAATGCTGCTTGCCGCACCCGTGGCCAACAAGCTTAGACGAGCACGAAGGAAGATGGCAGATTACATAACTGGATTTGATGGGAAACAGCTTGGCAGCTCAAGGCTGCACGTCCTATAAATGCCGCCTCAAGGTACAGTTCCAGTCAAAGAGTCACCACATGTCCAAAAAACTCCATCCAAGGATGTCAATCAGCCAGAAACTTCAACGGCTGAAAATCTTGTTTTGCTTCTGTTTTAAATTTCACTTGAAGCAAGTCTAAAATTTTCAAAATTCAATACTAATGTGAGTATTGGTATTGCATCGATACCAAACGGCTAGTCTCGATTCTTTCTTATTCCTATGATTTTGGTTATTTTCAAATAATGTGTACAGTGACGGACTTGATACGTTAAGAGTCATTTGCTTTGTTTGAGCTTTTCTATCTACACGATATTGGTTTATTTTTGTGGCACGACATAAAATATACTGTCGGACTGAGAATATACTTGAAGTTGGAGTGTGAGTGTGGAATTTTATTCCTCTTATCTTCTCTCTGACTGGCAGCGGAAAGGAAGCCTAACAATGGTAAATAAGGTTGCAAGGATTATCTTATGTAACTAATCCAATCAAAACAAGCTCAAAGAAGGTGTCTGGACTAAAGGAATTTAAAAGAGGCAGAGACTAAGAATATGCAGATTACTACTATGTACTTTGTACAATGCTATTTAAATCAACAACACTGGTTTTTCCATTGAAGGTAGTTGGTCACAGTTAAGAACCCAACAAGAATGTTTAATTTGCTCAAAATATATTGTTTAATAGCACAAGCAATTCAAAATAGCATAATATCTAAAAGTATAGGCATCGGCAATACTGGCACCAATATTTACTTGATTTACTTGATACCAATATCTCAGTTCTATTTAACGAATCACTGGGTCATCTCTCCCGAATCCACCATGCATTTATACTGTCATGGAATTATACTGCAGATTTTTGCTATTCATGGTCTGATCTGGTTCCTATCACCTGTGAGTATATTGTATAAAATGTATGTTGGGTTTTTTGCAGCACAAATTGGTGGGAGACAGCATGTCATTTGCTGCTTTTTATCAATTATTTACAAACCTGGAAAAAAAAAACAACAGCTTGATACAAAATCATTGTTTTAGTGGCAGTTGTACTAGCTGGTGGGTGTTTTTTCAAAAGCCAAACTTTTCACACAGCCCCTTCCCCTCCCCCCATTTTGCATTTGATGACTGCAGAATGATGGGAGTTCAAACCAGGGGCCAATGCGGTGCCACTTTTGTTGAAATGAATCATGCCACTCGAGCTTTTCCATGTTTTTTTTAGGAATGGATGATGGCCCAGTGTTACGTAACCGTGACAGACTCAAGCTTACGTCCTTACGCTGACATGATTTCCTGCTGATGTTTTCATTACCTCTCCTCCTGGATTCCCCATTGTGGTAAATCGTTTGTCATCATTTTCCCTTTTAAAAAAATATGCCCCCGCTGGAGGCAAATGTATGCGCTCATTGGCTACTTTGTTTGTTCGAGACATCAAATAGACACTTGGGATTATAATAGCCTTGATGGAACAATTAATTAAAAAAAATATATTCAATAGCTTGCATATTTGAACTGAGGTATTGCTTTTGTTCCAGCACATTATTTGTTAGAATTCTGATCCTTGGGAAAAAAAAAAACATTTACTCAGTGCTCATTGATGTTTGAAGTAAGCGAATATTCCCAAACATTATGAAAAATAATTGAAGTCTTTATTTGTTCAAATATAAACACAACCATATTTTCACACTGTATAAAACCGGAAAAGAGCTTCCGGTGCTTTCATGCCATCAAAATAACATCATACACACAAAACGTATACTTTGAACAATTACAAGTAAATACAAATGACATTCGGAAAACCAACAATTTTTTGGGCAAAAAGTACTTGTATGCAGAAGAAAAGCACCCTGTTGTTCCACTTTTTAGACTTACAATGTTAATACACACGTTTAAAACCAGTCAAACAGTCTTGTATGGTGTCATCTTTAACAGCACCCCGCAAGAGAAGCTGACCCAATGTAGCTGATTTAACATTCTGTTATTTACATGGACATGCATGTTTAGCAAGTTAAAGCAGCAAAATACAAAAGCTTGGCTGCTGCTTTAAGCTACCAACATTTTCAGGACAGTAAATTCTCCGTGTGCCCAGAGGAAGACATTTCTGATGTGCAAATTGCAAATATAGAACTTTCATTTCCACACTGATGAGGTAACGTCCAACTGAGTTTGTTCATTTTAGAGTTCCACATGTGGTAGCCAGCGACACTTGTCACCATGGCAAAGGTCAAATAATGTCCCATAGCAGAATTTGACCTGGCAAAAAAATCATGGCTTACCATTTCCCTGGGATGGGAGTTCCACACTCATACCAAGAGACGTAGCTAATGTGGGAATGTCTGCCAATTGGACCAAAGTGAACAGGCTCCTGTCGCACTGATCGATGAAAGCCTAAATGATAAACATGAGTCGCTTCGAGCTCTTCCTGTCATCTGCGATGCGGTATCAAAAAGGGTCTTACCAGATCTGGATGGCAGCTGGGCTGCACTCATTTGTCGCCCGGTTCTTCCGTCCAGGAACGAATCAACAAACTGGCAGTGATCCTCGCCGAAGCCGCTTTCGTCGCCGATGTTGTAGAATTTACCTGAGGTGCAGATGGATCAGTACGCATGGATCTTGAAGCTGCATTTATTTCCAGTGGCGGTGAAGGAGACTCACCATTTAGCGAGTCGCTCAGGTAGATCTTGTACCGAAGCGAGTTGCACAGCTGGACTCCCACAAATTTGCGGTACCAGGTTCTCTTGATGTATTGTTTCCCATTACAGTCGGAGTAAGAGTCTGCCTTGAAGGGGAACTGCGTCCAGATGGCATCTTTACCTGTCAAGACAATCACATCGTCACATTTGTCCTATACTGATCCCGGATCATTAAAGACAAACTCTGTCCTCACCTGACACGTTCTCGCTAACTCGAGGGTCGGCTGTGAGGACATGAATTGAAAAGAGCACCAATCATTGCAAAACTTCCAGACTGTTTCTGATCAAGAAAAGATGCATATGCAAGACGCAAGTTTCTCGTACCTGACTCGGTGTTGAAGGACACTGGCTCACTGGATGGACCCGTGCCCAAGTCGTTCTTTGGCTTCACCTTAAACTCATAACTATCATAAAGCACAGCACACATTTAATTCCACTTTTGTTCCACTCAAGCCAACGCAAGATAGCTTTTAAAGGTACCATGTGGAGCTGGTTCTGACGGATCCTAAGCTTACCTGCTTTCTGGTTTCAGGTTTTCCACTGCTGTGTGCGTCTGGTCGGTGGTCAAAATGGAAACCTTCTCACCGTCGGGTCCTTTTGTGGTTGAAATGACTTCATACTCTGAAGAAACCACAGGAGTGGCTGTTAGCTATTTTGGACATTATTTTCCAAAGTCTGTCTGACATTATCGACTACTAACTAAGAATGTTGCGATTTCTTTGTGTTTAACTTTTAACACTACGACCGTTTTGCACCTGTAGTGTCATTGTTGGTCTTCTCCCAGTCGAGAATGATGAAGGAAGGACATCCCTCCACCGTTACCACAGTGAGGTTGGAGGGTGGCGACTTGGGCACAGCCGTCACATTGACGTCGCTGCGCTCGTCCTCTGGGAAGAAGTTCAAGGACGATGTAATCGAACATGGCTCGTCCGCTCTCTTGCCCGTTTGGTAGATGACGTGAGGTGCTGCCGTTAGAGAAGGGTGGGATGCTCAAGTCTCGATTCTCGCTGAGTCGTCACAAGAGACACTTACCCACGTAACGCTTTTTGCCCATGGCGTCAACGTCTGAGGTTGGCTGCGACTGAAATAAGTCTGAGCTTTCCCACGATTCTTGTTGAGGGCCTGTAAGAAGAAGCGTCACGTTTGGGCTCAAAATCTGTCCAAGCAAGGGATGCATGATGTTGTACCTTGCGTTGAGGGTGACGTAGTGGTGGTGTGTTTCCGTTCGTGCTTGTTTGGTCTAGCAGTGGTTGGCCTGGCAGTGGTTGGCTTGGCAGTGGTTGGCCTGGCAGTGGTTGGCCTGGCAGTGGTTGGCCTGGCAGTGGTTGGCCTGGCAGTGGTTGACTTGGCGGTGGCCACCGGGACTTTGGGCTGGAGGGCTGCCAGTTTGTCTGTGTGTTTCCGGTCATTGGTCTTTTCTGTGGAACAAAATAAACTTAGCAAACGGAATATGACCAAACAATAGGCGCATCCGGCTCACTTGTCACCTCACCTGATTGGTTGGCTTTTCCAAGCAGGTTTGTTTTCTTGTTGAGAGAGCCTAAAACAGCCAAACCACATCACACGTCACCACTCATCAAAACAAGAATATAACTCACACCTTCCTTATTACATTTTGACAGACGGAAAATCTGTTAGATGTGGAACACCGTTTTAATAATTCCCATCCCCAGTTGAGTCTTTCCCATAAGAGAGTGAACAAGTCACGGCAGAAAGCTGAAAGGTAATAAGGCCTGCAGCCACATTCCTTCCGATTAGCTTTGTGTAAACATAGATGGCGACCACCAAGCTACCAGGTAACATTTGCATCTTGGCTCGACTTCATTTGCAATTTTCAGGAGGATCTTAAAAGTAAGAAGGCTAGCAGCCCAGGAAACATCTGTCCAGCCTCACTGAAGAACAAGCGGGACTCATTGTTGCTACTCTGGCATGGTGCCATGACTATCAACAAATTTGGCCATCGAGTGGTTTAGACTCAAAGAGGTGGGTTTACCTGAACGAGGACGTGTCCACAGGGCGGGCTTGATGAGTGGAAAATCCCGGTGTCCATTCACTTTTGAGAGGAAAAAGAGCAGCGGTACACTTTATACTCAATTACTCCATAGCGTTTAGGTGTTTATTTACATGAGCGAAAATGCAAGCTTGAGATCAGGAAACTGGCAAAACAAAAATGAGCCTGACGCAAAAACTTGATGTTTTGGTTATTGAATAATCGTACAGGCCTGATGTAAACTATTGTGATAAAAGTCAATAATTCTGATGGAGGGGCTACCTGGTCGCGGCGGGAATAGAGCACGGGGCCTGAGAGGGTTCTGAAACACAAAAAACAGGTCGTAGATTCACATTAATAAAAAGATCAAGGTCAGGATCTATGTTTTGGGTATATTTAGGGTGCATGCTCTTAATATAGGCATTTTGCTATTTGCGGCCAGTCCTAAAAGTGCTGCTTCAGTGTATTATTCCAAATAATGCCAGAATAAAATACAAAAATGGTCATTTATCACTTTACCTACCAGTGGCTTCACCAGAGGAAGACGCAATTTAGGTGGCCTCTGTATTTTGTTAGCTGAAACACAAAGGAGATGGACATGAAAGAAAACAAAAACATACCAAGCAAATAAATGAATCAACGTGACTTTGCAGTCGTAATGCTGTTCGGCATCTCATACAGTGAATGTCGTTGGCTCCTTACCTGCCATGTTGGTATTTTGGATCTTGGCTTTGCTCCAGGCACCACTGCGGTCATCCTTGTTGGAACGGACACCAAATTCATAAGGAGTGTCAGGAGTCAGGTTGTCGATGACTGTGTCACTTGTCGGACACGTCTGATAGATCCATTTTCTGTTTCTCTCCCGGTAGCGGATAGTGTAGAAACTAATGGAAACAAGAAGATGTTCCTCAGGGTTCTATCCTCCGCACCTTTTATTTTGTTTTATCCAAGGTCAGGTGGAGACTTGAGAGTTAAAATATGGAAATGCGAACCAGTTGTAAAACTTTCAAGATAAATTTAAAAAAAAAACGCTAGCCTGAAGATAATCGATTTGTAAAATCCCTTTCACATCTTTTTAAGAAGAATGTGGAGCACCTCATCTACAAAACACATCTAAAGTTTTTTGCATTTTGTTCTTTTTTGCTCTCTCATGGGTCATTTTCTGGCAGGGAGACAATGCTTTAAAAATCAAGCTCAAGCTTTCCAACTTCTTCTCCAAGTGGTTTGACAGAAAAGGAAATATCAATTTTTTTTAAGGTGGGAAAAGATGGAAAAAGTGACATTTATAGTAAAGGTGAGGGACAAATGGAACTGAGCTAGAAAAACATTCTTCAACCGAACATCTCTCAGCAGCAGGATCATTGCTGAACACACCTCACATAACATGTGGAAACAAATGTCTGTGATGTAGTGATGATGTACCATTGTGTAGTGTTCCCCATTGCAGATTTGCAATTCACTACTCATGTTGACGGATTGATTTTTCCATTTTGGCTCAAACTAAAAGCCATTGTGTGGCATCTTGCTGTCTCGGAAGAAGTGATGTGTGATGATTACATTAGCATAGCAACAGGGCTAATCCAATAGCTGTCAACTGTATCATATGGTTGACGTTTTGACAGCATATATATTGTGATATGTCACAGCACAATTAGCATTTATATTGAAGTCGAGGAGCTACCCTACCACGAATAGCAAAAATATGAGTGTTAGCGCCCACTGAAAGAGGTTTGGAATGTCTTAAATCTCCTCAAATCATATCAACATGGGCCACAGCACCAAAACAATGTCAGAAAGCGAGGCTGCGGATCTCACCCGTCCTCCAGGCAATCATCCAGGATGTCCCTATCGTAAGAACTTTTCAGATGGTTCCCCCAGGACAACAGCACGGCCGTAGGGCTGACGGTGCCAATCACCAGATTGAGCGGCTTGTCCAAGTTCACCTTTCCTGTGCGCAAAGTGAA
Source organism: Syngnathus floridae (assembly GCF_059516105.1). Classification (NCBI taxonomy): domain Eukaryota; kingdom Metazoa; phylum Chordata; class Actinopteri; order Syngnathiformes; family Syngnathidae; genus Syngnathus; species Syngnathus floridae. The sequence continues at coordinate 14,644,249 of NC_142414.1, read as the reverse complement.
AACAAAGTGAGGACTTGCGTCCAACAAGAAAAAACAGAGGAAGCACTCACATACCTGTGCAGTGTTTGGTCACGTCGTTGGGAAGGACCGGCTGCACGGCCACGAGGTACTTTGGCTCTGCGTCTAAAGAAGCAGATGATTGATCTGTTATGGAGAAACTCTTTTCGTAAATGACACATTTCGACTTTTCACTCTGTGTTTTCACATTTCACTCCCGCAGTTCACCCTCTTGGTAACCTAGCAACATGAAACACTTGTAAACATGACAGTCAGTGGAGCACAGCTGAGGCTGAATTAAAATGAGGAGAAACAAAAAAGGCAGAAAAGAAATCCTTCGAGTACATGTGAACATTTCTATCATACAACTTTTCAATACAAATGATTTAAAAACACACTAAACCTTTTTTAATGACGCCACTGACAACATTCTAGAATATTTCTCGTGACGCTACAACGTGTATTGATGGATGCTCCTGAGCACATTTCCTGTTGCTGCTGCTGCGGCCAATGAAATCCATCACCCCAAAGTCATAAATGTAACCTTTTGGTCCTACAGGAATAAAAGTTGGGGAAAAAGGATTCGAGGCAAACATCTGTTTGCTGTTTCCACATGGCTGTTTTAACATGAGCGTAATATCACGTCAGGGTCGCGCATTAGCTATGGCTTTCCTGTAAGCCAAGAGTAGGCAAACTTGTATGTCAAATATGTGAATCTCTATTTGGTTGATAAAAAAAATAATTAAGTCCAATTTACTAATTGGTTTTATTACCTAAATTACCAATGTATTTTACCAAATTTTATTGCATAATTAGATAAATGCTTACTAAAACAAAACATGAAGAAATTCATATTAACTAATCAATTTTAGAGGAAAACATATCTAAAATAATAAAAAAAGGCAGGATTCAATAATGTAATTGCCGAATCTGTCAGGTGAAAATGAAAATATAGCCTAATTTGTAAAGAAGTGTGAATATTTACCCATCTCGGCCTGGTAGGGTATCCCGTTTTCAGGCAAAGGGATGAACTGTTTGGAGGTGAGGCTGCTGCCATAACCAAGAATGTAACCTTCCAGCTTCAAGTTGGGATTCTGTGGCACAAACTTCATGATGATCGTGTCACCGGTGGCGTTGATCTTGACTTTTACGTTGTGGCGACGAACTGCAATGAGAAGGGAGAAGACATCATGGACATTCGAATGCCATAGTGTATAACTACTTTGCTCCTGCACTTGAGAATTAATTTTTTTGATGGCTTTTTATTTTTATCCCTTATATTTGAAAACCTATCTGTGCTATTTAAAGAAATTGAATTTGTACTCCAACTTTCCACCTGTCTGTTTTTTTTCCTGTACGGATCTGTACTTCTGTTTGAACATGATTGTGTCAACTTTTGCCCTCTCTGGCAATAAACTTCCATGTGCAGCAACAGCCACGACAAGCCTGGCATCCTGTTGTTCTTGGCACCACTCTTGACAGCTTCTGACAGCCTTACGTAACTTCAAGCAGAGCGCAGTGAGGCGGACCATGGAAATGATCGTGCACACATCACAATGATCACATCGCTTCTCCTGCAACCTAAATGAGCAGGCATGGAATATAACAATAATATACCAAAATGAACTTATTTTTGCACTTTAAATCCCCATTTGATCAATTGGGGGAAATGAGATAATTAGTTTTAAGGATCATAGATGCCAGCTCAACTGTTTGCTATGTCTTTTTTTTTAACATTCACAACACTTTTTGCAAAGTAGACCTAAAAAAATACTATGATTTGATGATCAAAGCAATATTTTCTACAATAGTTTCATGCATAGAAAAAAAAAAAAAACTGACGTGTATTGTTTTGACCTGACCTGTGTATTATTTTGACTCTGCCCCAAGGAAATATAAAATCTTAATCTTAACAAGTTAGGCCCACACTCATGCTTCATCTTGCGACAAGTGGTCATCATCGACTGATTGCCTACCTCGGGTCCTCTGCGCTGGGATGCAGCTGGGCAGAGCTGCAGCTCCGAGCAGCAGGAGGTGGAGGAGGAGGGGAGCGGTGCCAGCCATGAAGTGAACGGTGAAGAGCTGGAAGAATGCTGAGCAGGAGCAAGACAAAAGCTTCAAGATGTCCTCAACTCTCAAATGACTTTGAGAGTGGAGAGCTATATAGCTGCACCAGGGGGTGTGGCCCTTCCTCAAACATTAACTTTTGCCTCTTGGATAACACTCCCACCCCCCTCATCACCTCCGAGGGGAAAGAGGAAAGTCCCAAAACATGACAAACACACCCGAAGTTGAGGGTCGTCCCCTGGAGAGCAGGGTTGAATCTCAAATTAGTGCTGATTGCGATCACAAACATTCATCATCAGTCCAGATCAACAAGACCACGTGCTGGATTGTTTATATTTTTTTTACTCGTGAAAACGTGGTCGACAGGAGTCGTTCTGTGATGCGTTCACTTTTGAACGACGACCGATGGCAAGAATGCAATGGGCAAATTTAATTATAAACAACAAACATCTGTCGACAGGACACAGCAGATAAACATCCAAGGCCGCAGCTGCAAGACATTCAGATGTGCACGGGAAATTCGTGTTACGTTAGAGAGGCTCGATACTGTTGCTTTGAATAGGGCAGACTTTACTGGTGATGAACTGACTGACAGCTGCAAGGACACGCTTCAACTCGCCTCTCGCAGTATACGACTGAATATGGGCCCTTTGCTTTCTTTGGCCCGTCACACATTGCCTCCGTGTTTCATCTTGTAAAACTGAATTGGTCCTCATTAAACCATTTAATAAGGTGTCACTAACACGCCCCCGGCCGGCTCCAAGCTTACGCTTCCCATCCTGGGCTCGTACTGCCTTAAACCAGGGGTGTCAAACTAATTTTTTTCACGGGCCGCATTGTTGTCATAGCTTCTTTCGGAGGGCCATTATGACTGTCAACCCAAATAAATTACAGTAAAAGCTACAAAACAAACTGACAAATAACAATTGACAATTTTCAAATCAGACGAGTAAAAACTGGTCAAATATTTCAAAAAAGATATTAAAAGTGAAGACAATTTCCAATTCTAGTAATGACACACGAATTTGAGTTGTATTTAACTTTTAAATTCAATACATTTGCATTTAAAAACTGTTTCTAAACACTTATTTATGTACAAGTTTATTTAGCCCTATGTGTAATACGTTCTACTTGAATCATTTTTTTTTTTACTTGTTCAAGCAGTGCATAGTGTGGCAGTGGATTATGATATAAAAATAGAAAATACCCGAAAGCTGAAGTTTATTAACCAATCCGAGGAGACTTCCTGCCAAAATGTGGGCATTGCGGCACGTGGATGACATCACGGTAAGCAACAGCGGAGCTTACATAACCTGCAGAACAAAGCTGCCTATTGTGTACCACAGGACTGGTCAGCATTTGAGCCCCACACACAAAGATTCCACCCGCTCAAGGTTGTCCCTCTGAGCATGTTCATCATTATCAACACATACTTTTGTTTGACTGCTAATTGTTTTCAGTGGTGGGAAGTAAAGAAGTTAAAAGCTTTTCACCTATTTACTTGTCAGATGACTTTACTTTTGCCTTTTTTTTTTGTCCAAATGTCTTTTTTTTTTTGTCTTTTTAACCATTGTGGATGGCAACGTCGAAAATATGCAATTGACATTTTGACTGATTGAGCTCTTGGAGTCTTATAAGGCAAAAGAAATGAAGAATCAAGATAATTCAACCTTGCCTGGATTTTATTTTTACGTTGTCATCTCCACAAATGAAACCACTATTACTATACTATTTATTTGTTATCAGTTATCATTAAGATCATTTAGCAATTGATGGGAAGATGCTAGGAACCGATCAGCAAACCATCTGCTCCGATTTACATGCTTCATTTGCGCACGGGTTTCACGAGCTGCACATCTGACTTAACATTTTAAAAGCACTATCCATCAGTAACCAGCTCGACACACTCGGTCCATCGCTTTTCCACATTAGGGGTGCGGTTGAGTTGATGAAGCCTATCCCAGCTGACCCTGGGCGAGAGGTGGGATACACCCTGGATTGGTCTGCAGCCAATCGTAGGGCACATACACACTCACTTTCACGGACAATTTAGAAAGACTTCAATAAACTTAACATGCGTGTTATACGGATGTGGGAGGAAGTTGGAGTATCTGGAAAAACATGCGCGCAAGCACGGGCTGTCGCCCTGATGTGCCGACAATGTGCGTGGAGGTTCAGTAGCACAAATCACATTGAGCAGCTAAATAAATATTTGAACTGGCTAAGTAAAATATTTCTCATTTTCAATTTAGAATTTGATAAAGATGCAAATAGTATTTTTTTCCAAGCGTTTTGGTTAAATGCCAAAATAAAATGTTCTGTGTAGCTGTTAACTGATTTCATAAATGTACACTATGCTGCCATATGATATAAAAATGACAAATGTTAGCCTCACTTTAGTTGTAAAATGGGTTTGGTGGTTCAGATTTTTTTTTCTGTGGGAGAACAAAAGGCTCTTTGAGTATTTAAGTTTGCTGAGCCCCACATTACAATATTTACTCAGATAATGGCGGGACTGCGTTTATTTACTCAACAGCAGATGGCGGAGGCATATAATAATAACTATTACAAGAACTGTATATTCAATGTATTTTTAAATGAAAAAAAAACTACTAAGGAAAAATAGAGAGAAACACCAACGTCATCTTAGATGCACTTTGGTAGGTGCTGCTGTTTGGATTAGCGAGTGAGTTCAAACGGGCTGTGATTTACTGTTTAGTGTCCGCTTCTTCTTTCAACAGTGGCCCCCCGAACCTGCAATTTGTGCATGTGCAAATATAGATATCTAGCTCTTATTAGTGTAAATAAATGAATGAAAAAGTGGAGCAAATTGGCTAGTGATTCTTTGGCTTGCCACGCTTTTGTGAATCACCATTCCATAGGCTATCGGCTGGCAGCCAGCAGCCTCCGCAGGCCCTTGAGTCGAGCCCTTGGGGTAATTACCTGGGCAATTGTCGTCTTTTTCTTTTCCAAACGCCTTGAACGCTTTGCCAGAACTTCAGTACGGAGGCCTCGGGATCCTGCCGCAGGAGACCAAAAGAGGGAAGCCAGAACACAGAAAGTTCTTCAGGAGCTGCTGGGAAAGCAGTTTAGTAGTCAATCAAATACAGGTGGAAAATTCAAACAAAATAGCTGAGACAAACAACTTCCAACAAACATTGGTTGTTCGACTCGTGTGTGTTTAGTTTCTTCAGTGACTCACGTGCACATACCCGATTCGGCTCCAACGTCCCTCTTGACTTGTCAGGTTTTCCAGATGAAGGAAACACGCGTGCGACAACGAGCGGTCCCGCATCTTGACATCAACACATCTCGTCATTATCCGGAGGACACACACTTTCCTTCCATGTGTTGCAATTTTGGAAAAGGATTTGCAGAAGTTGCTTTTGTGGCCGCCATCATATGAGTTTCTCTACTTGGGTCTGGGATGGTCTCAGGTCTGGAAAGCAGAGCAGCAAAGACCTCAGCCAATTTTCCACCGCAGCTTAAACGAGAAGTTTTGTGAGCAGACGCCAAACTCCGAGACGTATTCGCCACCGCACTTCCGTTTTATTCTACCCTTCAACCTTGTGTTCTTATTCTGACGTTCTGTATTGGTAATCATTTCGTCACAACTTGTATGAGCCAAACCTCCCTTAAATTGAGATGGCGGCAGATGTGACCTTTCACCTCTGCCGTTAAAGCTACATGTTCTTCGTGTGCTCCTGAATAAATGCCTGCAGAAAGCTTTTGCTGTCTTCAGTTCTACAAAGACTTAAGGGGAAAGGAAGAAACACACTTGAGTGTTTATGTTTGTATGTTTGTTATGTAACAGCAACAGACCACCTTGTGGTCGGGGCGGGCGAGCGGGAAACAACGGAATTTACCTTTAATGAGCAGTTACAGTACGCCTTCCAACTTCCTGTTGGACGGACGGAGGGTCGGCTGGATGGAGATGCAAAATCATAACCCTCAAACAAAACTAAAAAACATGTTTAGTTTGGTCAAATCATTGAGTGCCAGGAGCAAACACATTTCTCCTTTGCGTGCATGTAAATATGTCAGTGAGTCATAAGGAGACACAGTAAAAAATATTTTCATTTTATTTTAGAAAAGGGTGCTGCTCGCACAAACACACCGGATAGTCATTTCGGTCTACGATTGGACCGATAGAAAACATGATACAAAACACAAGACAATCTTCGGCAAAGCAGCTTGTTTGTTTCTTGTCCAACATGTAGACATCCAGACCAAGCATGTCCACCTCCGGTCCTCAAGGGCTGCTGTCCTGCCTCCCTCGTCTGACACGTGATTAAAATGATCAGCTATCAGCAAGCTCTGAAAGGAGCCTGATAACGATCCTGATCATTTCAATCAGACGGCAGGGAAAAGAGGCGAGACACGCGACCCTTCAGGACCGAGTTTGGACACTCCTGATCTATAGACAAACAAACCCACAAGGAAAGTCAATATAGGGAGACTAGATGTAGCTGTGCAAGAAAGTTTCAAGTATGCTTTGTTTGGAGTTTTAGGTAGCACAAATTTGACCGTAATTTTTTTTTTGTTGATAAAGTCTTTACCATTTATTAAGCCTTACGAACCCTTGTGCCTGAAAGATTTATTCACCAACTATTCAAGTTCAATGTGATCATTTCAAAGGTGAACTTCAGACTAAGTGGGAACATAATTAAGTTTCAACATGCTAAAAAGATTCTAATGTGATACAGACACACACAAAAAAGGTTCCTTTTTCCATCTTGAAAAAAGTGGATCAGAATTGTGGGTCTTTTTTGCTAAATTACCATTAAAATATAGAAATATATAAAACAGACATGTTTGAAATGTTATTAGTAAGAGCGACACCAGGTTATCGTTTAAAAAAAAAATGGAAATGTATCGCCAGGCTACTCTTCATCTACGACTGCTGTAAACATGCAGGGTGCATGGCTGCACTGTACAGGCGGCTGACCAGACCGAGACAAGAGGAACAAGTTCACTGATCCAGGTTGAAACGCGTAAGTTGTTTCTAGGGCCCCGAGCTGCTTCATGTCCACAAGCTAACAGAGCAACCAAGGCACTGAGGAGGCGCACGTCGGCCTAAAGAACAAACCCGGGAAAACAGAAGGTTTCTGGAAAGAGGACAAATTCGCTACATCTCTTGCAGAGCGCGAGCAGCATCAGAGAAATCAATTGACAGTGGAAGCAACAAGGACATGACATCACAGCAGCAAAAAATATTTAGGGCCTGATTTACTAAAGGTTTGCACTGGCAAGAGTATTAAATTGCCCTGTTGTTCATTTTGCAGATTCTGGAAGGCAGCTCCTTGTGTCTGGCTCAGTCCAGAACTCTGGAGTAATGGCAGTGGCCTCTACCATTTTCCATAGGATGGGGGAGATGCATCCAATTGCCTTGCACATAGAGTAAGTTGAATCATACAAAAAAAAAAAATCTGTTAAGCAATGCTTGTTTGCCTTTTACGAACACGTCCAACTCAATCACTTCAAATTTGATTGTGGGCTTGCGGCGCTCGCAAATTTTCCAGTTACATAAAGTGCAAAACCCTCTTTTAATTATAGTCACCACTTTTATACTTGTTGCCAACAAGGCTCAATCTGTTAGAGTGAATGAACAAAATAACACAATTTGGTGCCCGCTAGATGTGATCTTAGTGAATCAGGCCCTTGAAGTGAAGCAAGAAAGGGAAGGAGAAAATCTAATAAGTTGAAAGAAACAAATGAAACCAGCCAACAACAACCAAAAGATCAGACACGGCCGTGAATAGGGCCAATATTCAAAAGTTGCCTTGCCAAAAACAAAAAAAAAAAAAAGGAAAACTCTCATCACCACCCAGTCCAATCAGGAATTACGCCCGCGCAAGTCAGCACTTTGACAGTCGCAAGCAAAGGCAGCTGACTTTGTAGAAAGATGGTAGTTAACCTAACCAATGTTCGTCTACTTCAGGGAGCGATTTGAACACTCAAGATTGCCAGTAAATGAATCAGGTTCATGGCGACTGGTACATTGGGGCCACCCTGAAGAAACAATGATTGAGTAAAGTAATGAGGAAAAAGTGAAGTATAAAATTAACAATGAACAGAATGACTTTAGTACCCTTTAAGCTTGCAACCCGTTATGTGGTCGAGCTGCCTCGTCGTTCCAGGTATCTGCTCCATGGAAAAAATAAATAAAAAATACAAAACAAAATAATGATGTTGAAGAATGCCATAAAAGTTACAGATTTACATTAAACACCAAATTGAATCAAAGTTCATTTGGAATTAGTAGGATTTCATTTTTAAATTAGTAAATAACGACTTTGAATTCCATTAGTAGCTTTTAATAGTGGAATCACTCACACTTGTGTCTGCCGCACAAAGTCTGCAAAATGTTGATCCCTGGCGCACAGCTCGATGAGCTTTAGACGCTCCTGGATCTCCTGCCGGAGGTCAACAGTCAGTGATTACAAGTCCATAAAATGAACCAAAATGGCTGAATTTTTACTGCAAAGCTCAAGTGACACAGTTCATGTGCCTCTCCTGACCATGAACACTTCTTATTTGCACCTCAATTGTGAACACTTGAAGATCAAAAATAGACAGTAGTACCCTTTTTACTAACAGCATACACTTACATCTTTGGTGAGCGTCATGTTCTGGTAGATATGTCGGACCTCCTCGCTACTGAGCTCGTTAGACGTGGTCGTGGGGCTGCTGTACTGGGGACGCTCGTCGTCATAGCGACGGTAGTATTGGGTCGTGACCGGGTCGCTCTCAAACATGGGGTTGAATTTAGTGGCACGTTCCAGAGATGGCACGCTGTCACCTCGTCTGCAAGACAGAAAATTCGTCACCTTGGCAACGAATGAACAAAGATACAAATGAACACAGAGTGACCACCGTACTGACCTCAGCGGATCCTCCATGTCGTCCGTGTCATACTGCTCACGCAGAGTCCTGGCCAAGAAGAAGATGATTCCTGCCGCGACCGCAAGGAAACCCGCGACTGAAGCAATGGCAATGCCGACCACCAGTGGCTCAGAGACGTATTCTTCACAGTGTTCGCCACGGTACCACCAGTTCTCTCCTACACGGCACCTGCGGGTGGTAATTCACAATGTCATCTTCTTAACTTAGCTTTATGTTACAAGTGGCTTTTTCTGGCTCGAACGCATGATGCCACCATTACCGGCTTGGGAGCGCAGAGCGCTGACCACTGAGCTAAAAATCTTGTCTGACAACTAAGTAGTCAGCAATTGACATTGCGGCGTAGTATAATGTAATTTTCAAATTGCGCTGACCTTCATTTTCGTCGATTAATGGACTTAATTTTATATTAACATCCTTTAAGAGTCCTAATCGCCTGCATGTATTCCAACGAATTCGTTATGCTTCCGGCATAAAAAACGCGTGACTCTCCTGTGCTGCGCTAAAGGGAATGAGAGCTTTTTGGGGCCAGGAGTCAAGTCAGCTGTGTTCACACCCACAACGGCGCAATTAACTCAGACCTCAGCCCTAATATCCAGTCTTTTTATTATCATGGTAAAGATGCTCAATTTTGATGAAATTAATTTATCAGTACGTTTATCATTGTGTGTTGTTTTGGTCTTAATTATGCGAACCACAAGCTCTTCCTTTCAAACATTAAATATATAGATACAATGCTAACAATGTACTTTCACATTTGACCTCTAACTGTGGGCTTATTGATAAAGTCTGTACAGTCGCACAATGGAAATAAAACACTGGTTTCGCCCATATTTCATGCAAAGGCTCTAGCCTAGGAATGTTGATACGATTATCATCTTTTGCATCAAAGTAGTCTGACCTGCAGATGGCGCCGTTGCCAGCAATGATGTCACATTTGCCATCATTGAGGCAGAAGTCTTCCTGCACGTCACAGATGCTCTGACAAGGCAGGCCGTCCACGCTCACATATCCAGCGTCACAAACGCACTCAGCCTCGCCGGACCACCGATTGACCATACACTGTGAGAAGGCATTACATGCCTGGAACTTACAGGGGTCCGCTTTGTCACCTAAACAGAACGACAGAAGGAGGCTCATTTGTATTAACTACTTCCATCTATCATGATGAACTCCTGTCACTCCTTCTTTGAAAAACATTAATAGGCTGCCCGATGACAATGCATTTGGCGCAAATCATTCTTGGAGACGATGACATCAAATAATTATTTGAAATAAGAACATGGATGGAGAATTTCTTGCTCCTCCAGATCTCTTTACAATTCTTGTTAATGCTCCCTGGTTCACCTTCCTTGATGTAGCTGATGCGTTTCCCACATTTATAGTTTCCCAAGATCTCAATCAAGTAAGATTTAAGTGACTTAACTCTGTCGTTTTACGTGAATCAACGGAGGTCAAAAAAGTAATGACACTATTTTAAGAGTGTAAGGAGAAGACATTACAGATTTTTTTCCCCCCAAAAGTACAGCAGAGTAAGAGAAAAAGTCATCAGAAAACCAAAATACCAGTAATAGCAAAATTTACCTAAAGACAATAGAGTATCCCCTAAAATGTCTTTTTAACAGGTTGGGAGCTGAAATGAAGATAACAGAGTGAACTGTGCAGACACAGGTCACAAAGATGGCGACTGACCAGTCTGACTCTATTCCGCTCACGTTCGTCCTAGACAGATTAATTCGGCCGCATGCAACCTGCCTGCAGCGCTTGCGTGTCAAGAGTCTTTGCAGACTGGAGTCCTCAATAATAACGTTAGTTTTTCCAATTGAATTAGATTAGCGTTAGCTCAGCGTGTTAACAGCAGATAGGGTTAAATTAGCAAGTAGTTGCTTCTCGTAAGCGCCATACTTTTTTAGTCATCAGGCAGTAGGCAGGGAACACCCTGAACTGGTTGCTAGCCAATCGCAGGGCACACAGAGACGAAGAAACATCCATACTCACACCTAGGGGCAATTTGGAGTGTCCAATCGGCCTACCAAGCATGTTTTTGGGATGTGGGACGAAACCGGAGTGCCCGGAGAGACCCCACGCATGCACGGGGAGAACATGTAAACGCCACACAGGAAGGTCAAAGCCAAAATCAAACCCACCACCCCTGCAATGTGACGTGCTAACCAGTGCATCAACATGCCGCCACCATTAATGACTTATTTAAATAAAATGCAAAGATGAACATTTTTTGCCACATTTCTGGCTTCTATGAACAACCATCCGCTATCAACTGTCACCAGTTGCTATCAGCAGCATTTTTACTGCACATTCCAACAAGATGTTCTCTGTCTTACCTGATTCGACATCCAGTGAGTATTTATCGATAGCCAGGTTCATGGTCTGGTAGGCAGTGTTAGCAAAGTCCTCAAGGATGAGGAAAACATTATTGGCATCACCTCTCGAAACGGGTTTGCCAAATCTCATGCGGCTATTGACCACAATACTGCCATTTCTGAAGTTGAGGATCTCTAAGTTCTGGAAATTGTTTAGGTTGGACTGCAAGTGTGGAACTAGCTGAAATAAACACAAAGTCAAACAAAAAATGTTATTCTTGTGTCAGGTTTTCACTCCATATTGAATCAGTTCTTACCAGTTGCAGAAACCGTTGCTCCAAGGCTTTGTATTCAGAGGAGCTCTTGTTGAAAAGGTCCATAGAGAATGCCATGTTGGTCACCCTGAGTCTGAAAAACACCGTCAGGGCTTGGATCGGCCTGGTCGGCAATGCAACAGCATCTAGCTCTGAGCCCTGTGCCCCGCTGGAGTAGCCGCTGCTGTCACCATCTGTTACCATGTTGCCGTACTGGAACACGTCAAGGGTGACATCCATGTCTGTCACACCAGAGTGCTTGATAGTCTGGATTTCGGTCGCTTCTGTACTGTCGCTGTTTTCCGGAAGCATTGAAGTTACGGTTTTGAGGACTTCCAAATTTGTTCCTAAATCCTCATCTGTTTTTTTTACGTTGACTTCTGACGACACTGTGCTGAATAGACCATGATCTTCATGATTGGAGTGCTCAGGATTAAGAGAGTCGTCGTCTTCAGGCGCTGAATCTGACACACGAGTGAAAGGTGAATCCTTCTCAGGAGAAAGAGCAATAGGGTTAGGGTCTGAACTAACAGGAGCTGAAGTGGTAACAGGAGCGGTGGTTGTAGTCGTTGTGACAGCTAAAATTTCATCTACAACCAGGTCTTCATCGAGTGGAATGACAGCTGTTGTTTGTTGCGTTAAGAGGCTAAGTTGGTCCTCTAACACTTCAACCTTATCATGATGGGTTTCTGGAAGTGGCAAACTGGGTTCTTCAGGTAGGTTTTCCTCAGGAGGTGATTGAGAAGGTATTGCCTCAAAGTGTGATTCTTCGCCTATAACTGTCATACCTTCTTCAACCGATGCCCCTTGTGTGGTTTTGAGAAAAGCTTTTGTGGATTCGCTTGTCACTGCCACTTCTAGGTGTTCATCTGCCGAGGTCTGCAGCTGAGGTGCGCCCATAAATGCCACCGAATTGTGTTGATCCGGCGTCATTTGAGAATCTTCATAGAGGCCAGATGCTTCCACTGTTTGTACCGACAACTCAACTGTCAAGGTGCCTATTGGTGAAAATACGGGTGGATCAGCGGTAGAGAACGGTGGGTTTGTGCTAATGTGAGGTGGAAATAAAACTTGATCCAACAATGGGTTATCTATGTCTGGCATAGAGGCCTCTGATGTAGGAAGTGTGTAAGTGTGTAACGGTGTAGAAGGGGTAGGCTTGAAACCCGTGACGCCATCCTGATTGGTTAGTGACTGACCAGAAGCTTCCATTGCTTCCTGGATTCCATCATCCTCTTCCAGATCCGGTGGTGGCAGGGACTCCAGATGGCTTTCACCATAAAAGCTTACTTCTACAGACTGAAGAAATTCATGCTGCCCGTCTCCCGAGAAACCAGAGCCAGATTCAAAATCCATTGTGACCTCAAGACCTTTCTGAGGAGGTGAAGCATTGGAAGCTTTATGATCCTCTTGGACGGGTTGGTTTTCAGCACCAGGAGCATTGCTCACAAGAAAACCCTCCTTTTCAATATTTTCATCAGCTGTCAATCACAGAAACGCACGATGGGAACATTAAACACGTCTAACAATGCATTGAGATGAATTAGTTTCGATATTAGTACGATCGAAGAAGATAACATGGGATAATATAAACAAGTCGGTGAACATGTCTGAACTGAATCCTTTACTTGAACTCACCTGCTATCCTCTCTGGGATCGGTAAAAATGTTGTACTCTCATCAACTGTGAAAACGTCATTTTCGCTCACAGCTTCACTCTTTATATCTTTCCACGTGGGGTCAAATAGGAACTCATCCTTTTTCGGATAAATGTCACTGTTCTCCATAACTTGAGTCGGTTCATCGGGTGGTCTCTCTGCAGCAAGGACGTTATCCTGTCCAGATGATTATCACATATTAATCAGAAGGATGAAAGATGGATGTTTGTGTATTTGTTAGTAGTCACCATGTTGTCATAGATGTCAGCTGGTCGACTCGTCGGTTTTCCTGGAGGAAACAGATTCTCATCTGTAGGACACAGATGACAAATTTCAACAACTTGTGATTCTGAAGATTAATGTGAGTGTCAACTCTGCATTCTTAAGAGATGAAATCTAGATATGTATCCAGTCACCGTTCTCTGTTCCCAGACTACTGTTGGTCAGGAAGTTGTCTTTGCGTAGAGCTTCCGTAATGTAGTTGCGTAAATCTGTGATAGTGTAAACCACAGTTGGCTCCTCGGCAGCAGCAGGGTAGTTCTTCTCCACCAGGTTGTTCTGTAGCGTGATGAAATCCATCGTAGCATCAGAGATGCCATCACTATTCGCTGCCAAAGTGATGGCATAGTGGACGTGGACCACCAGACCCCTAAAAAGACAAAAATCAAACAAAAGCAAATCATTTTCCCACCGTTACCTAATTGCTTATTGCATATGCAGTAATTTCAACTCTTTAAGGTCGCAGACTTACCGTTCCAGGTCCTTTTGAGGTCTGACAACAGAAAAAAAACACAGAAAAACTGGGAAAAATGTTCTCAACACAAGTCTGTTGGCAATAATTTCAGCATTACAAATCTGCACCTGAATTCGATGACAAAGACATTCTTGAAGCCTGGCAGTTTCTCAAAGGCATCTCTAACCTAGAAATGAAAGACAGTGAGCAAAGATCGTTTTGATTACTTGATTATGGAGATTTTGAAGAAAAACTGCTGAACCACTAAGCATGAGCACAAAGACTTTCGAGACCTTTCAATTATTTAACTCAAAGTTCAACTTGGTTGTGAACGAGCATACCCTGCGGGTAAAGTGTCGAACTAGTTGCTGGTAGCGGACACTACTCGGGTCCCTCAAAGCACCATCATAGGATTCTTCTCTCAGTGTAATGCTCAGCTCCACCATCTGGTCATTCAGAGGCCTCGAGAAGGTGTTGTCAATTTCATTATGAAGCTGAATGTGCAAGACCATAGAAAAGATTTAGTGGGGTTGAAAATAATTCAGCTCTGAGATGTGGGTGACTCACCGAGTTCTGCTGGTCCTCAAAGGGAAGACCTAGCAAGTTGTCATCGGCCTTCAGAGGGCTTTCTGTGGAATCTGGGAAGTTGCCATTGTTGTATTCCACAATATATGTTGTCGTGGCTACCATGTAACTGCTCGGTGTGACCTCAACCTTGGCATCACTCTCCAAAGTGGCTTCAACAACAGCTTGATGGAGAGGTGCCTCTGTATGTATTCCTTCTCCTGTAGAGATGAGCTGGACATTGTCAGCAGGAACCTCTGCAAGATGTGTCTGGATACTTTCTAAATCCTCAGAGGATGGGCCAAGATCTTTACCCAGAAGTGCTTCCTCAATCACAGGAAGTATTTCTGTGATATCAACTTCAAGTGTAGAACTCTGCGTGGTCATTTCAGATGGAAGGTCCACCTCAGGGTCTTCCTGAAGTTTTTTCATAATTTCTTGCAGCTCTGATTCAGTACCTGGCAGTAACTCCTCTGAACTCTCCAACATGATAACTGGTCTTAGATCGTCAACAGACTCAGGATGTGACTCACCCATGTCCGTTTGAATTGGAGGAGTTTCAGGTTCAGAACTTTTAGTTGTGGACCCAGCCGTTTCCTCACCAGCTTCAGTGGTCTTCTTGGCAGATGTTGTGTCAAGGTGGATACTGTGTGTATCAGGTACTTCAGGTCCAGGTTCATTTCCTATGGATTGGTCAGTTACCTCCACGAGCTTCATATCATGTGACAGTGGTGCTTCTTCCACAGTTTCTGTGAGAATCTCTGACTCTGCAGCTTGAATTGGTGCTTCAGCTAGATTTTCATCTGTTTCTTCAACGGGTTCTTCTTCCCGTGCCTCATCATCTAATTTGGTAGTTTCTTCTGTCGCCACCATTGGCTCTCCCTCGTTTGTGGCACTATCGTCAACATCAAATGGATCGTTCATAGAACTTATTTTTGTTTCTTCAGACAGGGTGACTGATTGAACTGTATCTGTAAAAGCCTCCTTGGTCAAAGTGATGACCCCTGTATGACTATCCTCTTGTGGGACCTGGGCAGTCGGCTTAGAGATTAGCGTTACAATAGCATCAGGAGAAACCTTAGTGGTCTTGTCAGCGTGACTTCCGACGTTAGAGCCACAGTCTAGCGACTCATCTGCCGCAACAACAACAACAGTGTCATAGGTCAACTCCTCAGGAGTCTTTGTTAATTCTCTTTCAAGGACTTCCTCAAGTGTAGAGGGTGAGGGTGTCCAAGTTGTGGCCTCGTGACCAGGGGTTTCTTCGTTGACAACATCCAAGGAAAAAAAACAAACAAACAAGAAACACAATTTTTTTTAACATACAAATAAATGAAAAGACAAATTATATGGAACAAAGTCTAGATAAATTTGTTTGGTTCTTCATGCACAAACATAACAGTGTTGTCATGCTGCAGTTTGCGCCTGACAGCAATCTTCGGAGCATTTGAACTTCAGACTGCCTCGAAACCGTTTTTTTACAAAACCCAGACTGCACAGGTCATGAAGGTCCTGTGGATGTGATGACCCTGGTACTCGTCCAGCACTAAGCTCGAGAAGCCTTCAGCTGTATGTTCGCCATTGACCAGGCTGTGGCCTGTAAATAGGCTTAATGAGCTATTCCAGGCACAGGGTGCATGTGTTCGGGCACCCACCGCTCGCTGCTGCTTGTGGGGTGTAAGCTGAGTGACGACAACTGCTCACAACCAATTTCAAATCTGTGTGCACTTTTTTACACAACACATCTCCATCCGTTATTGGTGGCGTTTCAGATTTTGACCACATTGTCACTGGTGACCTTGGAAGACCTCAGGTGAATTTTGACAACCTTTAAAGTTGGGTAATTGTTGCAAATGGAGGCATGGTGAGACAGTTGTTTTACATTTGATTTCTTTCTGTGATTTTATGTTGACAAAATATTTTACGTCTTGATTCTCCCTCTGCCATATTTTTGTAAATCTAATTTGAAATTTGTAGTTATGTAGTTAGAGCCCATCAATAGCTCTCTACCTTGCCTCTTCCACTGTTCTCCCTAATTGACTTCCTCACTCCAACTTAATGGACGAGTGATAAAACAGAAATCAATCCTAACCAAGCCTAGCCAAAGGGAAATGTTTGGTGGTGACACCCCTGCCGTCAGGTTAATTATCTTGTTTCTTATCTGTCCAAGCTTCTCAAGAATAAAAAATGCCAAATAACTGTAGGACTTTCTACAAAAGAATCATTAATTTTAGGACTTTTACTCAGGAATTAGAACGTATCATAGACTGAGAAAGCACTAATTAAAGTTGCTTATCTTGGCGTTAAGGTCTTCAAATCAGTTTAAATCCCACTTGTAAGATCGCTTGAGAGTTTAACATTTTTCAACACAACGTCTACCTTCTCCATCCTCGTTCATCTACGGTGGATGGCACATTGCTAAGTGCAGTGAAAAGACCTTTATGTATAAAAAAAAAAACAATCACTTTCCACTCCAAATTTAAAGTGTGCCTCAAAGCAAAAACAACCTACAATTTCCTGTTACCCAATTTAGACAAAACTATCAGAAGCATTTTTTCTTCGGGAAACATTTTTTAAATTTATTGTCTTTAGTTGATGCTTCAAAACTAGTGCATGCTTGTGACCTCGAGTGTGGATTATTGTCACTCTTTCTTAGCAGGCTGCTCCATCAAGTCGCTAAATACTCTCCAGCTGGTCCTACATGGTGTGGCACGAATACTGACCAACAAGGAATAGAGGTCATATTTCCACAGTACTACTTGCTTCACTACACTGGATCCCTCTACAATTAAGAATTCAACTTCAAATTTAGTTTATCATAAAGTAAAAAATGGTCAGAGCTTGTGGTGCCTTATGAATCTACAAGAGCAGCGGTTCTCAGACTTTCTAGGTCTTGAGACCAATTAGTGCCACTCTTCTGCAGCCACTCAAAATACAGCATTTCATGATTGGCCGCATCTCGGCACTGGTTTTGCGGTGCAGTTGCATGACGCGACGACAATTATGGCCAATCAGAATACGCACAGTTGACATTGCAAGTTGTTATAAAATCGTCTAACTAGTAGGGGCGAGTGGTTAATTTTTTGTGATGTTCAGGTCCTAGTCAGATTCTGAAGCATCAACTAGCATGGAGTGGCCCAGATTGAATTGTGTGCTCTCCAACATGCTAGGCAGATTTGGAACTTTCCAATCTAATTATCCATGACCTATTAAATAGTAAGTAATTTAACCTACAGTAATTGATTCAATTAAATATTTATCTATTGTCGCAAGCAAGAAATGCTGCACACATGCAGGGTTGTCAGATTTACAGTCGGCTATGTACCGTATACGTCACAATCATATCAGAGCTTTTGATAAGCCCAAAGCTAAGGTAGGGAGAAGTAATTGGTTTAGTATGTCTGTTTTATTGGGTCATCCCCATACGTTACATTTAATGATACAAAAGAAATTTGAAAATTATATTGTCAACCCCCAAGCTGTGGACCACCACGGAACCCAGTTTGAGATCCACTACACTCCCAAAGTTCACATTTACACGATTCCCCAAATCAGTGACAGTAGAACCGGATGCAGAAGTTTCACTTATAAGGCTTCCCTTCAGTGGAACCATTTTTAATCGTCTTTTTTCTGGGATCATTTTAAAAGCAGAGGTTTCTATTCCTCTTCCTTCTCAGGACTGACTCAGGTTTGTCCTGGGTCAACCCTTAAATAAGCTTCCATAGGTCTAGACTGCTGGGGAATCTTCTATGATCCAGGGAGCCTGTCTCTCTCACTGCAGCTGTTTGCATTCAAATTGTTTGCCTAAATGTATGCCCTTCATTTGAGTTACTCAACATCAGAGTTACAGTACGGTGATCATTATTTGCACTGTTCTCTCTTCCATTATTTCATTAAATATTTGGTTTTATTATTGTTTTTCTTTACTAATTTGTTTTGCACCATGTCCTTGAGTGCCCAGAAAGGCTGCTATAAATAGATATATTTAGCAGGATTATTATAATTATTGACAATCTTAGAAATAGTTACAATGAACATTATTAGGAATTATAAATATTAGGTGTCACTTTACCTGGCTGGGCACTGGTTAAATGTCCTTCAACTGGAATCCCTGGCAAACTTTCAGAACTGCAAGACACAAACACAAATTGAATAGGAGAAAATCTTCTTTTTTTTTTTTTTTTTAAATTTTGTTTTTAACATTCAATCTTTGTACAGATCTATGTATGGCAGGCAACAAAGCACAGCAAAAGCATCACACAAATATACATGTGAAGCAATCAAATGCAACGGAAAGTGATTTAAAAAAAAGCAACCAGACATTTTCTGTCGTGGATACTGTATCTAAAAATACTTAACAATTTTGCGGCCAAACTATTTTAATATTGAAAGTAGTTTTCTCTGCATCCCAACTACTTTAGTTGTAGCACCATAGTTTGTATTTGAGTTCTTCTGTCATCAGATACCGTAATGACGAAACAAACATTTAGAAAATTAAAAGCACGAAAAGGTACAGCCTGGCCTGCCGTATCTAATTAACTGATACATGGAGGCCTACCTGCACAGAGGTGGGCCTGAGCTGATGGGAACACTGCAGCAGGTGAAGAAAAAAAAAGCACTTTTTATGCTACTTGCAAACAGTGTATGTTTGTCTCTGTTCACTTCTCCTTACCTTAAATCATTAAAATACATACCATGAAGTCATTAAAAAAAATTCTAATTATTTTAAAATATCTATTCTAAAAAAAAAAAAAAAAATCTCAATATTCTATCAGATGTTCTATTATAGTGCCTAATAACAATTAGAGTATAAATATTTTTTTCAAAGAAATAAAAACAGCATTACTGAACCCTTAATGAAAACTGAGGTCAACAGTCGAAAACCATTCTGACTGACCATATAAGTGCAGTCGTTAATACAACTTAGATCACTTGGCAACCCAAGCTTTTAAGAGTGGAACGCTTTGTGAAAAATACATTTTGACCCAACAAACAACATCTTGTACTCATACACTCACTTGTGTCCAGCCATTTCCGCAATAACGGCTGTGTATTATTTTGACGGGGCGGTAAATTTACACTGATATGTGTCATTTCCTCAGTTATGTCTGACTAAAATTAATATTTACTAAAGTAGGCAAATCAAGCTGTCCAAATAAAATGGTATCACATTTGGTCTATTTTTCTGGATTGGAATATAAATAAACAAGACATTAGAATAATATTCAATCATGCATTGTTATTATCATCAGCACACCCCAAAAGCATCAAAATGTTGGCAAGAACGTGAAACTTTACTGACCTGCTTATGGGCGCCGCCATGCCAACCCTCTGAAAGAGACACCCAGGAAGCTCGTTAAACTTGTCGAGCTGAAACATGATTTGGGTCACACCATAATGAATACTCACGCTCTGAATGAGGCTGAGGTGCTCTTCCGATTGACTGAAGAACGTGCCAATCTCCTTGATGCTAATGGAGCCATCCATGCAGCGGCCCACCCAGTCCCGGTACTGGTCACGATCTGGCAGCTGGTCCCAGAATATCTTGAAGGCCTCCCAGACTGTCTCCTGGCACACTGGAAGACAACAGAAGCTCAAGACCAGGGGCCACCAACATGGGACCACATGAGTAGCCTGTGCTTCCTTGCAAGTGATGGGAAATTGTTATTTCCTTGGCACTTCGTAGTGAAAAATCATTAGTATGATCATGTGCCTTCAAATAGATGAATAGGAATGACTAAAGGCAATTATGACAAATTGGTTATTTCCAAAGTGTATGTCAAACTGGTATCTCTTCACATTTATCTATGCGGAAGAATTAGCTCACAAGCTCAAAAATGTTAGTGCAGCTTCGGGAAATCAAACTTCTGTGTGACATGGATTGGAAACGTAACCTAGTTTGTGTGACATCTGACCTCCCCGCCATTAGTTGACTTTAAGGATGCCAGACATGCCTTCTAAGCTGGTTAGCATGTTAAGTAAGACGTGAGCATCACGTATTGTGAAAATGCAAGTATAAAATGTCAAAATGGACATTGGTACAATGAGACAAACCTCTGAGGTGAAAGTAGTTGAGGTGGTTGGAGACAGCTTGGTCTAACGTCTCCTGACTGCAAAGTTTCACTCCGCTGGGAAACAGAAGGTTCCTTTTCCTGCGAGTCATGGATCCATGATGCCTTAACATAAGCTGCAGGTCTTCAGAAGAACCCTCCGTCTCATCACCTGAGAGCAGGAAGGAGGCACGGGTTGACCGCAACAGCCAAGTGAGAAGCCTGCCACTGCCAAACTGACCTGTGTCCATGTCGACGCAACCCGACAAGAGCAGCAGCCCTAACGTCCATAGCCACAACCCGCGATGCATTCCCGCCATCTCGAACCCAACGGCGCAGCGCACGTCCTCAGCTCATGCGTAACGTCCCTCACACTTGTCCAGACGTCGTTTGGTGACGAGATGGAGGGAGGAAGCTCGCCTGGTGGCTTCGTCTCAGGTGAGCAGATGGACACTTTAATCCTATTTGTTAAGCTGTTGGGGTGGATGAGCGTTAGCGGGCAGACGTTATTTACTTGACCCGGCTTCCTCAATTTGTTTCTCGTGTCAAGCTAGCGGAGCTACCGAGGCCGTCTTGTCTTTCTTTTAATTACAGTTGCAGTAGAAATATTAATAAGTCGTTTCTTGATGTATCGGTACTTATAAAGCTGCTGATACTTCAAAGTTTGTTCTTTTATAAATTCATTCTGTCGTAAGCCTGATTTATATCAGTTCTTATAAAGTTGCTGTTTCCGTGCTTTATCCTGTTATGTCAACCATTATTCTGTCATCTATGCCTCATGTCGTACAATATATAAAGCTACAGAGCTTTATATACTGACAACTGTGAGAAGTTGTCAGTGCGTCGAGCGGTCTTCCATATAGAACATCTAGTTTTCTCGAGTGCCCGGTCAGCAGGCCCTGCTTTCTGTTAATACTTGATAAAGACTTTTACTTTTCAACTTTTGTGTCATGTCTGGTTCAGGGTCCCTAAACTGTTCCACTCGTGACACAAGTAATAGAAGTGTTTTTTTTTTTTTTTGTCTACAGCGGATTTTAAAAGTCTACAAACATTTGCTCAAATGACAACTTTTGTGATCTCAAAACAAATTAATGCGGCCTATAACTTATTTTTTGCTTTCTAGTAGAAGTCTGGAGGTTTATTTCTTAACACTGACTGGTATTTGTGTTTTATGTACTGTTCAAAATTCCCTTTGCTTTGATTAGTGAGGCCCCACTCTCTAGGAAAGAAGACGGTTCCAAATCAAAATGCTGCCACCAACACTGTTTGCAGTAATATGGTCTTTTGGTGACAATAAGTGTTGTGTTAGCACCGAATGTTTATTTTAGAATCATGGCCACAATGTTTAACCTTGATTTCATTAGACTATATGAAATCCAGATTCATGATTTGGAGCAGTTTTCTTCAGCTGGACCCGAGGTCTTAGACAAGGTGGAGGGAATTTTATACAATTACAAATGGGAGTCTCTCTAGGGTTTCGGATAGGAAGCAAAAAATCTATATATACATTTGATTTATTTCAGGTTAATCAGAGGCACTAAGCGGTGGCAAGTATGTATTTAATAAGTTTGAATTGAAATGGTTAATTCTGAAGACGGCCACATGCTAGTTCAGAGGCTGTGCACACATTAAAATAAAAAAGCTGTAGGACAGATAATGTCATTAAATGATGGGTGTTTTTAATTTATTTTGGTCTAATTTTTTTAATATTACAAAATTTGGTAATTGAATTAGAGTGAAAACTTTATACGCACTCCTTATGAGGATAACACTCAGGTAAAATTAATATTTACCAAATTTAAAAAAGCTACATTCCCATAACGAAACAAGGGCTGCCAATAATTATGACGGGTTTTCCCCACAGTCAAATGAGCATCAGGTTACATTTAAAGAGAACATGAATGCGATTCCAGCTCCAAACACCTCCACTACCCCTTCGTCAACAAGAGCGGACATCTTTTATTGGATAATGAGCTTAATAGACACCAGGGGACAACCTCAAGTCCTGCAGTACACTGGTCTAAGGATCACAGCACAAAATACTCCACGTCACCCCCACGACGCTTGTTTTAGTTTGAAGTCGTATGGATGCAGCCGATCAGGATCAGTATCTTAAGGACAAAGATTATTTTTGGAGTCTGGGATACAAATCCGTTAATCTTCCGTTCCCATTGGGCAGATTAGCCAAGACTACGACGGGATGAGTACCATGCAGGATCCAGTTAGGACCAAAGAGGGCCAGACTGAAAAAAAATTGGCAAACTGATTTTCTGGACATCAGACGTCATGAAGAGCAGCAGTAAAGAGTGAAACTCTTTGAAATAATGTTTTGAAAGACTGCATAACAGATCAACACAGGGAGAAATGAAAAATGTATCTGAAAATGTTGTTGGAAGTGAAAAAAGTTTGAGTGTAGTTATAAAAAAAGAAATGGACCTACTGCTGGTTGATCCTGCTGATGAGCTGTAAGCTGATTGATCGTCTGCAAGCTTTTGCACCTGACCTTTCACCCCATCTCACATACCAAGAACACATTGCAGTTCCAAAAACAGAAAATTAGCAATCAAACAAACTGATGATTGAAGAATCGTGAAACGATTCAAAATAATAATTGAATAGTGTTTTATTGTGTATCTCTGAACAAAATTATAAATACATATCAAACAAAAATACTGTACAATCTTCAAATCTTTTCAGCTTGTGACTGACTCTTGTGAAGCCTTATAATCAAATGCCGTATTGCCTCACGTTTCTGTCGCACACGTTGTCTCGGAAACCAGCGACCCAAAGCCACAGGTGGGTCAAAGTGCACCACAGGGTTCTGGGGAGCCAAAGATATGAATTGATGAATGTGTTACGGACTCGTATTTGTTTCAGTAAAACACTTAATAAACTGCCTGCGCACCAGCAGTTGGACGTTTTAGCAACAGGTCATCAATATGACTTTACTTTTACCCCCTTTTGGAGAAAAGTCGTGTGGTAGAGATCTTGACTGATTGATAACCAGGGACAGCAACAACATGGAGGATCATGAATCAGGGCGCATTAAAGGAATCAGCGACTGATTCAGATTGATCTAATTGATGAAGGCGTTTTCTTGACCCTAGTTTAAAAGCTTCTCATATTCCAAAGTATTTTGGCTAATCTAAAAAAAAAAAAAAACACACATACAAAGTGGGTTTTTTTTTCAGTTTGCATGAACTACGCTAGCATTTCTTGTTACTTAGTTCACAAACTCAACCTGTAATTGGCACAAAAGTTGAGCCAGTGTGAGCAAGTGCTTAACCTACAGTACCATGTTTATTTTTCTTCCCTGTGAGAGCGTAATGTGAGTAATTTTTTTTTGAAAGACAACATCCATTTTGAGTCTGTTTTTAACTTTTATTTCATTCCATAAATTGGATCACTACTTATTATTATTATTATTATCATTTTTAAACGAGTATTAGTACTGCTACCTAAGTACGGAATTTGAGTACATCAGCCACATGGTCAGATTCCAAAAACAAAACCAAATGTTATGGCATGTTTGAGGTGTGTTCTTATGGTATCTATTTACCTGAAAGAAGCTCTCCACATACTGCAGCAGGTACAAACCACAGTCACTGCTGTTGTCCTGCTGCGGGACACTGCAGCTGTAGCTGTGCATGCTGTCGGCGGTGAAGACGCGACGCAACCCCTTACGCTCTTCCCACTCCACTTGCAGGTAGCTGCACACACCGTTGTTAATGCTCAGGTGACCTTTGTAAAGTAACCACTGCTCAAGATTGACAAGTGGCTTACAGAAACATATTTATGTCTTCTCCCATTGACTGCAGTTATCCAGTGTTCAGAGCACTTCACTTTTCCCTACTTTGGCTTATTCTAAAATGAAATTCATTCCTTTTTTTTTTTATAATGGCAACATGAAAAGGTTTATACATAAAAAAAATCCCCTTGTATATATATATTAGGTGGACTTGTAATCCTAAGAATAATGCTGTAACATAGCGTTGAAAAAGTGAAGCACTCGGAACACCTTTGAATATTTTCCAGGTACACAGTAAATGTTGCTGGTTAATATAAACGCTCACTCTCGTAGAAGCTTGCAAGCGTTTTCATGCTGCCCCACATTCAGAGAGTCCATGACCAGGATGCACGGCCTGTGGGGGGGACAAGAAACACGGTCAAAACCAAAGACTGCAACATGGAGCTTATTCACCAGTTTGGCACAACACTCACTGCGTCGACGTAATCTCCCTCGTGCATCCTTGCTCTGTACATGCCTGGGAAAAAAAAAACATTCAATTTTAATCTTTGCTCAAATGCTAACAAACACTAAAAGGCAGGGAAGTTAATCGATTTCTGCAGAGATATGATTAATGTCACGTCAACAAGTTGAGACTACAGTAAATTGGATGATGGCTTCTTCATGCTAAAATGTTCTATTTATTTGACTGTTGTCAAGCCTGATTCTAATGTAAAACTCAAACATTGATACACTGAATAATTGACTTTGAATTGAAAACTGATGGAGTCATAATACAGTATGTCCCACACAAAGGAGAATTTCTTGAGTCTTTATAGTAAGATTGGATTGGAAAAACATAAATTGATGCATCAATTAATGAATCCTTCCATCTTTGTTCATTTGTTTGTGATATTTACCGGCGGTTGCTCTGATCTCAAACTGCGGCTCCTGGTTCCACCTAAGACAAGAGATCACACGTTAAAGTGCCACTCCATATTAACATGTCACGCAAGCAGCCACTGAAGACTATTACCATTCAATTAAAAGGTAGCTTGTAAACGGGCTTACTTGTACGATGCTCATAATGGCTGCCATCCTGACCCGGGAAACAAATCACCGCTAGGTACCAGTGAGCTCTGCAGCAAAAATCCAGTGAGATGTGAGCAGGAAAAAAAAGGGTTGGAATAAACATTTTGGGGACTTCTTGCCAACTTTACTCACTCCTCATTGATGGGTACAAACAGGAAGTCTTTGCTGAAAATGTCAACATGGCGAGTCCACGTCTTCACCCTCCGGTGCCGCATATACTGATCTCTGAAAACAAAGTCATCACACCATCTACACGTATTTGTGGTTACATTTTCATTTCCTAATCAAACATAAGATATGTTTTTCTTACGAGACCACAGCAGAACCATCGCTGGAGTTTTGCCGTCTGCTTAGGTGTTTGAAAAAAAAGCTGCTGAAAATGTGACTTCGTTCAGCCATGGCGCGGGCCCCACCCTCCACGAGGAGGAATCTGAGTGAAGACATAAGCGAGTGGATGCGGGTGATACTCCTTACCTATAATTGATATTTCCTATTAACTCACTTGAGGTAGAAGTCAATGATGACATCATTGAGGAACTGGCCACTTTCCAGACAAACCAAATCTTCCTTTGTCACTGTGATCCGGCCTTTGGAGGGGGCCGGCGGATACTGAATCAACCTGTCCGGCAAATAATGTCACACAGTCATAAAATGCTTCAAAGTATGGTTCTTAACCAGACACAGGTAAAATTTAGACAGTCTGACCTGCTTGCCAGCTGCAGAGCAGAGGTCTGATTTCTGGAGCTTCTTCTCAACTGCTTGGACATGTCCTGGTAGACAAACACAATCCCACGTGAGAGGTGAACCACAACTGACGCGACGACAACGAGATGACAAGAGGCTAGTCTTACCGGTGACTGACCCAGCAGATGAAGGAGATGCTCATCCAGAGGTGCGGGACAATTCTGGATGAGTAGTAGCCCGTCAGTCCACTTCAGGGGGGAGGTCAGGCCCACAGATGAAGAGGAGCGACCATTCCTGAATTCTGTCATCTCCAACATAGATGCCAGCAGTGCCGCCTGGCACTCAGAAAGCTGCTTTGTCATCACCAGTAAAAGAAGGGCGCATGGTGGTCCTAAGAACCATTTACAGTCATTATTATTACATCACCTCTGCCACGGGAATAGATTTTTAGTGCCAAAAAACAACTTCCTCTGTTCACATGGGAGACAGCAGACATATCTCCTTAATTATTGAAAGCAGTTGGCATCCACAGCTAAACACAGTCTGCCACTTAAGATTTGCTTTCAATGTATAACAAATGACTGCACACCTCCACCAAAAATTATAAATGTAGTATGTACAATTGACAGAAAACTGTCATGCGTCATCTGCACAACTCAAGGTAAGGGTAGGCTATATAAAAATTGACATTTTATAATTGGCAAGTTATGGGTTCCCAAAATGGCTTTCAACAGTCTCATAGTGGCCAGTGTGGGTTTCAGTTTCATTTAACTGATGACCCCCCTCCTGATTTTACCTGAGGCACTAGTGCTGTGGATGATGGTCAACTCCCTGTGTAGCGCACTGGCCTGAGCATCCGTCACCCACAGGAAAAGCAGCGATGGAGCAGTCCCAACGAGATCATCTAGCAGAGTCCCACCCAAAGCTACAGCGCCATCCCATAAACCATAGCCTCTCAATTGTGATGCAACCACAGTGACCTCGCCTTCATCCTCTCCTATTGGACAGAGGCACAGACATATCGGACATTCCAAAACACAAGTGGGCCATTGTGAGGAAAAGTTGGATACCTTTAAGCGGGAGGACGATTCCGCTCGATGTAATCTGGACACAAAGACACCAATATGTGGTTAGTTAGAACCTTACTCATTCTCAATTGGACACACTTGTCGCGGAGGTTTGGCCGAGCAGTTAGTGTGACTTTATTCTGAAGGTGGTGAGGACTGCGGCAAAGGTTGGTCAGAAGAATCCGGTCACGAGTTTTTTGTCTTATTTATTTATTTATTTTATCTCTGTGGTTTGTCTGCCACCAACCACCACTGCAACCAACAAATGTTTCTGCTATTCCTGACAGACAACCTGTCATTGCCCAACAGGATACTTTATGAAGTGATTTTTACATCTCACCATCATTTTTCCTTTGGCATCAGTACGCATCAAGCCGGTGTGAAGGGACAAAAACTCCAGCTCTAGGAAGGGTGGCTGCTGTGGGTCTACTCCTGGTGTCTGGTGAGGTATTTGAGCTGTCTGGTCAATCGGTTTGTTCTCATCACCTTCATCTGGTTCGTCGTCCTCACTGGATAAAACAACTGAAAAGCAGAATCATTGAGACACAAATTGGTAGTAGCGAGGAAGTTGGTGGCAGAGATTGCTCGCAACTCACTTGTTTCTGATCGGGTCTGTTTCTTTCTCCGAGAATGAAGCCCAGCCACTCTGTTTGTTTGCTTCTTCTGTCTGAAGGCCATCCAAATATCTCTCTCTTTCTGCCCCGGCTCCTCATTTGACTTACTTCTGCCGAACCTCCTGTTGACGATTCGATGGGCATGAGGTGGTGTCTCCAGTGAGGAAGACTCTTCATTTGTAGCTGAAGTAGTCTGGGAAGAAAGCAAAAGACAGACCAATCCTTTAGGAAGCATCTTGACAGACTATCCCAGCAACCTGTTACATGCTCAGTGATAGTCACCTTCTGCATATCAGCTCCCTGTATTGTTTTGTAACATGGGGAGGAGGAACTCAACCTCCCATCATGTGGAAATCTTCTCAGCTCAGCCAGGGAGTCATGCGCCTCCAAAGATATGCGTTTAGGCGGTGAACAAAATCCTGTAAAGAAAACATTTGCATTTTAAACTCGGAAAACTTTCAATTGGATTATTGCAAGAAACGACAAGCATACTCTCGCTTATATTTTCACTCTTCTGTGGAGCAAGACACTCTGAGGCCAAGACACGCTGTGGATATCTGTCTGAGGCGCGCTTTGGGCGCCATCTGGTGGACAAAATCGACAATAGTAGCTTAGTGAAAATTCATTACGGAATTGACTTTGGTTAGAAGGTTACTAAAATAGTATTCGTCTCCATGTGCAACATTGGCCAAGCAGCTCATGTGCATCAAAATACAAAAGGAACTAATAATATATTTAACGTTCCACTGGATATAAAAACACAATTCTGAATGGTTTACCGCCCCGATCTACCCATTTTACGTAGAACGTAATGTCCTCCGATTGGTTCTTTGGGTCTACATATTACGTCTGCATATTATGTTCCCGCATGTGGCGGCAGCCACACAACAACATTTACAGATTTTGGAATTCGGTCCACACAAAAGGCCCACCTTATTAAAAGGCACACCTTTGGATTTTGAAAAAATTAAAGGCTTTTAAGTGCGCCTTATGGTGCGGAAAATACAGTAGTTGAAAATGTAAATATACCACCACAAACTATGATTTCAAAGTAGTCACACAAATTTACCCTGAAAAATAAATGACTTAATCGATCAGCTTGATCGATAAAAAGGATGCCTGGAAAATTAATTTATAAATATACGCAATTTCTCATACAGTAATACCTCGGCACCCGATTGCCCAACTATACAAACTGCCCAACATAAGTGTAATTCGAACACATTTGTGTCTTACCATTTGAACAAAAATCCAACATACGTGTGACCTTTCATTTTACTACTATTTTGTTGCTAGAACATTGGTTTTACTTGTATTCTTCAAGGTCCCGGAAAAAAATAATTTCAGATGTTGAGGTATTACTACATCAAATAAAATGCAGGCCATGGGGGTCTTTTCTGGGACTACACAGATTTCTGCCATGGCGATAGCTCATCTTAGCCCCAGTGTAGCACCATCTCTGATAACTTAGGCAATTATGAGACCTCCAACAATTAAGTGAGCTTTAAGCAAAACATACACAAGCATCAACAACTCCTGTAATATCCACAGATGACTCAGGCTAATATTAGAAAGCTCAGAGAACTGTCACAATGTTTTGCTTAAACAAGCAAACTCACCTGTGCAAATTAACTGAAGGACATGGAGCTTCTATTGACACCTGCGACTGGCTGTAACTGCCCCCTGCTGCTGTGCGAGTGGTCAAGGATGTTTCGGTGTGCAGGCTTTCCAATCCCATCAGCTTTCTGACAGTGTCTTTAAAAGACAGCTTTCCATGGGCGCTGTCATAAACACAAACAAAAGATACTCAAATAAATATCGCCCGACTATCATTTATTGTGATACCGGGAGGAGGCGCTTTCCTAACCTTTGACGATAGAGGCTGCCATGACTCCACCCGCGTCCAGGTTTCTGATCGAGTTGAATAAAAAAAAAAAAAAATTACACAATCTCTCTGGAGCTCACTACGAATGCCTTCAAAAGCATTAATAATAGATCACCATGATTCCATGAACTTGGACGCGGGGCTCTGCGGTGAGTGTAACCGTTGGTGGATGGAGTCAGAGGTTTCTACTGACGTCTTCTTGGGGATTCTAAAGAAAACGTCATTGTGTGACAAATATTGTAATAGCAAGTTCAACATAATGCACATACGCTCTTTATCAATATTTTCATGTCCGTATTAGCGAGGTGTGGTTTTAACGTTTGACGAAATAATTGTAAAATAAAACAAAGGGCAAAACTACTCATAATAATCGCACGGATTAGATTAGTATAGTAAAATATGTCGGCATCCGCATTCTTCGTTAGAATACACCAAAATGTTGACCACAAAAGCAGCTGAATGACTGCACAAAATTCATCCCAGACTAATAGTCCATAAGCGTTTTGCAGAGGGGAAGGAGACGGCTTTCGTGCTTGATTTTACCTACTGTTTTCCCGGACTCGGTCATGTCTGCTGCTGGTCGCTCGCTAGCTATAGCTATCAAAAATAGTTAGCCGTCAGCTATTTAGCCCGCCACGGCTCACCTGCGTGAAGCTGGCCCCCGACCCCACGCAAAAGTTGTTCGCGTTCGACGTTTCCAAAATAGTCCAAAAAAAGTCCAATGATGTACTAACACTTTTGTCATTGTCCCTCATGAAAGGTTATAAATCTTCCCCAAAAAATGTTAAGGAGCATTTTGAAGGCGTCCAAAAATTCAGATGCTGCACTAGATTACGTAAACAACGTGCGTAATTTGCGTAGATTCACTCCGTCACTGACGTTGAAACGTATTTTTCCAAAATTCTATTAGTCATATATTTTGATGTGTTAGGTTCAACACTGTTATAAATAAATAAATAAATAAATAAATAAATAAATAAATAAATAAATAAATAAGAAAAAAATTTTTTCTTATTAGTATTTTTTTTTTTTACAATGAACTCTTATTTTTACAATATGAACTATTTACAGTATGCATACGCAATATGTTTGTGTACTTTGCATAATTTCCCAAAAGCATATTGGGAGGGCTAGCTTGGATTGAGTTAAATGCCATCAGAGCTACCAACACTCCCTTTGTGGGTTACGTGTACTTGATGATCTATTTTATGAGCACCCCTGCTCTAAATTGTCCATAGGTGTGAATATGGGCAAATCACATCCTTTCCCTCTTAACCTTCCTTTTAGTGTCACGAGAGCTGTAAAGTTTGAAAACAAACAAACATGCATGTTTTCTGACCCTGGGCGTAACATGGACAGAACATTCATCTCCTGTTTTCCTATGGCGGCTCAAATGTAAACAGATCGAAAGTAACTGTTGTGTCACATACTATACGCACACACAACAGTTATAATCAGTTTTAACAAAAAACACACACAGGATAAAAAGACTGTTGTCTTCTCATTTCAAAGGCTTCTAGTTTATGTTGAACCAAAAGGGATAATGGGACTTTTGACCTCAGCCAAAATCATGTTTCTCTTAAAGATTCCAGTCTGTCAGATGTAAACATGAGAGCATGGCGGTTTGAGCTTTGCTACTTGGTTCCCTCCAAAAAGTGGCAATGTTTGGCATCTTTTTAATCACTGACTTGCACATGAAATGATGTTTTTCAAACTGGAGTTACATATTGCAAGGAGCTGAATGAACTTTGATCAGACATTCTACCAATTGATTAAACATTTAGCACTGTCTGGTTGCAGTGCATCTACTACCTTGCAGGGGTGCTAGCTCTCTGGCTGTGTACACAACATTTGCGATGACCTGCTGTTAATGATTCAGCTGAAATTGTGTGTTTATATGCGTTTCAGGGAGCAAACAGATGAATCCGGCTAGTTCTTGACGGAGGTTAGTGTAAAGGCATTATGGCAGCTGCGCTGGTTGAATGCGTCCCCAACTTCTCAGAAGGCAAAAATCAAGAGGTCAGTTTTTTTTTTAGTTGTTGTAGAATTGTCTGATGTCTCGTTTGTTGTTTCTTTTCCGGGAACGAATAAATGCTACTTTTCTAGAATAAAAGGTAAAAAAAAAAAAAAAAATGTGCTCATTAAAATATGACTCTCTTGGTGAACTTAAATAGTTTACAACTTTTCACACAATTTAAATGTTTTTTTTTTCTAAAAAAATATTTTTTCCTTGATATTATCAGAGCATTACTATTGTTTCTTTAAAAAAAAAAAAACTTTTTCATTATCTTATGTTTTTTCAAACAAAGAGACATTTTTTCGAATCCCATGATATTTTAGGGTACACAGGAGTAGTTATGTTTGATTGACGTTTTTGATGAGGTCCTTGAAAACAGTTCTCTCCCTTAAGGCCTCCATAAATCCATAAAAATTTGAAAACCTCTGCTTTGAGAGATGTAAAAAAATGGATGAGAGAAATGGATTTTCTCACCCTTGTCAACTTTCAGGTCATTGACGCCATCTCGTCGGCCATTAGCAGCACACCCGGATGTACCCTGCTGGATGTTGACCCCGGCGTCTCCACCAACCGGACCGTCTACACGTTTGTGGGCTCTCCTGAAGCTGCTGTGGAAGGGGCGCTCAATGCTGCCCGTCAGGCTTTCAATCTCATTGACATGACTCGCCACTCAGGTGAATCCGCAATGTGACTGACTGGACATCATCTCCGGGGGGGGTCAATATCACATAAAAGCCAGTCTAGTGTATAAAAGTGAGTTAAAGTGATTGAGAGTTTGTCCCCAATTGTCAAAACGTCAGTGTGCCCTCATGAAGAAGGCCTAGTCACATTAAATTGTGAGCCTCCAAGTTTGAACAGCCCGAAGTCCAACTTCCAAATTAATGCTCAAATTGGAGTAATGCGATGACATCTGTTTAGTTTGCATGACTACATTTTGAACTAACTGGAGGCAAAAGATTCATTTTGATAAATACCGGAGAGAGGAGTGAGTTTCAGGAATCTAATTGTTCGAGAATGAGTGCATGCATTACTTGACACGTACTCGTCCGTCCAGGTGAACACCCTCGAATGGGAGCGCTGGACGTCTGTCCTTTCATTCCTGTCCAGAACGTCAGTATGGAAGACTGCGTCCGCTGCGCCAACATCTTTGGACAGAAACTGGCGGACATGTTGCATGTGCCAGGTTTGTCCTGAAAAGAAAAGCCAACATAAATACTGAGTCTAAACAATGTTGTTTTCTCAGTGTTTCTTTACGGCGAAGCAGCGCGAAGCGAGGCACGGAGGACTCTTCCGTCTGTGAGAGCCGGCGAGTATGAAGCTTTAGCAGACAAGGTACGACCTTGAAAGCAATTATTTGTGGATGTTTGCCATTTGATTTGGCCATTTCCTGTGACTAACAGGGCTTCACCCTATTTAATGACATTTTCTGATGCTATGCAGTAAGAATTTTATCATGGAAAATCATAAATATGCCTTGTTTGGAAAACTCTGATACATGTAGAAAATTCACACGATAACTACTTTCATTGTCATCATTTGTCACATAATTTCTTATTCCTTTCTAATTGTGCTGAAAACAACTATGTTTCTGCCGTCAAGCTGAAGCAGAAGGAGTGGGCTCCAGACTTTGGACCCGCCACCTTTGTGGCATCATGGGGTGCCACGGTGACAGGCGCACGGAAGTTCCTCATCGCCTACAATGTAAACGTGATTGGCACCAAGGAGCAGGCGCATCGCATCGCACTGGACATAAGAGAGCAGGGCAGAGGAAAAGACCAGGTGCAATTCTGGAACTTCATGATACTCCCTTAGTGATGACCAACATGTCATTTTCTCATGAACTCCCAGTGACCAGATACATATGCGTACGTTTGACTACATCCCAGCCAGGGTTGCTGAAAAAGGTTCAAGCCATCGGCTGGTACTTGGATGAGTCCAATATCGCTCAGGTGTCCACCAACATCCTGGATTTTGAGCTAACGCCTCTCCACTGTGTTTATGAGGAGATCTGCAAGGCTGCAGAGGTCAGACGTTCCGCATTACGTTGCGTTCAGAACTGCTGGGAGTTAACACGACGTTTATATTCAGGTATCTTCCACTGACAATGATTATTGGCCCTCAGGATCTAAAGCTGCCCATCGTGGGCTCCCAGATTGTTGGTTTGATTCCTCTCAAAGCTCTTCTGGATGCTGCAGACTTCTACATAGCTAGGGACAAACTCTTCATCGTTGAAGAAGAGCATAAAGTGCGACTGGTGAGGAAAGCTTGACCTCAAGAGTTGCGTCACACGGCTCCTCGGGTTTCTAACCTTTAAATCCTTGCGTTTGTGATCAGGTGATAAGCAAGCTGGGCCTTGACTCACTGGGTCCGTTCAAAGCAAAGGAGCGGATAATTGAGTGAGTTTCATAACCACTGATGTGAAGTTCATCATGCTGGACTCCAAAGTGCCTCACTTGGTATTTGTACTTCATTCCTTCCCGCCAGGTATATGGTGACGTCGCAGGACCAAGGCCGCCTGGCGTCTCTTTCCCTGCAGCAGTTTGTTCGCAGCGTTGGCGCTCGGACGGCTGCTCCTGGCGGAGGCTCAGTCTCCGCCGCCGTGGCTGCTCTGGTAATTTTGCATACGACCCAAAAATGGTCACCTCGCTAAATCTTTTCCGCATGATGACAGTTTGAACGCTGCAGGGAGCGGCGCTCGCTGCCATGGTGGGCCAAATGACATACGGAAAGAGGCAGTTTGAAGCTGTGGACGGTGTGATGAGAAGACTGATACCTCCGTTTCATCACGCTATGAATGAGCTGCTGGACATGGTTGACAGTGACTCATCTGCCTTCAACAGCTACATGGTCTCACTTTCTGTGTTGGATTTCTCATTATTCGTATTTTTTACAATCCAGTGATCTTTCAGAACATCTCTGGTTTTGTGCTTCAACTCTGTTTCGACTCTAGGCAGCGCTCAAGATGCCCAAAAATTCTAAGGAGGAAGTAAAAAGGTAGAAATACTTAAGTTCACCTTGCAGCCGCATGGAGACATTTCATTTACCTAGATGATGTTTCTTGTCTTGACAGGCGAGAGGTGGCCTTGCAGGAGGGCCTGAAGCAAGCAGTGAGTGTTCCGTTGGCGCTGGCTGAGAAGGTTAGCACCCTCTGGCCATCACTTAAAGAACTTGTCTTGTACGGGAACATCAGCTGCAAATCAGATATTCAGGTGGGCAATAGGCAGAGAAGAAATTGGTCTTTTGCTATCATGAAATGTTTGAGCTGGAAGCACCTTTGATTGTGTGGCTTCCAGGTTGCAGTAAAAGCGCTGGAGACGGCAGTTTTCGGGGCTTACTACAACGTCATCATCAACCTTCAAGACATTACTGATGACAATTTCAAGATGGAGGTAGGTTTGCACGTGCCAATGGAATGAGCCGCCAGAGACCTTTTCACCATAGTGTCACACGTGCATCTGGGTGGGAAAAAAACTAAATAAAAATCAAGAAAATTCAACCGGTTGCTGTATCCAACACTTAATTCATAAACGCTACTAAATATGTTAATGTATGTGAGTTTATCTCCCAGTCACCTAATGTCCTATCCTGTTTTGCAGACTCAGTCCAGAGTGTCAGCATTATTAGAGGAGGCCAAAAATTTTGCCTTCACCATCCTTGAAGCTGCCGACAAGCGAGCATGAGCCTAGTAGCCTAGTTCTTCTGACAAATTGTGTTGAGCAAATCCAATGAAACCTTGTCACTGCAGATGATGGCTGAAATGTTTGATCACAAGTCATTAAAAAGTTTTTACTTCGGGTCACTTTTTCTAAAGAACCATTACTTGGATTCCATTCCAATATGCGTCTGTTTATCAGGGATGTTCAAGGGCACCGGGTTGGCTAATGGTGCCATTAAAGGCAAAAAAATAGATGACCTTTAAAAGAAGTGGAAAATAAATGGTCCACATGCAACGGAAGAGGATTAGGGCCAGTAAAGAAAAAAAGGTGGGGTGACAGGATTCTGGCTTTTTTTTTTTCTCAGAACTCTGACTTTAAAGTAAGAATTCTCACTTTAAAGGCAGAATCCTGAGAAAAAAAGTCTGAATCCTGTGACGCCCCTTTTTTTTCTTCACTGGCCCTAATGCTCTTCCGTAAAGGACAAGTTGGATGGATGCATCCCGGTTTAAGTTACTATTGCCATCACAAACGTCAACATATCCACATCCTGAAATTATGCTCAGTCACTAATTAAGAACACAACAAAACATCTAATATTCCATCCATCCATCCATCCATCCATCCATCCATCCATCCATCCATCCATCCATCCATCCATCCATCCATCCATCCATCCATCCATCCATCCATCCATCCATCCATCCATCCATCCATCCATCCATCCATCCATCCATCCATCCATCCATCCATCCATCCATCCATCCATCCATCCATCCATCCATCCATCCATCCATCCATCCATCCATCCATCCATCCATCCATCCATCCATCCATCCATCCATCCATCCATCCATCCATCCATCCATCCATCCCTTACATTGACAGCAATATGGGCTAGTAGCTAGCCGCTAAGCCCAATATCAGCTCATAAGAGTCATCGGAATTGTTTTCAAAGGTAAATTAACAGAGAAAAATGACTCTGGACACTTTGATGCTGACAGCACTTTTTCGGTTCTTTTTCAAAAAGATCATAAGCCTCCATAGCATTTAAAAATGTCTGACACAGCTGTTGTACTATCAACCAGATGAAGTTGAACTTGCAGCAAAAAAAAAAAGCGACATTTTGAACTAGCACCATGGAGAGTTCTTAAAGTACCTTAACATACAAAGTCTCATGGGGCGTAGAAATTAAATTTCCTCAAAATATGGAGGAATTCCTGCTTTTGTCCCTGTGACTAGTCTAAGATCACCCCGCCTCCAGCTCACCCGGTCGCTCTAATGAGTGTTAAAGCGGTGTGGATTGATGGATGTATTTAGTACTTAGATGGTCACAAAATCATTTCCTTCTGAAGATGGTAGGCCGACAACCGAGAGATGTTTACAACAAGGTGTTCAATAGCACTCCCAATATGTTTGTAAAGGTTCAAGAATATCAGGAAGTGAATTTTAAAATGTCATAGTGAACCCTACAGAGGCATGGCCAATCTTATTGAGTGATGCTGAGCCTGCAGACAAAAGGACACTGGGGGTAGCAGGTGTGCGGGTGTGTAACCGTACACCTCGGTTTGCAGGTTAAATCCCACTGACGACATCCCGACCTGGTGTTAATCTACACAATCCAATGTTTGACATTTAGCATGCAGCAGCCAATGGGTGGTGGCTTCCATGATGAAGTGAAACCCATTAGTAATGCTTTTATCACGTGGTCAATTAAACAGCAAATCTCGACAAAGAAAGACTCCGGGAAAGAATGAACGACATCATGTGCGCATGTGGCCGTGCGTGTGTGTATTTGTGTTTGTGTGTACGTTCCATTAGGTGACAATATAAAAGGTGGGCTGATCCAAGAGGATACAAGAACCCAGCATCAGCATCAGAGAACCAAGACCAAGACAGACGAGAGGTAAGACTACTTTGATTGTTTTCATTCTGTAACTGCAAAGTCTTATCAGAGATGGCTTTAGGAATCCCTAAATGTATTTGTGGTGCTGATTTAAGAAATGTTTTTTCTTTTTTGGAGCACATCAAGTCTCTGAACTGTTTTTTATTTTGTAAGTTTGACCTATAAAAACTAGCGCAGTACAGATTTGACCATACATTGCAATTTATAGTTTTGATGTTGCCGAAAAAAATCCACCTTTTGCTATATCCAACCCTTAATTCATAAATAAAAATTAAATCAATAAAAAAAAAACTATAGCTGTATTACATATTATAGTAAATGTTTTATTCATATTAATATTATTATTATTATTATCATCTATCAATCCATCCATTTTCTGAATTGCTTCTCCTCATGAGGGTCACGGGTGTGTTGGAGCCTTTACCAGCAGTTTTTTAGGAAGTAGTCAGGGCACACAAGAAGGAATTATTATTATTAAAACCTGACATGCTTGACAAAAAACAGGGGTAGATTCAGAATCAGTTAAAAAAAAAATCCTCTAAAAGAGTTCATTTGAATTGCTGATTTAAACAAATGTTAGCCAGTGTTAATTATTATTTTATTATTAATTATTATTAATGTCAATTATCTTTTGTGATGAAGCTTTTCATGTAAATTGGGAGCTCAAAATAAACACATAAAACAAAACTGTAATGTACATTGCATTAAGGAGAAAATCTATCCCTCCTTTTTTTAAGACCTCTTTACGATTGTTGCTGAGCTGGAGCTCTCTCTGAAGCTGTGTGTTTGTTCTTGATTGGCAGGAGGATGAGTCCTACATGGCTGTTAGCAACGGTGGTGCTTGTGGGTGTGGCTACAGGAGCCGCCAGTCAGTGTTGGGAGCATGCATCCTGTCAGGAGCTGGACTCAAAAAGCCTGATGGTAAAACCTGAATGTCAGCTCCTCGTGCAAATGTGCAACCTAACGTAGGCGTCTTTACATCCCTTCACTTTAGGAATGTCTGCAGCTCTGTCACGCCGGCCTCAGTGACTTGAACGCCAACACGGGACCACTCCAGCCTCCCCCCATTCCTGAGTCTGACCCCTCCTCCCCTGCCAAGCGCTCTTATTCCATGGAGCATTTCCGCTGGGGGAAGCCCGTAGGCCGAAAACGCCGTCCCATCAAAGTATACACGCCCAACGGCGTGGAAGAAGAGTCGAGTGAGGCTTTCCCCGGGGAGATGAGGCGTGAATTAAAGAATGAGCCGCCGGTAGTTTCAGAGGAAGAGGGGGTGATGGAGGAGGACGGAGTCCAGAAGAAAGACGATTCCTACAAGATGAAGCACTTTCGCTGGAGCAGCCCGCCCGCCAGTAAACGCTACGGCGGCTTCATGAAAGGTTGGGTCCAGGACGAGCAGAGACCACTGGTCACGCTCCTCAAGAACGTCATCAACAAAGATGGACAGACGCAGAAGTAGTGACACGTTGAGTCGCTGACCACCAGAGTGTGTTTGAACCACTACTGACTGTAAATATTGATGAGATGGAAACATAAAGTTCTTGCAAACAAAAGCATTCCAGCCTGCTCCTTTGAGTCCCACACAACTCTACAACAACTAGCGAGACAGTCTCTCAAATACATACGTGCAAACAGGGATCCTTCTAGGATCTCAAGTTTAGGGATGCTGACAGTTTTGGCCCCAGACCACATTCAATCTTGGGCATTGACTCAGTCTAGCGGGAGACACTGGTTGGATCAAACCATTTTTAATGCAAAATCAGTGGGGTCGTGCTCTATTTGTGTTGGGAAAAATATTACGTTTCTACAAAGCACTATGTGGCTTTAACATTTCTCTAGCTAGTTTTTTAAAAAAAAAAGACTTACAATAAATTAAAGCCTTCTTTTTTTTCATTTGGGGGGGGATTGCTTGGCTTTACTTTTGGGATGCTTTAGCAACCCCCCCAAAACGAGCTGGTTGGCCAGTCACACGCCTACATTTATAAGTTTAAATCTCCTTACACAAACTACTGAAATGCTCTGACAGAGAAATGAAACACACACAAAAACACACACAACTGCGATCCACTCACACTTCATGCTGAAATATATTCATATGAACACTACAGGAAACTTTTCTCTCATAGACACAACAGAAATCGCCTTATACAACATGTGCGCACTCTTTCAATCTCCGGGTTAAAATGTCCTTGAGGAAGATAGTGAACCTACCTCATGTTGATCTTGATGCTGCATCATCACTAGACCCCTTTTACCAGTAGCCCCCAAAATTAACTCAATTTGCATGGAAAGAAAAAAAGAATATGTTACTATCACTACATGAAGTAGCTGTTACATATTTAAAATGAAGTTGGTTCAATTTGATTAAGCTTGAAGTGTCACGTACTGTGCTACCTGCCACCCAGTCTACCTGTCACAGCCACGCCCACTCTTCAACAGAATCATATGCACCTGCCTCTGCTCATTTTCAGTCCCTATTTAATCCCCACATACCCACCCAGCGTTGTCAGTAAGTCCCTGTATGCCTAGGTTCCACGCCTTGGCATGCTCTAGTTGCCGACCTGTTTCGTCATCTACCGACCAAAATTGCACACCGCCAGCCCCGACCTGACCATGTCTTCGCCTCGTCTCTTGGACCACGCCTTGCCTGATCTCCACTTCCCATCTTCCCCAAGAGATCAATAAAACAGTGTTACGCCCCTGGTCGTCCTGTCTGCTTTGTGTGACCTCTAGAGTGCAAAAGAAATCATGTTGCCTAAGTCGTGTGGCATTACGCAATAAAGACTGAAATAATTTCGGAAGATGCACGCTGTTTGTTGCACCAGCATCTGATTCTTTTGTAGCGAATGACATTTTCTCTCTCACAAACACAAAGCACTTAAGACTGAAGAAAGTAAATGCAAAAAAACTAGTCAAAATTTAAAAAAATAACATTTATTTACCATAGCAACAGAACAATGACAATAACCACTGTGATGGTTACACAATGGGACAATTCCTCAGCAGCTGTCCACTCCCCCAAGGCCAAGCTCAATCTCCTCCTCTGGTTTAAATTCGTCAGTCTTCTCCCCCAGCGTCCGCCACCAGGGTAGCCTGTTGGCCTGTAGCCTGGCATTGTGGGCGTCACGGGCACGAGTGGCGATGGTACCGGAAGGGCTCAGAAAAGACTTGATATCGGTCGCCGTGACAGCAGAGAGTGGTGGTGCATCTGCGGAGGAAGAGAGAAAATCGAGACTTTTCCATTTCGCTTTGCAACTCAAGCTCGTGGGTGTGCTGGAGCCAATCCCAGCGAAAGGCAGAAAACAATCTGAGCTGGTTGCCAGTCAATCTCAATCTCATACTGATGCCATGACAGGTGTGTCCTGACATCAGTGCATATATTTCAAACAATGAGTCAATCACAAAAGACAAAACAAAAACCTTTGAGGAGATCCAGCTGAGTGTGAGTGTGAGCCAACAGGGAGTCCATTTT
This sequence comes from Syngnathus floridae, assembly GCF_059516105.1. NCBI lineage: Eukaryota > Metazoa > Chordata > Actinopteri > Syngnathiformes > Syngnathidae > Syngnathus > Syngnathus floridae. The sequence goes on along the minus strand of NC_142414.1, from coordinate 14,603,532 downwards.
CTGCTCCTGCCTCTGTTGTCGCACCGCCTGTTGCAGCAGTGCCTGTAGCCGCCACTGCACGTCGATGTGGAGCTGTTCACATTGCTGACGACTCACGCCGCTTGACTACACAAACACGCACACACATACATATGTAAAAAGTACATTCATGTTCAGCAGTGGCACAGATTTCTGTTCAGTGAAGTCATTCAAAGTAAAGTGCCTTACGGGATGGACACGGATATATTCCTCCATCTGTCTCTTCAACACTGCCCTCTTGCTATCGCTCAAACCCTTCTGGCCAATCCAGCAAGGCCCGGAGGCCAAGACTTTAGCTGCCCGACGCTCTTGGAGAAAGCGACGCACCTGAAAGATGGCACAGCTAGTCAGACTCAGTTAGATCTCAGTCAGACTCACGGTACAGGTGCTGTTACCAGCCTTATTTCAAGGTATTAGTACTCATGACAGTGGGCGATACCAATATCAATGTCGGAAAACCCTTGCGGCTGTATTCAATCAGGAACAAGAAATCAGAAGAATATAAAATGCCATTAATTTCATGAAATTTGAGGAAATTGCTACATTGTGATACGTCTTTCTTTAAAACTCTCATTGTTTTTCAGGGATAAATCTTAGGTATGAAAATAGTGATACTTTGTTTCGTGACTCCTCAAGAATTGAGCACTCATACTGGTATCGATTTATGAAAATTGGTATTGAGTAACCCGTGAATGTGCTTAAGAGAATGTGTAAAAGAAATAAAAACAAGACATACAGCTCTCTGGAGGGTTCTGGCGGCATCCTGCTGTGTGCGTGCGAGTTTCAGTGCAGGTCGCTGCGAGTCAATGCGTCGTCTGGCTAGAAAGCCTCGCCAGGCGCTCTGAATCAACACGGCTGCACGGACCTCGCATTCTAGCAGGTACGGCTGCACCTGGTCTGGACATGAGAAGGAGATACAACGTGTGACTGACTGCATGTGGGGGGCTGCATATGTCAGAAGTGCTCAAGTCACATGACTTGACTCGAGTGGCCATATTTGGGACTTGCTTTACAAAGAATTGATTGCCGTGGTGGGACTTAAAATACTTGCCTGTTTATTTTTGAAAGTTGTTCTGATTTACCACAAATAAATTATGGACAAAAAGTTCAACCTAACCCAAAATCTCCCAAATACAAGCGGAAAATGGGTTATGGTTTGCTGAAACCACTGGCAGAGCTAGAGGAGGGAAAGCGAAGGGCCCTGGTCACCCCTGAAATATGCTTTGATCCCCCATTGACATTTAGGTATTTACTGATTTTTTTCCTGGAATTTCTTTCCACAATTCCCCCCCGCTCCCTACAGGGAACCTTTACTGAAGGTTTAGCAACCTTTTTGAAGATTGTTGGAGAAACCCATAAAAAGACTTCACAGTATGCTTTGCTCTGAGCTGCGTGCAAGCGACCTATTGCGCAAGTGTACCAGGCGGTAGAAGCTGAAGCAGTTCTCTCTGTTTTTGGTGGAACTTTGTTCTTCCCTGTAGCCGTTGCAAACAGACCTGCACAAACACACAACAGTCATCTTGGGTGATGGCTGATGCAGTTGTATGCTAAGCGACTGCTATATTTCAACCTGATAATTCAACTCCTCTTGCAACCGCTGTTCCTCCCTGTATTGTTGTTGTTGTCGTCGGCGAGCCCTGGCACACACACAAACACACACACATGCATAGGCACGTTATTAACAGCTCTCTAAAATATATACAGTAAGTAATAGGACAGGGAGAATAATAGATTTTCTTGAATCATTAGTTTACACTTGTTGGCATAATTCTTTTTTAATCACATGGCACACCTGAAGCGACGCTGCAGCATAGAAACCACTCTGCCAAGACTCTTGACTCGACGTCTGGTCACATATGATTTCCAGGCTGCCTGAATCACACACGCCGCTCTCACACGGTCAGCCAAAGCCTAGACGTGAAGAGATGTCAGCACAGACAGCTTGTGAACAGACAGGGCGACTCTCACAAGTGACTCACACTTTTTTCCTCGGATTGGATAAATGCGATCAGCTGATCAACTTCCTTGTCAAAGCCCCGTCCTCGCCAGTCTTTGTCTAATAGGCTGTCTAAACCTGCAAAAACAAACAGCCAAGCTTGAACTTTTTGAATCTTGCTTTGCTAAAATCAGCGTTTTAAAACAGAAACAATGTGTTACCATCATGTTGAATGCCTATGGCGGAATGGAGCATTAAAAGACTATTTCATATGAACTGGACACTGAATTTTATTTAATCATACATACTAACGGGAACGGAGGAACAGGGAACCAGGAGCAAACAGATTGCAGATATTTGCCCAGACATTGCCATCCAACCTTTGAAGTTGAAGAGGAAGGGCTGAAGCGGCAGTTGCTTGGCCATGTGGAGGATGAGTCTGACAGATGCTCCGCCCAGTGCCCCATCAGAGGTCACAGCTAATTGGCAAACAGCCTCATTGAGTAGCAGCCGAATGGCGTCGTCGCTTAAACTCGACAAGAAGTCACTGTACACACAAGCCGCAAAGTATTTCAGATGGCTATTTTCTACAACAAACGATAAAGTTGTTTGCGTGTGTGTGTGTGCGTTTGTGCATGCGTATGTAAGCGCACGTGTGATACCTGCTTGCCGTACATATATTAATCCACATGTGGATACAGAGCAGTGACACAGTGACCTCATCGCAGCCCTGGATGAGTTCGTAGTGGGTAGAACCAAGAACTAAGAACATGCAAGTGTCGTTAAATTAATTTCAATTGCAGTTGTCACATCAAAAGACACATTTTAGCAACCATTTTAAATGAACGGCTTAAACGTACATGCTACAGTAGTTTGCAAATAATAGGAGGGCACCCACCTTGCGCGGTGAGCTGTGCATGTGCTCTCAGAAGCCAGCTGACAGAATCCATCACATTCCTGAAGAGAAAAACACACTGACGCCACACAGGTCAGTCAGCATCTTAACGTCCTGCATCAGCGACAGGTAAACTTGTTTGCGCCACCTCACCTCTGCTCGCATCGCAAGATGACTAGCCAAAGACAGGACGCCATCTATGACTGATGGTAGGAATAGCCTATGAAAAGTCTCAGACAATTCACCAGGCTCCACCCCAAAGCAACAGGAACTAAAGTCAAAAGACAGAAAGTCAGATGAAGCAAACATCTTCATTCTGTGTTTTATGGTGAAGAACAACAAACAGAGAAAAGGTTGTTCGCCTGTTGTCTGGCACTTGCCTTGTAAGGGAGGCCAGCGTGACGGCAGCTCCCCAGACGCTTTGCAGCCTTTGGGGACCCAGAGTGAGCAGGGTGACACAGTGGCTCAGGATACCACTCTGATACAAAAGAGACGTGATTCTGGTCCGTGCATTGCTATCCTTCTGGGCCGTCGCCGTGTCCAGAAACCCTGGGTTCGATAGCAGATAACATTTACTTTTTTCCCCAAGTATAACAGAAGCTGATCCTTCATTAGTGGTGCAAACGCATAGTCTGAGAATGTTCTAAATTTGTTTATAGAATACACACAAATTCAGGTACAAAGATAGTGACGAATCACTTTTAGACGCAAACGCTCGTTTTGTGCACAAAATGGTAAATAAGGGCCAATGTGACATTTCCAATCCTCAACTACTTGAGTGATCAGTTGGAGAACTTTCACATCAGTCATAAAAGTAGCATACTTTGTGGCATCAGAGAAAAATTACTGAGTAATGGAAAGACAGAAAAGGTCTCACGCTTTAAAGTATCATTCAGCAGGTGGATTCTGTCAGCAGGACTCAGACTTGAGTCCTCCACTTGTCGCTTTAGATTCATTACTGCCTCCTCAGTCCGCTCCATTGTAACTGTAGTAAGTCATCGATTGATTTAACGTTCAACGTGCCAATAACATAAACCCACTTCACGAAACAAAGTGGGTTTGAGTAAGCACCGTTTTAATGCTCCATTAGGGACCCCAAATGTCATACCATTCGCATGCAAATGCACTTTTCGATAGACTAGCTTACATGAACTAAACAATGTAAACACAATGACGTCATCCCGCTGCGACAATTTAGAGAGGTCTTGTGTGGCGCTTGATGATGACGTCAGAGTGTTTTCGGTCCCTCCCTTTATATTGTTAAACGGTGCAAATCTTAACTATTACAAATGTATGTTGGTTGTCTATCGTGAAAGGTATTAAGAGGTAAAAAGTATCTGTATGGAAATAGACCACTTTTAGATAGATCTTGTAGATGGTAGATGTATCTCGGGTAAATCAGACTTGATTTTTTTTTAACACAATCTGTACTTGATATACTTATATTTTTATTATGAAAAGAACGGGAAATGTCATGAGTACGTCCACTTCAGTCACAGAAGTCTGACTTCTAAGGCACTTTATTGTGCTACAAGCCAAAGTCATGTCATTTGCATTTATATTGATCAGTTATTAATCAAATGTGTTTCAATGTATATTCTAGAGGTAGGAAGAAGGACGGTCAACACACCGTGACTTTTTTGTTGCAGTTTTGAGTACACTGTGTACAGCGTGTGCATATTTTGTATTTTTTTAAATTTTGTATACATACTTCCTGTGTTTGTGTATTGTATTTGAAAAATACTGAAAAAAACATTTCAAATGTAATAGTGGATTTATACTTCGACACATTAATGTATTGTTTTTAAAGCTGCATCTGTGTATTTCCTAGTCGTTCAACTAATACAAAAAGTCACTGAATTGTCATACTAGTGAGGACAAAGAGCTGTACACGTGCACAATTGAGCGCATTCGAATAAATCACGCGGCTTTGCCCTACGTCGAAACGTTCGCGCGCGGGCTCGCAGCTGGTGCAGCCCTCGTGCACGGCACCTATAAGCGCGCATGCGCGCTGGGGCCACTCGGCGATGGACCGAGCGAGGTTATCAAGAGAGAACGGCGACGGAGGAGGGTGGGGGGGCTCGATACCGGTTTGTGTGATGGTGCGTGCATAGGGTAACGGTAACGCGAGCATTTACGATGAAGCGTGAGATGCAGTGCCGTGCGGCGGCGGCGTCGCCGTAGCGAGCATCACCATCATCATCAGAAAGGAAGAGGAGGAGGACTGAACGTGGAGGATGCACCATCACTGACCAACACTGATCGTTACCGGGAGGAGGGGAACGCATCCGTCCCTTACGGCGGACTAATATTAGCTTAGTTCGGGAGCCCTATCAGATGTGAAGCCGCGGGTATGGACGGGTAGGCAGGGGAGGAGGCAACCAACGATACATTACAGAGGAGCGAGCCCGAGGAGGTGGAGGAGAGAAGGAGGAGGAGCAGGAGTAGGCAGGAGGATGAATACGGTGGATGGAGCAGGAGAAACGGGCCCGGACGGCCTGGCGACGGCAGGTAGGGCGTGTGAGCGTGCGCGCGAATTGCTTTATCGCCATGATGCCTTCACATACCCCCATTGACTAGGACGATGTGCACGCGCGTGTGTGTGGGGGGGCACGCTCAGAGCACCGTGCAGTCGATGCTATAGGTATTTGGTCACATGTCCATTTACGAGTTTTTGTACTCCAAAGCCAATGGGAGTGCTGCTCTCTGATTGGCTACTCGTCTTACATATCATATTATAGCAACTGCAAACGACTTTGGGGTGATGTAACGGGGACTCCTTCATTGATCTTCATGGGGATGGTTGTAATCATCATATTTGAGCGGAACCTTGGATATGGAATGTTTGGTCGTATCATTTTGTCAAAGCAGTGACGGCAAGAGTCACAGTACTGAGGTTGGGGGCTTCAATACAGGTTCTGCCCTCCCTGTGTGGAGTTTGCAAGCTCTCCTTTTGCATGGGGTTTTTCCATATCTTTAGTCCTCCTCCCACGTTTCAAATCATGCATATTCATTACGACGTGTGAATGCGAGTGTGAGTGGTTGTGATTTCTACGAAAGGTGTATACACCACCTCTCACCCAAAGTCGCCCGAGCCAGGCTCAGCTCACCCATGATGACCCTAACAAGAACAAGCGGAATGGAAAATGGTTGGATGACTATTCAAGCAGCTAACGACCACATCCAAGTCAGCGTGAGACATTTTCATGATGGTTGTGTAATCAGGCTAATGACTCCTGACAGTTAGAGCAACTTTCTCTGAAGCCCTCCACAACACAGTTATTTTGGGATCGTCACTGAGTTTGCGTGTTTGTGTACGTGCATCCCTCACTGATCTGCTGTCTCCTGCGCAAGATGACAATTGATGGATCACTCGGGTTGCTAATTGAGTGTTTTGATGGTTGTGCCTCAAAGAAGCATCCATGCTGCAAACCTCATTCATGATGAGTCACTTAGTCAAGCTCCCGCACTGATAATCAAGTTGGACTGCTCTAATGTCAGCCACAGAGTCCAGTATGGACCAGGGCAAAGAGGCGTTTAGTTCTCCAACATCTGCAGGGCCGCTAACCATATGTCTCGGAATTGCAGGGTCCAGTAAAGCAGAGTGTGTCCGAGCAGTCGACGTGCTGACAGTGCTCAGAGAGAAAGTGGCCTTTGTGTCAGGTAACGTTCACTCCGAGAGCACGGTGACATTCTGGTTTGGTCCTGATCTTGACCCGGTTTAAATGTCCAGGAGGCCGAGACAAACGAGGAGGTCCGATCCTGACCTTTCCAGCCAGGACCAACCATGAACGAATAAAACAGGAAGATCTAAGCCGACTGGTTACGTACCTGTCAACCATACCTAGGTGTGCTTGTTTGTCTTCACACCTACCTGCATGTCTGTCCGTCCCTGTTGACCGTCTCTCTCTGTCTCAGTGAGGACGTGCGTGCACGAGGGTTCACAGTGGTAGTGGACATGCGTGGTAGTAAGTGGGACAGCGTGAAGCCGGTGTTACGTACTCTGCAGGAATCCTTCTCCTCCAACATCCACACGGCACTGCTAATCAAGCCTGATACCTTTTGGCAGAAACACAAGACCAATTTGGGTAGTGCCAAGCTCAGCTTTGAGGTACTATACCACTTTTTACTTTTCTAAATTAGTACTAATGCCATTAAGTTCCAAGAATTTTTTATTTTTTTTTTTTACTCACAACTTCTACTAATGTAAATCCATTCCTACTAAAGCATGTTCCGAAACCACTATTATTTCTTCAGACCAGTCTAGTGTCCGTCGAAGGTCTGTCCCGGTTGGTTGACCCTTCTCAGTTAACGTCTGACCTCGGTGGCTCGTTGGAGTATGATCATGTGGAGTGGACTG